>NW_024505782.1:0-581320 GCF_017590055.1 Onychostruthus taczanowskii | reverse complement strand
GTGGGGGGGGGGGGGGGGGGGGGGGGGGGGTGCTTTTCCAGCCTTATGTGTGAGTTTGGGGACTCTGCTTTGGGAAGTGTACAATCTCTGTCACTTAGCAACCACACTCCCTCTTCTTGGAGTAGCAGGAGGATGCTCTGCGCATGCATGTGCACCAGTGATCTGGTTTTCAGACCACAGAAGGTCCCGTTGTCATACAGTCAGCCAGGTCACATACTGTGATATTTTCCAGATGATCAATCCATTTTGATTCAGTGCAGGCAAAATCTTATTCAGCTCCTTTTAATGTTCTGTCTCTGAGCTGGAAGAGTTTGAGATCGTTGTTTGCAGGAAAAAGAAAGGGAATATTACCTGGGCAGTGAGTTCCTAGCCTAAGTTTGTACTGAAGAGCTTTTTTCAGACTGTGTGGAGGGAATATACACAATGCTGCCTTAGAACAGAGGGAAATGTGAAGAACTTACAGCTACAGAAATGAAGAGTCATTACTGTTTTGCAGGACAGAAAGGCCATCACTTAATTGGTTAAGAAACACACTGGGTTCACACGATTTCCTCTCTGGGCACTTGTTAGAAGTGCAATGAATCAGCAGTGGGCTGGCTATATATCTTTGTGCTTGTAGTACCTACAGGGTTGCGGGTTTGTCATCCATTGCTGATGGCTCTGAGACGTACACTAGATGGTGCTTGCACAACGCAGGCAGTGAACGTGTGTCTGTCTCGAGATGTGTCAGCAGCTCAGTGCTCCACCTCCCCCTCAAGTATTTTCTGTGATGAACACTCTGTTCCATTAAGCGGAGTGCTGTATTAAATATAGAATGTTAATGTGTGACGTAAAAAATATTTATTTGCTATTTTGCTGACCAAAGCAATAAAGATATAAAATTACTTTTTTTTTCATATATATAGATATGTTTACATGTGCTTCTGTATACACAGTCTTGGCAGGTCCAAGTTTCTAAAGACAGAGACTTGATGTCATGAAACATTTTTTATGTTACCTTTATTAAAGTGATACACATGCACAAAACTGAGATGAAAGGAAGGACTTTCTACTGTATGTTTGTATGACACACAACACCACTCAAGACTTAACTGGTATCTAAAACCTACCACGAGCTGTCACGAATTTCTGAAAAGCAGAAAAAAAAGAAATAAAAGGACATACACTTTCCTGATTTCATCGGCATAGTCCCAGAAAAGAAAAAGAAAAGAAAAAAAAAAAAAACCACTGAATGCTAAAGGGAATTATCCCTGTGAATTATTAAAATAAAGTACATATTGTGTAAAAGATTTTTATATATATCCCTGGGACATATGAGAAACTAAACAGAAGAAAACCAGAATCAATCATTTTTATAATTCCGTGTGGTCTCTACAGGATGTATATTTCGACAAAGGAAGTCTTGGGGTTTGCTTAACCAAAAAAAAAAAAAAAAAAAAAAAAAAAAGAAAATAAAAAGATTCAATAATTACTGACAATAATTCAAGTGTCAACATAATATTTATGCTCACCTTATCCCAGCTCAAGCAGGATAAATGCACTACCTGGATATACCATATATTGATTCTCAGTCCTTTGTTTTTAAAGTCCAGACATAGTAATTTACAATAATCCAATAATCCAGTTATATGTGTTTAAATCCAAATTTTTTTAAGATTTTGTTTATTTCAGTCAAGTGTGGAGGTTCATATACTTGGAATGTTGTCTAAAATCAAATGTGATTGCTTTCAGGGTCTGCACATTTTGAGCAAGGTTTTCGACAGGGGAAGAGAAGTGGATAGCAGGGATAAGGGAATGAGGATTGCCAGAAAGAATAAAGAAACTGAGCCAGGTTTGTTGGATTTGTGCCAACAGGTGAATCCGAAGATTCCAAATCAAATTGTGCTGCCAAACACCAAAAAGAGAGCTCTACAACAGTTTCTTCAGTCTTCTTATACCCAAATTCATTGCACCCCAGGTGTTAGTAAGAGAACAGGTGGCAAGCTATACTCCTTTATTAAAAGGAGTAGGATCTAATGATAATGAGGGTACTGGGTGTAGCTCTTCCTGCAAGAGTTTTGGGCCAGTTGCTGAAGGTATAGCAGAAGCAGATAAACAAAAACAATATTAACAAAAAAACAATGGATTCCCAAGACCCATGATATGCCAGACACTTAATTCAACTGTGTTTTTACACCAGCTTGTCCTGTTGCCTCTTAGAGAGTCTAAGTTTGCCAATGATACTAAATTGGGAGGAGCTGTTGACTTCCTCAGTGGCAGAGAGGATCTGAAGAGAGACCTTGACAAATGACAGAGATGGGAAATCACCAAATGTAAGAAGTTCAGCAAGGGAAAGTGCCAGATTTCTACCCATGATAGGGCAACCCTGGGTGTATGGAGAGAGTGGGGAATGAGGTCCTGGAAAGCAGCGCCATGGAAACCAGTTTTTCTGACCTCGAGGTCCTGGTCAGTGGCAAGTGGAACTGGAGTCAGCAGTGCCCTGGCAGCCAGGAGGGACATCCCTGTCCTGGGGACATCAGGCCCAGCATCACCATCCAGGCAAGGGAGGGGATTGTCCCACTCTGCTCTGGGCTATGGCTGCCTCACCTTGAATACTGTGAGCAGTTTTGGTGCCACAGTATAAGGGAGAGACAAAGGTCTTACAGGGTGTCCAAAGGAGGGCTGTGAGGATGGTAGAGGATCCAGAGGTGAAACAGTATGAGAAGTATGAGGACCCTCCGTCTGTTCAGCTGAAAAAGGGGAGGCTGAGGGGGAACAACATTACCACATACAACTGTATATACATTCTGTATGTTTCTCATGAGAAGCAGCAGAAGGGCAGGCACTGATCACTTCTCTGTGGTGACCAGTGACAGGACAAGAGGGAATTACTTGAAGCTTAGTCATGGAGGTTTATGCTGGATGTTTGGGAAAGGCTCTTCCCCTAAATAGTGGTTGGGCACTGCAACAGGCTCCTCAGGGCAGTAGTCATAGAACCAAACCTGGCAAAGCTCAAGAAGCATTTTGACAATGCTTTCAGGCACACTGTGGCATTCTTGGGGTGCTCTGCTCAGGGCCAGGAGTTGGACTTTGATGATCTTTACAAGCCCCTTCAAATTCAAGGTATTCTAAGATTCCATTATCTTCCTACTTTAATTTTTCTAAAATCCCAGGAGCTTCACTGACTTCACTCAGAAGGAAGAATGTGCTTTGAAATGGGGCAAGACATACTAGCTTTCAAGTGACTGACCATGGAGTAAGGTCATGCCAGACAATGTCTGCATCTGGATTTTGCTATTTAGAGAAGGAACACCTGTTTCATATTTATGCAGAAGAATTAGCTCCAAACCTGGCAGCTATACTTCCATTTGAATCCAGGAGGAGTCAGATGCCAGGTGCTGGCTTTTGCAGCTCTGCTTCGCGAGGAGTTATCTTGGTTTATTATACACTGTAGACATTCTAGTTACAGGCAGTCCTGCTTTCTTGTCCTGCTCCCCCCACATTCCTCCTCTCTGACACACTTTCACTGTCTCCCCACCACATTCTCAGTTCACACTGGAAGACAACACATTTAAACCAGTAAAATCTAGAAGTAAAGTCATCTCTTTCCCAGACCTGCAGGAATATCAAGAGGATTTCCAAACTGGGGGCTGTTTATATGGGGATGGATGCTGTGAGGAGGCAGGGAGGAGGCACAGGGACAAGTCACATCCTGAGTTTTCGTGACTCAAATTCAGTAAATGTATCACGTCAGTCATAGGAAAAACGTGTGTCCTGCAGCTGGAGCCGAGGTGTCTGGACTCTCTCAGGTTAGCAACTCTTTCGCATTGTTGTAACATGCACAGCTGATAGTTAATTAAGCAAATGAATAGATCTTATCCTGGCAAAAGAGGCACACCCATGTCTTTCAGAGAGTGCACTGAATCACAGACATTGCCATTTCACTGTCTGTGTCCGGTGGAGGGGTGTGTGGGGGAGCTCATAACCTGCAGCAAGGCAGTTAAAATAATCGATGAGTGTGTGTTCAATCCCAAGACAGGGACGAGGAGAGGGGGAGGAGGAGGGTGTAGGAAGGGAGAGAGAGAGACAGAGAGGAAGGGAGGGAGGGTGTGGTGGCTAGGGAGGGGGGCAGGGAGGCGGGAAAGGTGCTGATTTCAGCCCTGTAGCGTCAGGATTGCGTCAATTTGGGTTTCAACCACGTACTCAGTCTCAGAGCAGAGCTACTCAGAAGAGCCAAAACAGGAAGGGGGTTGCAAATCAGTGTGCAAAGGGGAGGACCGAAGGTTCCCCTCCCCCCTCTCCTCCAGTCCCATCGCAGCCTCCTCCTCCACTGTCCCCACTGCCTGTGTCTCTGGGTTTTGGGTGGTTTTTGTTGTTGTTTCCTCTCTTTGTATTTTTTTTTTTTTAACTGCGCTGTCAAAGACGGTTACCCGGGCGCCGTGAGAGCCAGGGGACAGCAGGGCAGTGAGCTCAGTGCCTCGGGCGGGTCGCTTGGCATCCGGGGAGGCGGCTCCCGCATCCCGGACAGCGGCTCCAGCACCGCGGACAGCGGCTCCAGCACAGCGGACAGAGGCTCCAGCACCGCGGACAGCGGCTCCAGCACCGCGGACAGTACTCGCCACCATCATGGCTCCGATAGCGGACAGCCGCCAGCAGTTCGGTAAGCGAGTCCCGGCTCCCCGCACCCGAGGCCGGGCGATGCTCCCCTCCCTGCGAGAAGAGCAGCCTCTGCTGAGCCTCCCGGTGCCTCCCAGCACGCAGCTTGTTGGGAGGGACCTGGTTTTCCCCCCAGTTCTCTTCAGGTCTCAGAAGTTGTGTGGATTTGCCTTCTTTCCCTAATCTCGGTTCCCTCCCTCCCCGTTCGTCCTCCCTGGTAAAGTACCGCAAGAGATAAAGAGATTTTTGTAGGTGCGGTTTTGGATGAGAGAGGTTTGGTGCTGTTTTCTGTGTCTGTGCTAAAGTAATGTGCAGCAAGAGTTACATGATGTAAATGCCACAGTGAAAATCTTTGTTCAAGTAATTCAAATAATTGTCTTTCCTTTTATTCTTATTGTAGGTCAGTCATTACTTAAAGTGAAAGGACATTGCTAGAAAGATGAAAATACAGGATTTCAGTGTTTTTAGCTGAACAGCTGCATCTTAACCAACCTGGTTTCAATGAGAATAACAAAGATGACAATGAACTTTTCAGTTTTGTCATTTCTATGCCCTGGATGTAGTGAGGTACCAGAAGTTTCAGAAGCAGTCATGTATGTGCACTTATAAAATGCTTACATAAGTTGCTTTAGTGAGAAAAGCGGCAAGAAGGAACATTTCCAAACTCTGCTTTACAAATATTGACTCTAACCTACACTGGGTTTGCTTTAGCAGTGGTTTGATTCAAGGATCATTCCACTGACTTAGTTAAGAGACTCCAGATTTATGTCGCATAACTGGAATAATAACTTCTCCCAGAATCAGTAGGTGATTTTTTCTATTAATGCACTGCCTTGAATGTTAACCAATTGATTAGGACAAAAACAAGAAATTCACTTTGTGACACAATTAGTTGTAAACATAAAACCATTTTAGTTACCATTTCATCTTCTTTCCTATTCCACCCACTTGGGGTTTCTAACCACACTTGTGACATCATGCTTGTCTAATTACTTATTTAAGAAAGTTAATTAATATTTTAATATCAAATTGATTATACAACTACTTTCAGTAGTTGTAGAATTAAAGTAGAATATAATATCCATTACTATGAAAAGTCTATTATCGCATGAGAAAGTATATACAAACCATTCCTAAAAGATATTAAAGTATTCTGATTAGTTTCCAATTACTTTTAGCTCTCTGTTTTATATCATGTATATTTAAAATTCTGCAGCCCAGAGAATTCTTGAAACTTAAAACCATGTGCTTAAGTTAGGAAAAATACTTTTTTGGTTACGTATATGGTTGTCAGTAACTTCATTAATTTCCTGTAATTAAGTATATGGACTAGTAGAGCTTGTAGGTGTCAGGAAAGTTGTCATAAAAAAATTAATAGGCAGGCCTGATCTTTTCTGAGCTGGAACATTATGTCCTACTTTGGTCTGATAGTATTGTTGTGGATCTTTTTTTTCTGAATCATCACACTAAAAAGCAAAGGTGTATTGGCAGCACATTTATCTGCTCAGCTTTTGATCTCATGAAGCTGATTTCATAATACAGAGGGATAGTTCTTCTTTACTCGTCCAGAATGACCAGAGAGAAACAGAACTGTTACATAATTGCCTTTATGCATAAACAATGTCACGACATTAATATTCCATTGTATGTCCACTGTTGCAGGGAATAAAGGTTAAGCTCTGATTGTTACATTGTGGGAGGTTTAAACTCACTTAGTAATGTTACTTATGGGCAAAATTGGATTTCTAATTAGTTGTGCTCATTTACCCTTCAATGCGTGCTTTGAAGGGCTAATGATACTCCTTATGTAAATAATATATCCACTTGGCAAAGGAGGTTGTAGCACTTGCCCAGGTTTCTCTTTATTCAGTGTAAGTATAGAATTCATGTTAAACTGTAGAGAATTATGTTACAATGTTTTTTCTTATGTACTTCTAAGAAGTACTCACCCTTTCTGTAAACTCCCCATAAGCTTTTTTTCAGTGTCTTAAGTCTAAAGCTTAGTGGTTATCATTGATTAACTTAACATGATTTTTTCAGCCTTGAACTCACATGTTCTACCTAATATCACATCCATCTGGAAAAGACATTTGCTTTATAATTATTTGAAATTTTCTTGATAGACTTCCTCCTGCAAAGTATTGAAAATCCCAGTGAAACTGTTGAGTGCTATAACTTTCAATTAAACTTAATTCTTTCAAGAGGTACCTACAGGCAATTTTGGGAACAGACCATAAAAAATAGCTAATTGACTGCACAAAGTATTCTAGGAAACACTATGGAAAGCAGATAATGTATCTATAGGTAATATATATTTCAGAGTGTGTTTTAGCTAACCAACAAACCTCCATAAACTCAAAGCTGAAAACAGCTGAGAGCTGATATTATTCACAGACATATAAGCTCAGAAACTACACACAGAGGGTTGAGACAGTAGAGAAATTATGAACAGTGATTATTATTAAGATGGGAATAGTATTTTCCTTCCTAACTCTCCGTGTATGGAAAAATACTAGCATAACAAGCATGCCTTGGAGTGGGACTACACACTGGTGCCTGCAGGTGGCGAGCAATGTGTACAATGCAGAGCACTTCCAGTCTGTCAATCCTGCTGATATCACCATCTTATATCAGTTTGTTTTACTAAATTATTGCTTTATTAAATATCATGCAGAATTCAAGGTACTGCTGCTTATGTGCTTGTTGCTATTTATTTAATTTGCAGATGAAATTCCTGCAGTGGTTGGGATCTTTAGTGCATTTGGCCTTGTCTTCTCTGTCTCCCTCTTTGCCTGGATCTGCTGCCAACGCAAATCTTCCAAGTCCAATAAGACCCCTCCATACAAGTTTGTCCATGTTCTGAAGGGGGTTGATATTTACCCTGAGAATCTCAACAGCAAGAAGAAGTTTGGAGCAGATGATAAAAGTGAAGCAAAGAACAAATCAGCAATGCCAAAGAACTCTCTCCATCTTGACCTGGAGAAGAGAGATCTAAATGGCAATTTCCCCAAAACAAACACAAAAATGCAGGGCTCTCCTGATCTTGAAAATTCATCTCCTAAACACTTTGCAGAAAGGAAGAAAGATTCGGTATCCCCTGATAGCTTAAAATCCATCACTTCTCTGTCATCTGAAGATAAACAAGACAAGCTAGGAACTCTCTTTTTCTCCTTAGAGTACAACTTTGAGAAAAAGGCATTTGTAGTGAACATCAAAGAAGCTCGTGGGCTGCCAGCAATGGATGAACAGTCAATGACTTCTGATCCCTACATCAAAATGACAATCCTGCCTGAGAAAAAGCACAAGGTGAAAACCAGAGTGCTGAGAAAAACCTTAGATCCAGCTTTTGATGAGACTTTCACATTTTATGGGATCCCCTACAGCCAAATTCAAGACTTAACGCTTCACTTCATGATCTTGAGCTTTGACAGATTTTCCAGAGATGATGTCATTGGCGAAGTCCTCATCCCCCTCGCTGGAATTGAACTCTCGGAAGGAAGGCTGCTAATGGACAGAGAGATCATCAAAAGAAATGTTAGGGTAACACCTTTTTTGTTCAAAGTTTGAAAATGTTGTGATAGGGTTAGCTATGAGTCTTGTGTAATGCTGCTGCCATCTTGGAAAGAAAAACCAAAAAGCTCATAATGCAATTCCTGAGATGCTTTCCTAATGGCACTGTGAAGAAACCATTACACAAATGCAATAAAAAAAAAAATTACAAGCAAAGAAATTGCTAATGCCCTAAGTTCTAATTTCTTATTTATCTGGTCCAGCAGGTTTGAGTGGACGAATTCCAGTTAGCTGAAGCAGACTCAATCCCCACTGATTTGCTTTTAACTGCTTTTAGATGAAAGAATAAAAATATTTATGTATTATTCCCTTTCTCCTCTGGCCCCTTTTATATTTGACATCATCCTTTCTTAAATCTTACTGAAGTCAATGGAAATATCAACTGCATGAGTTGTGTAGCACATTCTTAAGGAATGTAGGTGCTCTTTAATTAGGGAAGTGGGACCTGCTAGAGACGATATTGTTGATGTTGTAGCATGTTCTTGCATGTTGGTGCTGTCACCATCTTGTCTCTCATGGATTGAAAGAGGCTGCAGATTTACTAGAGGTAGTAAGGGTGAAGCTATAGACTTTGTGGAGTTACCAACAAATCTTCCTGAGTTTATTGGGACAAAAATATTTAATGCTGTGTTGTCTCAGTTCAGAATTCAAGGGTCATTTACAACCACCCCAGCTGAACCACAGAAATGTACAGGCATCACACACACACTCTTATATCTCTGCTGAGGAAGTGGAATGTGTATTGATGTTCAACATGATTGGTTTCAAGTGACAAGCATACTGGCAAATAAAACAAATGTCTACTAGGCAACATACCTATAACTAATACTGTTATTTTGCAATTCTCTCACTATATGACAACAAATATAAATATGTCACTGATCTTTTTTTTTAATAATCTATTGGATTTTCTGGTATATAAGGTACTGTCTTCTCTTGTCTCCCTTACCTTCCTTCTCCATTTGAAATAAACTACTCCTGCAAATTCAAATCAAATAATGATAGAGAAAATCTTTTATCTCACCTTTATTTCATGTATATTATACTGCTTTAAAGAGTGTCAATCGATAAGATTTCACTGACTGTTTGAATCCTTCCTGTTTAAAATACTTTAGCAAATATTTTTTTCTTTACTTGAACTAGATGTTTTTCTCCCCATTATATCTTCATAGAATTTTGTTTTGCTTAGGATAAGTTTCTTTTTTTAGCTGAGATTTTTTTTTTCTTAGAATTTCATTTCTACTTTCCAAAGATAGTGCTGTCATGCCAACTTATATTGTGCACTTATTTTTTAATTTTATTCAGTCTGATAACCAATCATAGGAAAAGTTATATAACTAATATGGAGGGAAATTATAATCACTATGTAAATCAGAATAGCTATATATGGTATGTCCTTTTAGACAGCTTCAGAGCATACACTTCTGTGGCATTTCATAAACCTTTTTAACTCTGGTTTAAAGCTTGGTCAATATAAATGCTTATAAACAGTTTTACTCCTTTTTTTTCTGTTTTTCCTTTAATTTCCTCAGAAATCATCTGGTCGTGGAGAATTGCTGGTCTCTCTCTGTTATCAATCTACAACAAACACACTAACTGTCGTTGTTCTAAAAGCCAGGCATCTACCTAAATCTGACGTGTCAGGATTATCAGGTAATGGTTTTAATAATGAATATGCCCTACGTATATAAAACAGAATGACAAAAGACAGCTGAAATGCAGCATTTCAAAGACTAAAAATATACCATACATGCAGAAATGGTGTTTCTGCTATTTACAGCCTATTCATTTCATTCATATCTAGATCAATGCTTTATTTCCAGAGTATGTATTTTACAAATTTGTTCTTCAATCACATCAAAAAGGTGACATCTGTTAGGAGTGGAAACCAATGAGTTTTATGATTGTCTTGAACAGAACCCATCTGCCATAAGTGTGGGATGTTGTTTGCAGATACCAAAAGCTTTTATTTATGACAAAAAATGAGTTTATTTGTAGAAGATCAGTATTGAGTGAGATCATCATATAATTTATCTCAGAAGAAAAGCAGCCTTTTTCCTCTGTGTTGAATTTGGCCACTGAGCACTAACATTTTTTTGGCAAGGTGAAAAGGTGAGCTGTGCCAGTACTGGGAGGATGCTGCAGCATGACACGTGTGCCTTATTGTGAGCCAAACTTGGGGTGCACTAAGCGGGATCAGATTTTATCCTCTCTTCTCCTTGTCTGCTGCCATTTCTCATTCAGTGGAACCTCCTCTGAAGCCAATTCTAGAATTGCACATAGAAGACACATTAAGGCTATATAACATAATAACAATATAAAATTTAATGTCCTGTACATAAGACTGCCACACAAAAACAACAGTACACAAAAAAGGACTGTAGTACCACATCTGCTGCTGCTTCTTTATAGAACTTACAGTCTTTTATTTCACTCAATATTATAAAAGAAGAAGAAGAGGAGGAAGTAGTTTTGGGAAACACTGAATAACTATCACTGCAGCCAATAATACAGCTTTTCTATTTTTCATACTGCAATTCACCTGGAAAGTTAGCCTATCCTGAATCCAATGCAACAAACCAATAGGTAACCCTCATCAAGTTCCATTTAAATCTTCCTTTTTGATCTAAATTTTGCTCACATATCAGAAGGAGAGAAGATGTATATTGAGACCAACAATTTACTTGACTAAAAGAGAGGATGTATATTTTTAAAAATCAACCCCAAAGTCACAGGAGATAGTGGTGGCTTCATAGAGACAGCATGACAACCAGCTGATCTCAACAGACCTGCCTGATGTTTACTCAGATGGGAAAATAACTTGGTAAAAAATGCCACAGTCACAGCATCCACTTGGACCCTATGGAACACCCATATTTTACTGCAGCTCTTACAAGTAAACCTATAAAGTTTGTTTGCATTTCTTGCATCCCCTGGGAGAGCCTTGCTGACTACAATGGGAAAGCAAAATTTCTGCAGGCAGCCATGTTGCACCTGGATTCCTACTCCATTTAAACAGTTTTCCATTTCTTTCTGTTCGTCAATAGGCTGGGTACAATAGATATTTGGATGTCAGTAGCATACTGCACTCAGGACACTCCAAATTTCCTCTGTGACTTTCTCCTCATCCCAGCATTAATCTTGGAAAAGGAGGAGAGTGAAGTGGTGTTTCTATGGGATAAAATAAACAATTCCACAATTCAACCTCCTTGACAAGAGGGAAATTTTTAATACTCAGAAACTCATCAATTTTCACAATCTCCTTGATTTCCATGGTCACTGGTTCTGAGTGACCTTTGCTATCCTAATAAAATCAAGTCAAACTCTCTAGACTTATCATGTAGCTGGTCAAAGGTAACAGAAAACTTCCTCTAAAAAGAAATGTAAACGAGTATGAATCCACTGATTGATATTAATTTTGATATTTCTAATTCTTGCATGACATACAATAATTTAAAAGCCAGGGAGTGTTCTTATTAATCTCTGTTTTTTAAAAGCTCATTATGGTAATAGAATATGAAAGTGAAGAGGTACCCCACCTATGTCAGATTATTGTAAGTTCAAGGAAAAACATAACTTGTACTCATCCAACCCTTTCAGTTTGATAACTGTGGCATAGAATGTATAAATTCTGTTCAGCTTATAACTTGCACTCATCCAACCCTTTCAGTTTGATAACTGTGGTCTGTTCAGCTGTAGTGTTACTTCTTTTAAAAAAGTATTCAGGAGTTCTTGGTGATTAACTTGGTTAATTGTTTACATAAACTATCATGTTTGACTGGGTTCAGTAGAGAAGATTTTGTACTACATCACTGCACCATGAGAACCTGGAAACAGGCCCACAATTTCACTGAATAAATGCCAAGATAATTGAAAGGGTTGACTTTTAAAATGTCTCCTCTGAAAGAATAAATATGGCCATTATTGAAGAACATAGCAAGGGAACCTCACAACAATTAAATAATTGTGATTAATGCAAACACTCAAAGTTGGTTGGCAGCTAAATATATGGACATTTTCTCTTCCCATATTCAACAGTAGTACAGCACAGGTGTAAAGACAGATACACGTTCTAACAGCAAACATACTCTTACATTTAAAATTTAGTGTCAAATTTGTTCAATAACAATTGGTAACCTCAATTTAGTCAGATGAATTGGCTTCTGTAGGACCCCAGCAGAAACATCACATTCATTCTCTCAGCCCAATTTTATTCACGCTTTTCTGAAAATTTTCTTTTTATGGGTTTGATTAGTGCTGATGATTATACCCAGAAGAATGTGTGAAAAGCAAATTTCTGTCACAGATAAATGTGTAATATTACATATTTTTCAGAAACCTTTAGAATTTTGTGCACTTCCAGACCATCTTTGAATGTGGTAGAGGTGTTGTGGGTTTCATGGACTGCAGGACAGGATTTATCTCATGAAGGAAACACCTGTATTTAGTTGCAGCCTAAACTTCACTGCCTGCCTTGAACACAATTTTGGTGACAATAAAGGGATATTAAAGGGGCTAATTCAGATGTAAATAAAAAACCTAAAAATTGGATGAGAGGAATCAATTTTAATAACTTGATACAACTACTCATCATTATGTAATTATATTGGATAATTGTGGAATTTACCATAAGTTACATCAAGGAATTTCTAAACACTGTTCAATATCTAATCTGTGCTCTTTCTTTTCATTGCAGACCCTTATGTCAAAGTGAACCTGTACCATGCCAAGAAGAGAATTTCTAAGAAGAAGACCCATGTGAAGAAGTGCACCCCCAATGCAGTATTCAATGAATTGTTTGTCTTTGACATTCCTTGTGAAGGCCTTGATGATATCAGCATTGAATTTCTGGTTTTAGATTCAGATAGAGGGTCAAGGAATGAGGTCATTGGCCGGTTGACCTTGGGATCTTCAGCAGAAGGAACAGGTGGAGAGCACTGGAAAGAAATTTGTGAATATCCCAGGAGACAAATTGCCAAATGGCATATGTTATGTGATGGTTAGCAGGTTAGAGAGGGGTTGGATCTTAAAAAACTATAAATATTTCCATAGGCAAGGAGCAGGTTTTTTTTCTTTGCTATGTATAATTACAAGCTTTTAACAACAAAACATTTTTTTTTTTATTTTTTCTTTTCAAGGGGGGGTGGGGGGTTTGAAATAAACTTGAATTGAATTATTACAACAGAAGGTAACTTAATTTTCACAGTAAATAATGAAATTTTTATTTCATTAAACTTTAACATAATTAGTTCAGATTAATATTCTTCTACAGTCTTAGTGGCCTGTAAATTCTGAAGCACTGTAAACCTCAAGAAGAACAAACTATGTTTTGAAAGAGTCACTTATTAGTGACTCATATATAGAAGATAACCTTACTACAATATATCCAAAAAAACCCTGACTGTGGCTTATTAGGGAAGGGGATGGATCTATAAAAGCCACGGGGATTGAGGGTGAGTGGGGGGGGAAATTCCTTTTGCCCCTCCACCAAAAACCTTCTTTTATGAAAACTTAATCATTATTTGTAAGTTTTGCTTACTTATACTTTGATCATCCCAAAGAATTAAGATGTTCTTGGTATTTTGCTTTACATATCACATTGTGTAAAACTAATTTTTTTAAGTGTCAGAATATTATATAATTATTTACACTTGGACTTTTTTAGTAAGTTTATATACCTAGTTTGCTTTATTACAGTGAGCAAAATAGATACATACTTCAAACTAATGATAAGTTAGCGTACTTTTTTTGTTAAAAGGGCTCCTTTACGGGTGACTGTACATGTTACAGTATAGCTAGAATTTGGGGTTAGATATGGCTTGCATTTTTTTCCTCTAGGTAGGATTACACTTTAAACATTTCAAGCCATACAAAAGAATTTCTGTTGAGATGAGGTAGCATACAGGATATTACTATCAATTTCTTTTCACCAATTATATTTTAATGTTTCACTAGTACTAAAAAAAAAATCTGATTTTTTTTTTTTTTTTAGTTTCATTAAAGAATAAACAAATAGTTAGACAAAGAAAAAAACCTTATTCTGCTGTTTAACTTACTGTATTTAACCTCCTAGACTGTAACAGAAGCTATTACAGTCAGTACCAATAAACAAACTCCAACACATTTTTTAAATTTTGCAGGAGAGGAAAACAAATTCACTTTATAGTTTCTTCAATATTCTATAGACAAAGTACTTGGAAAGTACTTTGGTTATATGAATTAATGTACATTACTGACTGTACTGAAAATGGTGGTGGTAAGGGAAAAAGCATCCTGATTTCATGTCAGTGTGACACATATCTATTTAAAATTAAATTGTGTCATGCTGAGGAAATATCCAGTGTAACAGTAACAAGTGTACAAATAAAGCATTTAGACCTGTGAAATTTAGTCTTGGTCACACCAGATAAGTTTTTAAGCTGTCAGAACTATAGCACAACTATAAGCAGATTATTTCCTAAAGTTTGTGCACTAACTTCTGATACAGAATTGTTTGCAAGTATTAGTCCTACTTCATTTTCAAGTAAAATATATATAAAGAAGAAGATAGTGATGTTCGTTGTTGACAAAAGAAGGGTTGAAAAAGTGGAAAACCATTTTCAGTATTTTTGCATACGTCATTTGTCATGTGTAATCCCATTGAAGCAAACAAGACTACTTGGGAATAAGGCACTGCTCATTGTGAGTAAAGGTAGCAAAATGGGCATGCCAGGTTAGAACAAACCAAACATACATTGAATGTCAATATACTTTCATTAAACAACAGACCTAGGTCCTACTTAAAACTGTTGGGGATTTGTTGTCTACTTTACCTGTTCTCATATGGCCAAATTATGTTTGCAGGAAAGGACACTGAAATATGAAATATGCAAGTAGACAAATAGTACTGGAAGAATTCCATTGAGGCTCTTCCAGGTTTTGTGTCAGTATTTTCTCCAGTTTTTGAGAATGTGTTTGATACAACAGTGTTTATAGATTTCTGTAAAAATACATTTTCAAAATAACATAAACATGCTTTTTATGATAATGCTAAATGTAAAAATATTGCGTATTATATGTATAAAAGAGAGGAATCTTTTTTGATTATTTCTTTAGAACGTTGATTTACTGCTTAAGGGCTAGAGTTTACCAGCCACATTCAATCAGAGCTAATCCAAAGCCACCAAATGAAAGATGCTCACAGGTTTGAGTGGGGTTTGAAGTGCAACCACAGAGCAAAACTCTCCTGAGTCAACCCAGAAATGTCACTGGACCATGGATATGAGGAAACATGGTTTTATCCAATGGAGACTGGGAGAATTTTGTATGACACAATCAGAGTTGTAACAATTTCTGAGAAGCAAAGAACTGAGCTGGAAATTATTGCATCAAAAAGAGTGGGGCATCTTGCAAATAAAAAAGATGGAGGTTTTGTACGCTGGCCCATAAGTAGTTCTTTATCTCTAAAAATCAGATGACAGGCTTCATCTGTCTCCAATGAACACAATATATGACATTAGGGGATAACAATTCATCTTTTTGAATTGATGCTGGGCTGTGATGATCATTTTTCATTTTGCATCCAATGAGTCGTCACCAATTTTTTTTTTTTTTAAGTTTTTGTTGTTTTTTTTTTTTTTTTTTTAGTTTTTATAGCAGCTTGAGGGTCAATATTTCTACCAGCTAAATGGCAATTTTTTTTGGGGGTAGGGGAGTTGGAATTGGAAAGGGAAGAAAAGACATTTTTATTAAATCTAAAGAAACCTTGTAAATAGATTTTTTTTTTCATTTAAAGCAATTCTCAGTTTGAAAAGTTGAGTAAAGACGACTTGTAACACATTTTAAACCAGAAAGAGGCAGGAGAGCTAATGTAGGCCTGTACTGAGGTGAGAAATTCTGCTGTTTTATAAAGTGTTCAATTCTCATTGTGAATATCTTGAACTCTGTTAAGGATACTGTACTGTATTAAACATGTAAAAAAAAATGATGTTTGTCTAAGTAGCTTACAAAAATAATAACCCCTTGAATGGGAGACTATCCATGTCTGGAGATCTGTCGTAATTAAATACCTGATTCGTTATGGTGTTGTAACTTAATAGAAGCTATTCAAGAGAAAGCATGGTGTATGAGACTTTGTAAGTTATTTGTGCTGGTTTTGTATGTTGTGCCATGTGTGTAAGACAAGAATAAACTGCTGCTTTTGTTCATCCCATCCCACCTATTATCCCACATATGTATCTTTCTTTTTCCCCAAAGATTTCTGCTATTGTTTATGTTCATGGTCTACTCTCATGTTTCTACCAGAAAGCATTTTACTTGCAAAGTCTTCCTCTTCTCAAAGAGGTGGATTAGATTTGTTCTGACAAATACTACCCAGGCACATCACATGTACTTTATTCCCAGATGCTTGCTGAGTATGAGTCCTGAATTATACTCTGCATTCAGGCTAGAGCCAGAAACACTGCCCATGACAAAGATACAAGTCTTATAGGGGCAGATATACAGATGCAAACAAGAATGAATTGTAATATATTAGATAGAAAGAGAAATATTAAAGTCAAATTATATTACTGTAATTCTAGTTGTTTTTACCCTGGACAATCATGCTGTACTACTTCCTCGTAGACAATGAAGTCGTGTCAGGCTCCAGCTTGTCAGGTGAGTTTGGAAGTTGAGGTAGTGAAAACATTCATTCAAGTGCTACACCTAAATACAAACTTTGCTGTAGTTCTCTCTAAGATTATCAGAGTATTTACTGGCACAGAAACAGAAGCCTGGGAAAGAGGAAGGAAGATGCAGCTGGGATACGTGCTGCCATTTAATGACTCCCATTGTGAGCTCCAACACCTGGAAGAGTTCCCTGTTCCTTGTAGCAGAAATCAATTGCAGGATTCACTAGCCAGATGCATAAAATACAACATCTTCCACAGTTATAAGCTGGTATATTGTCTCTGACAAATCTCCTGTGCCCAGCAGACAGGTATCAAGTGTAAGACTGCTCTACTCAATCCCATGCAGGCACTTATTTTCTCTTCCTTGCATTGTACAGTTCTCCTAAAACAATGGTGATTCACATGGTTCACATTCCAGCCCCACTTCCTCAGGACAGAGATCAAGAATGTCTTTATGTTTTGATCAAGAATGTCTTTTTGTTTTCAAAATATGATGCAGGAGTGCCTCAGGGGTAGTCTCAAAGCTAATGTCCTGATTGCTATTTATACCTCAAATTGCTGCAACAGACCACTGAGAGAACCCTTGCAGATATCCTCTTTACAGATATCCTCTTTACAGTCCCCAAGGTCTAATGCTATTCTGTAAGCCCATTGTGTTTTATGGCATCATGGATAAAAACATACTTAATACATGGCAAAAATACATAACCACAGATGGCCATACACAACACGTTTTTTTAATGCCTAAAAAGATTCAAACATGGTCTATGTAAGCTGCTATACTTCATGATGTCTCATGGAGGTGCTGAACAACTCACAACATTATTGCGGCTGCTAAAACTGGTACTGGCACATATTTTTTTTGCTGATGGTGACTCCTGAGCAATTACCTTAATTCAAAAAGTGCTACCCAGTTCTCACAGGCTTTTTCCATATTTCTATCCCTTCACAACTGAACAATTTTTGTCTAGAAGCAGCACTGTAGTACTGTTTACAGTTGCAGTGTGGAAGAACTTTATATTTAGGTAGAACAAAAGGACTAAAGTCAGTAAGAATGAAATGAAAGAAGTTAAATGCTTTACTACGCCTGCATTGTTGTGCCAGTTTTCCCATTGTGTTCTTCCTTACACAGCCAGAGAACATCCTGCAGTCACAAGTGTGAATGCTCTGGTTGCACCACCAGCAGCAGAATCAGGTGTTGTCCTGAAAGATCTGTTGACTTCTGCTTGAGCCCTTCAGTCTCAGCTGCAGCACACAGGCCCTCACACCTCACCCTACCCTCAGCACTCTGCAGTCACCCTTGACAGGCTCTGAATAAACCCTGGCAGTACTGCTCATGCCCAGATGGAAGAGCTGCAATACTCCAAGGGCTGGAAAAACTTTGGCAACAGGCTGGGTCCAGGTCTCTTTCAAAGGCTAAGACTTCCCATGATATCACCAGGGCAGGTTGGCAGATTGGACATCCCTCCCCATGAGGATGGTGTCTCCAGTATCTCCCACCCTCCTTTTCTTCTCTATGAACACACACACCCTGTTGCTCCAGGCTGAGAATTGTTCTTGTGGCCCATCCCTGGACACTGAAAATCTCACCAGTTTCTGGCATGTGCCAGTGCCCACCCTCACTCTTCACTCCTCCTGAAGCTGCTGCAACCCCAGCCATGTAACTCCCACATATTTTAGAGTTTCTGTAGTTGTATAACTGCTTCTCTTTAAAAAAGCAGCATGTCATTCACCCTGAAAATCATGCGGGATTTCTTGCTGTGAATCTTTCTGACAGCAACATGCTCTTAGGTCAGTCAAGAACAGGCTGGGTCGTACTGGAAAATGCTCAGCCTCCTCTCATCCTGGTGAAGGAAATTTCACTCATTAATGAATCTTTTTCTTCCCCTTTGGACAGTCTCTCAAGAAGGGTTTTTATAGGTGACTGAGCTGTAAGACGTGGTTTTGCATTTTTGTAAGTGGAGATTGAGGCGTGGAATTTGGGTTTAAGTGAAACATGCAGGAATGCCAGGTCCCACTGGGTGACAGGTAAGGGCTGTGCTGCTGAAAACATCTTTTACTGGAGCCTAGCTCACACACAGGGCTGAGGTAGCAGTCATGTGCAGGAGTTCTGAGTCATAACATTTTGGATTGTGACTTAAACTAGAACAGATTGTTTGCAATAAAAGTTAATGTTGCAAAAAGGTCCCTGTATTTCTTCCTTGTAAGAAATACTGTGTTATGAAAGGATCTAGTTCTAAAAAAAAAGAACAAAAACAAAAACACAAAAAAAAATCCAAGAAAAAGAAGCAAAAAATCCAAGATGCATAATTCAAAATGCACAATGAAACACATTAAAACGGTTTTCTTTAGAAATTGCAGGTGAAAAAGTGTCATTGTAAAACAATATCATGGCTGTTACAGCTCTTTTTTCTAACCAGCTAAAGGTGCTGTATGGTGACTGTGATATTTAATTTAGTCTTGAAGACAACCCCAGGGATAACCATGAATTTTCTCTGACACATGCTGTAAATATTTTACATGGCTCTGAAAACACAACTGTTTTTATGGAAACAAGTATTTCACAATATCACTTGCCATATTGATTGCTTCTCCATAATACCCTCTCAATGAAATAGCCTTTAGGATAGTGTGAATGAAAGTTCTTAGTTGAAGAGGGAAACCTCTGAATGCCTGCATCTGAAGTGCCTCTGTACACTGATTTGTGGGGTAAATAAACAGTATTCTAGCCTCAATTTTCCTTTCGGTATCATGGGATAAAGATTAACAACATCAAGAGCAGATACTAACTTCATGACTTTGGTTATGAATTATTATTTTTGCTGCTCTCCAGGGTTGTAATGTTGATCTGGGGACTGCATTTTCTTGAGATAAATCCCTCAGAGCTGTATGCTGCAATGGATATATATGGACAAGAAAGTAGATGTGAATCACAAAAAAGGCATGTAACAATAGAGAATTATCCCAGGCTAAAATCAGAAGTTATATTAGACAGCAATAAAAGGTACAGATAAGTAAATCAGTTTGAAGTGCAGATGAGTAAAATGATGTCAGCAGAAAAAGAGATAGAAGCCTGATACTTTTACAGAACAGGAAAAACCAAGGTGCAGTTAGCCCTTGATGCATATTTGCAAGTGCTGTGAGGAGGGGCTGAGGGAGCTGGGAAGGAGCTGAGCCTGGAGAAAAGGAGATTCAGGGGGGACCTTGTGGCTCTGCACAGCTCCTGACAGGAGGGGACAGGGTCTGCTCCCAGGGAACAGGGACAGGAGGAGAGGGAATGGCCTCAGGCTGGGCCAGGGGAAGGTCAGGTTGGATGTCAGGAGGAATTCCCTCATAGAAAAGGTTGTTAAACACTGGAAGAGGCTACCCAGGGCGGCGGTGGAGTCACCACCCCTTGGAGGTCTTCAAGAACTAATTTGAAGTGTCACTCAGTGCTCTGCACTGGGTATCATGGATTGACTCTGGCACAGTGCCAGTGCCCCCCATGAAAGGGGTATCCCCCAAAATGGTCACTGTGAGATGTGACCCAGGAACAGAACAAAGCAGGCTCGAACTTGGGAATGGAGGGGGAAAAAACAACACTTTATTAATCGACACAGACACAAAAAGGAAGGGGAAAATTACACACACACAACAATCCACAATAGATCACTTTCAAAACAGTACTCCTCCTCCCCCCAGTCCTCTAACATTCAAATCCCCTCTAACACATTAATTCTCAACCCAATACCCTCCTTTCACACAAGCTCCCCCCAGTCCATCAGGAGAGAGGAGCATTCCTGTTGCACCATGGGCCTCCCCAGGAAACACAGTAGAACTTCTGTGCTTCTATGTCACACACAGCAGCTGCTCGAAGAGAAATCTGCCATGGTGACCATCTTCCTTCCATGTCCAGTGCTCTCACCACTGTCCATGGATCTAAACTACTCCTTAGGTTTTTTAAGAATGCTTTCCGCCCAGTTCCAAGAAGATGGCCGCCTCTCACCATTTGGGACACCTGTTCCCCCCATTTCAGTCCCCTGGGTCCTGGGGTTCAGGAACAGAGATTCTTCGCTGAAGGCTGAGGGTTCACCACCCCCTCCCCCTCAGTCTCTGTTCCTTCGGCTTCTCCTCGCGGCCTTATCATTCTTGGCATCTGGCCAACCGCCTCTCCCAAGGTGCAGTCTCTGCATTAACAGAAGAAACTGGCTTCGCCCGTGGCTATGTCAGAGGAAAAGTCTGGCTAAAGCCACTCCAATCATCTCTTCCATCTCGGGTGCTCTATCTGCTGGCATTCTTTCACTTACTCAAACCTTCTTCATCTTTCCCCTCCTCCATCCCTTCTCAATTCCCAGCTGAGGAGGATCAGTGTTTTTACAGCTTCTATTGTTTCAACACTGAAAGGGTTAAAAGCACAGCCTGTCCTGGCAGCGGCTGGGCCCCTTGCCCACCCCTTCTCCTCCCGACCGCTTTATCCTTCTCTCCGGGGGGGGCTGCCTAAACCATCCCAGGAACTCCTCCACCCCTGCATCTTGCAGCAGCTCCAGCTTGCCTTCCTCAGGCGGCATGGCCTTCCCCCCTTCCCCATCCAGACACAGCTGGGGGGGGAGAGGTCCGATCTGCTCACCTGCAGGACTCCAAAAAGGAAGTCTCTCTGGGAGTGCTCTGCTTTTAACCCCTGTGTGTTCTCAGAGGCGTATCCAAGTCCCCAGTGGCCACACCAGGTGCCAATCTGAAATTTGGCCACTGATTGGTTTGACCATAACTTTCCCAAAACCTCACTTCCGGGTCAAACCATGACACTGGGTGACAAGGTGGGGATCAGTCACAGGTTGGACATGATGGTTTTTGGGGACCTTTTCCAACCTAAGTGATTCTGTGACTTGTTGGTTGTTTTTCACCATATTCACTCAGTGAAAGCAGCATACCCTTATTTTAGCCTGCTTTGATACACACTATGTTCACTGTGTATGATTCGTGCTGCCTTTCCTTTGAACAAAGTCTGCAAGGGTTGAGTGTTGAACGTCTTTATTTGTATAAAAATTGCCTAAGGAACTGTCAAAGTTTCACTGTTAGGAAGTACAAGACCAAGGCTGATGCTGTCAGGTCTGGATTGATATAACAATCAGGAAGCTCCGTTTGTCTCAGGTGTTCCTCTAGTACCCAGGAAAAGCCTTTTGCTTTCATTTTTTGTTAGGAGACTTAAAGAGAGAAATTTTGACCAGGGGTGTGTCAAAACAAAAGGTTTGGTTTACTGCTCTGCTCCAGGCTTTTTGAACCACTGCATTACTTTCTACTTTTTTAGTAGCTACTAAATCTACCTTAGTTTTGCTGCCCTGATATGTCCTTTTCATAGGTGTGAACTGATCAGGAGCAGCCTTGCCAAGAAGGGCTTGGGGTGGATGAGAGGCTGGAGACCTGGTCATGGCACTCACAGCCCAGAAAATCATATCCCAGGCTTCATCCAGAGCATCATGGGCAGCAAGTTCAGTGGGTGATTTTGTGTCTCTGCTTTCATAAGATCCCACCTTGAATGCTGCAGCCCTGGAGTTCTCAGAACAAAAAAGATATCGACCTGTTGGACTGAGTCCAGAGAAAAGCCGTCAGGCGATCAGAGAGATGGAGCACTTTGACTAGGAGGATAGGCTGAGAAAAATGGGATTGTTCAGGTTGGAGGAAAAGGGGCTTCATGGTGACTTAGTTGAAGCCTTTCAGTACCTGAAGGGGGCCTGAAAGAAAGTTGGAGAGAGACTATTTACAGAGTAATATAGTGAAAGAACAAGAGAGAATGGTTTTAAACTGAAACAAAGCAGATTTAGATTAGATATTAGGAAAAAAATATTTATTTTGAGGGTGGTGAGGCCCGGCACAGGTTGCCCAGAGAAGCTGTGGCTACCCCATCCCTGGAAGTGTTCAAGGCCAGCTTGGATGAAGCTCTGAGCAATCTAGAGTAGTGGAAGTTGTCTGGCCATGAGAGTGGAGCTGGAGTGAGATGATCTTTAAAGTCCCTTCCAACCCACACATTTTGTTATTCACCCAAACAGACAACCTACATTTGTTACTCCCCCTGCACCCATTTCTCACAGTCATGGTTCTGCTACATCCATAGCCAAATTTTGAATTTCTGATATAGTTACCTAGGTAACCAGATCCTCACAGGCTTTCATTGAGACCGCTCCTTGGACATGGCTGGCACTGCCAAACTTCACTCCTACAGAAGTCTCCAGTGCTTCCCTGTGAAAGTACACCTTTCCTGACTATGATTGTCCTTTAACCATTTGTGATATCCAGTACTCCCCACAATACTCTCTGGGAATTTTTTGTATCTTCTCACACTACAGTTGGTCACACTGAGCAATTTCTTAAATCAGGCTCAGTAGTTCTCTTGTTAAGTTGGCTGATGTCTAGTCATTGGTTATTTGCCTGTGGTCTAACTAACTGCCATGGTCCTCACGTGTGATTTTGTGAAACTAAACTTCAAGCTTCAAGAAACTGAGCTTCAAGAATTAGGTTGGAATATTGCTGTCCAATATACCAACAAAAAAGTAGTTAATTTGTGCTATCTTTGTACCATTGGATGATATTTTAGGTCTGACCTAAATTATTAAGTTGTGGTACACTGTAATACCTCTTAACGTTTCATTTAGGTGGGTCAAACTGTGCCTGTCTTGAATCTGTCTTAAGTCTTTCCTTGTTGAGTCACATGTGTTCCTTTATTGTTAGCTTGGATGAACTCTGTTGTCTCCCAGTTAACACACAGATTCTAAAAAAAAAATAAAAAAATGCACCCCTTATTGTAATAAAGACAACTGAAAATTTCTATTTTCTTCCTCTCTCATCTCACAGCCAACATTACAAGGCCAGAGATTGAGATAGAAATGATCCTTCAATATTCACTGGAAAATCCTGATACATAGATATGGGGCAGTTCTGAGGTTTCACAAACTGAAGTTTATCCATCTCTGATAAAATCTAAAAAAATGCAATTAAGGTGGAAGCAGATTTGTGCCTAATCTCAGAGTAAGGCAGGTTGAAGTGACCCCTGAATAGTATTATAAGACTATCCTTCATGGAGAGGCAATACCTTGGCCATCAGTTTTGTTATGGACTTAATGTTTCAATTTATATTTCTTCATTATTCACATTTATGCAGGATGCAAGAATCTTGTCACAAATTAAGCCTCCCTGCTAGATCTGCATTTCTCCAAAGAGGTTGTGTTCTTTGCCCATGGAGGCAAGCTTCATACAGCATTCTACTGGAGGCAATCCTCTGAGTGGAAATTTTTACCAAAACTCCATGAAGCTCAGAAAATATATTCTAGGGACAGAAATTTTATTGTGACTGGTGGTTTTCTTCTGCTTAGAAGACCAGTATGGATTTTGGAAAGAAAATAATTTTCACAAACAATTAATGATCTATAACAGATAGTTATTCAGAAGTAAATTTAAGCTGGAAAAAATAGTATTTAATGTCTGTTACATTAATTGAATCATTAATGCATTTATGAATTGAAGAATGCTGGTCCAAGTTATTACTCTGCCACAGTTTCAGGCAAATGTTCTACCTCTGAGATCACTGGGTACTTAGGCATCTCTTTACATCATCTCCTTCTTAAACCTAATAATAATTAATAAGAATTGGAAGCAGACATAGATATGACTCTTGGGGAGAATGTTTAGTAGTAGACTTGGCAGTCCTGGGGTAATGGTTGGACTTGATGACCTTAAAGGCCTTTCCAAGGTAAATTGTTCTGTGTTCTGAAATGAATGTTCTGGTGAAGAAAATAAATTGGTGCTGTGAGCTAAGAAAAATAGTTAATTCATAGCAAGTAAAAAAAAAGAACCCAAACCAAACCCAACCTAGCCAAACAAGAGAACTCCCACAAGCAAATAAATAAACAAACAAACAAGCAAAAAACCCCCCAAAACTGTAAATCCCACAAAACCTATGAAAAAAACCCCCAAACAATAAACCAACAAAATGAAAAAAACAAAACACACAAAAAAAGTAGCCCCAAAACCCTCAAGCATCTTCCTTGGTTCAGAATAGAGAATGGAGTAAAATCCCGTTATGTTCATGACTGTCACTACACTCTTTAGAAATCTGATCAACAAAAACATCACTATGGCTTTGGAGTTTCTGGTTTAGAAAATCAAATATCTGACCTTTTGAAAGTGGAAGTGACATAAAGAGGCTGTTACAAATGTGTTATGTAACCTGTAAATTAACATATGACACATCTCCAGGGTCAAGAATTCTACTGACCCAAAATATAAACTATTACATTCTTGGTTACATTTAGGAGAATTCTTAATCCCTGGGGAAAAGAGCACAAGTGAATGGTGAGACTTATCCACAGGACTCACACGTGGGCAGAGTGCATGTATCTGATGATTTCTATTTTATTCTGACCATAACTAGCTGTTTTCATGAGGGGTGATGGGTCAATCTGCTCCCAATAGGAAGCATGTGTTAATGTTTTATACTCCTCAGGGTGATTTTAAACCTCAGTGAAAGCACATTTGCAAGCCCTATGTAGATGAGTATCGCTAAGATCACTTGTGAAAGTGATGAAGTCAGAGCTTGTGCTTGCCTGGCATTTTTTGCCCTCTCAATGATAATTTGCAACTCAGAAATGTAAGAGAGTTATGATACCCAGAGCTAAGAAATATCTGCAAAAAGATTATACTGTCAGCCAACACCAATTATTATGATTAAAATCTGATGCAATAATAATGCCTGTCCTACAATCCCCTTGACAATAACTTTGTTATATATACATGGCACTGCAAAATAGCATTCACACAGACACTTAACTGAATTTTCCCTTTGCATAAATCTACAATATATAGTATCTATATAAAGCAGGCAATGTTTGATATCAATCCTCTCTGAAATATTGTTCATAAAACTGATACAAAACAAGACAAAGTCAATGCAACTAAAATATTTACAGTAAGTTATTTAGGTCTACAATATGAATTTTCTTTTTTTTTTTTCCCCTCATACTTTTGTGTTAAATGCCAAAAGTGGCCTCTGATCATGAATGAATGAGCGAATTATGATATAGTATGCAGCAATCATGTCACTTTTATTCTGTGCAATAAATTGAAATGAAATACAAATTATTTGAAGTGGTGTTTGTTATCTGAGCTGAAACCAGACATGTTCTCTGGCAATCTTCATCTTACATATTATCCCAATTCTGCTTCACACTTGTAATTTTTTTCCTCACTTCTGATTAAAGACATCTAAAAATTTTATCTTTCACAACCTCTTCTGGAACCTCATTAATCAGCCTGTATTCCTAGTTCCTGGTGGCTTCAGGGTACAGGAATTGCTCTGAACACAAGAAAACTTGGGGAAAAGTAACTCCCTCTAAAGCAGCCACACAGGTGCCAGACTGAATTGGGAAGGTAAATTTTACCCATTGCAAGCAGTGCCCAGGACAGGTGCTGCTGGTCATTTTCTCAACAAACATAAAAAGAGGCAGATTCAGACAGAGCACAGTCAGCAGGTGAGGACACTGGAGCACAAGTCTACAGGAGGAGGGAAATGGTCTCCAGCTGGGCCAGGGGAGGGTCAGGTTGGACACCAGGAAGAATTTCTTTACTGGAGGGTGATCAAGCACTGGAACAGGCTGCCTAGTGAGGTAGTGGAAACACCATTCTGGAAGTGTATGAGAGGACTGAATGTGGCATAAAATGCTATGATTTAGTTGATAAGGTGGTGATGATCAGACAAAGGTTGGACTTGGCAATCTTGGAAGTCTTTTCCAACCTAATTGATTCTATTATTCTTCTTTAACAGAGTGTGTGTGCATCTTTGGGCCATTATTTCTGTCTGTGCAGTAGCAATACCTCTGATGCAGCAAACTCATATCCTGTTACATGTCAATATAATATGATTGTGGAGTCCTCACCCCTGAGGTTTGTTAGTTTTGGCCATTGGTTTTGTTTTCAAATTAAAGTTCAGGTTCTTTTTTTACATGCATCTGTTTTCAAACACCTCCAAGAGAGCCTTCTTGGCTGTGAGCTGGAGGTGATTTGTTCTCAGAGACTGCTGAGCAGCTCTGAAGAATGCCAGAGAAGGAATCTCCTGTCCGCATTGTGCCATGTGAGAGAGTGGGAGCAGGAACACCTTACATTTTTGCTTGGAAAGCTGAATTACATCAGAATCCATCTATGGAGCTAGTCAAAACAAGTAGTGATGAGATTCTGTCAGGTGAAAAGGAAAAAGAAATAATTTTTGAGAAACAATTCCTTCCACTATGAAGACATTTTCAGAAGTGGATTTTTTAAAAAGTATTGTTGAAACAATTTTGTTTGTTAAAAATGAGAATTGTCTGAGGCAGTGCCAGTGTTTGACTACAGCTTCATTGCTTTGATTCATTTATTAAAGTTTTACACCATTTTCAATGTTGCATTTGCATACCACAGTAAGTAGGAAATAAACCTTGATATATTGTCACTATAAAAACATTGGTTCAGAGATTCTGAATAAAATTACCATGTACTGGTCTTCTCAATGATGCAGAGGCAAAAATTTGAAAATTTGGATGGTTTTCCAGTTCCAAATTATAACAGGCTGAATAATGTTTTTTGTGTAAAATTGGAATTATATTTTCTGAATAACTGTTGCTAGGAATTTGATTCTGCAACTTTAACACACTTAAAGAAAAACAGATTAACTGCAACCTGCAGGAATTAACAAGCCTGAAGGAACCTGTTAGCTTCCAGGGTTTTCTCAAGAGCATTTGTTTCATGTTAATTTATTCTACTGTGTTGTAGAAGGGAACAAACAGCATCTAAATTGAAGTGTTTTTAGATGTTGTACTGTATGTAGTGAAAAGAGCCAAGTTCAAGTTTTTTAAGATGTACAGCCCTATTCTTCACAGATCACTATTGTAATAGGTGTGCTTCCTAGGGGCACACAGAGATTTTTTGCAGGGTCCAGAGATGTAACTCTGCTATTTAGTTGTGTCTTTGAACTCAAACGTTGCTACTGTGGTTAAGAAACTTAACTGTGCCTCTACTCCTTAAACACAAAAGGGATTGAGACATGATATATTCCTCAAAGTTTTCAGGGATGCCTGAGCACAAGCTCTTCTCTGTTTGAAGTCCAATGGTTTAACAAAGAGATTTACACTGTTCTCCTGTTCAGCCCAGTGATGAAATAGGACTCTGAGCCTCAGGGATTGCAAGATAAGAGTTCACATGAAATTGTTACACAACTTTCCTCAATGTAATAGAACTGTAATACATGTCCATTTCCAGTAATATATCATAAAGGAGTTGATTAGAGGCCAGCAGAACTATACCAGACGGGTATCCAAAAAAATAACTGCAAACTTTCCAGTTGATGCTTTTGGATTTTCAAGAATGTTCTATGTTTTACAGTCCAAAATGAAGGACTGTGATTCATTTTCTCTGAATTGCACTTTAACAATGTACTGTGTGTTATCTCCAGTTGCCAGGAAGAAACACTGTGTGCACGGGGTTAAGCTGTTACTTCTGATAAAACTGGATTCCCAGATTGCTACATCAATGTTTTTGAGTTTGACACAATATTCCGAACTTTATACAAGGTGGAAAATATAAGGAGTCTTGATTGCCATGCTCAACATCAGTGAATTTTACACAAATAAATGGACACTCCTCTCCCTTACTATGTTCACAACAAATCCTCAGAAAGAATAATTCACTAACTTAAAAGTTATTGCATATTAGAGGTAAATAGTGTAGGAAACCTCCTACACTATTTTATGAACTTCAAAAAATGATCATGATGCAGTTACTCACTTTCTTAGCTCATTATCAAATAAACACAGACACCATATTAAAATGAACTTTCAAACTTTTCAACTTCATCTGCTGGTTTTCTTCCTCTTTCTCTTTCTTCCTCTTTCTCTTTCTTCCTCTTCCTCTTTCTCTTCCTCTTCCTCTTCCTCTTTCTCATTTGCTATATAGATAATATGCACTGGGTTCCTTTCAGTATGAAAAATAACACTATTGTCTTAATTAAATAAAAACCAACATTTTCTTGACTTTAAAAAATAGCTATATATTGCATTAAATTTCCAGAAAAATATATTGAAAAGGAAATTAAGGACAGCATTAAAAAAGACAGAAAGCAATAAAACTATGATATTCTGAGTTATCATTGTTTTTAAGAACAGTTCAAATTTTTTCTACCTTGTAAATAAATAATGTATAAAACAAGGTCTGTTTGAAGTGGTATTCTGACTGAAGAGAAGGTTGAAAGAACAAAAGTTGTATTGAGCAAGTGAATCTCTGTAAAGGTGCCCAAACTAAATAACTGTTAATTCAGGTAATGTACAGGAACCAGAGGAGTTATTTTTGAAAATATCTAATAAGCACAATATAAGATTATTATGGAATATAAGAACATTATACAATATTATAGAATGATAATTAGCATCTTAAAATTAATGTAGTAGATTTTTTATATTACAAGAGTTAAAATTTCATTGGAACATGTATATTCATATGGAGATATATTTTGATCTAAGACATTGTGTAACAAAGGGAAGGGCCTTATTTCTGTTTTTGATTTCCTTTTAATGAGTGTGCCCTGGTTCCGCTTTAAGGACTACCTTTATCAAGATTCTGTTTATTATAGAAGAGTGATGAGAGATTTTACAAGGACATGCTTAAGCATCTTCCTCTTAGCAGGGAGGGGACATTACAGTCATTAGTGAAGCAGAAACTTTGATTTCATTGACATTTTCCTTTCAGTGTGATTGTGAAACAAACAGGTATCTGATACTAGAAGACAAAAATATTGAGGATAATCTGATAAATGGAAATGCTACTAACTAATCTTTTAATCAGAGAGGTTTGTAGCTAACTCTTTTTACGTCTTCCTGTGGACAGGCCAAGATGTCACTTTTTCAGGTCAGTTGTGTCCAGCTTTCATGTCATTGCTGGTTGAACTGGGATAAGCAATGTTTAAAAACCTCTTTTTCTTTCCACTCTGGTTTTGCTGGAAAGGAAAAATGGGTACTGCAGTAGCACCAGTTTAGAGATGTGAAGTTGCCTTTTGTTAACTAAGAAACATGTTGGCACAGAGCAGTCTGCACTCTCCTGAGGATGAGTAGATTTTTTTTTTGTGAGTATAACTGGGATGACAAACGAAATTATGTAGTTCAAGTGTTCCTCTCATATAATTGTCTGTCATTTTTTTCCACTGAACGTGGCCTGTCCCTATCTCTAGCCTTGCTTTGTTCCCCTTCCACGCTGCACAAGTTGGATGAATAGCAGTAAAAGCTGAGCTTGAAGGTGTGGGATCTCAGCACATCACTGTGGATGTGCAGAGACACCAGGGGAGCCCCTGGGGGGCTCGGAAACCCTGGAATGATGCCAAAAGGGTTTGGTGGTTGGATTTCGATCCATCAAAAGGAGAAGAACCTGTGACGGAGGAAATGAGAACTTCTTGGGTGTGAATGATACCTTTATGGAGGGAAATATAAATTTTAGAAAAATAGGTACAGGGGGGTCATGAAGGCAAGATGGAGGATTCAGGGCGTGGTCCTGTGTTCTTCTTTCTTCTTCATGTCTTCCATTTTGTGTGGTGATGTTGGCACTTGGGGATTGGTTTGTAGTGAAAGTCGACAGAAGGTTCTCAAGTTTATAAGTAAGAACATTCAGAAACTAGGTAGCAATAAAAGTTGTCTCATGTTCTCCAGGTGTCTGACAGGCAATCAGGATTACAACAGAAAAAAGTAAAGTAAAACCTGTGTAGAAGTGATAACCTATATTTACCTGTAACATAAAACTATATTAGAGTTCCCTGCTTTGAGCAGTTCTTGAGCTTCCCACTTGCACTTCATATTTAGTTGTGATAAAATTAAAGGCAACAGGCAGAAGAACCTGGATGCCTTTGATAGGAAGTGATATTTATTGACCCACATCCTTTGCTCCAGAGGAGATCAAAGAAGATGTAATTAAAGTGTACTTTGGCGAGAGAAATTATTTTCAAAAATGAAACAGATAAGTTATTATTATCTGAAATGTAATAATAATTTTAACATAATAATTATTTTTACCTAGAGATATTTAACAATATATACTACATGGCACTAAAAAAGACATACCAATAATAAAATTAGGAAATCCGAATAAACTGAACGTATATAGGCTCACTGAAAACCATATGTTCAAAATGACTTAATTATAGCAGAAATTTGATGTGCAAGAAACTAACTTCAGAAGGTGACAGTCAAAATGGATTTCTGTAACAAATTCAGGGTTGTGAGTTGTGTCTTTATTCTACTTTAGTTTACTTATGGGTCTACCATACCACCACCATGCTGCAAGGAAAAAAAAACAAAACATTCCTTTTTACATGTAGTTACCAGACTCTTGTATTTGTGGGGTTCCCAGATGAAGGAATCTGACCCCATGTTCTCAGAAGGATAATTTATTATTTTATGATCTATATTGTATTAAAGGATGCTATACTAAAACTATACTAAACTATACTAAAGAATACAGAAAGGATCCAGACAGAAGGCTAAAAGATACTACTGAAAAACTCGTGACTCTTTCCTCAGAGTCCAACACAGCTTGGCCATCATTGGCCAATAAGACAAAACAATTCACATGTTGGATAAACAATCTCCAAACCACATTCCAAAGCAGCAAAGCACAGGAGAAGCAAATGAGATAATATTGTTTTCCTTTTTCTCTGAGGCTTCTCAGCTTCCCAGGAGAGAAATCCTGGGCAAGGGGATTTTTCCAGAAAATATGACAGTGACACAGACTGCAACTAAAGACACAAATGTAATCTGAAGAAACTCTCAGTGGTCTCCAGACAGAAATGGAATTGGTACTAGTATGACCTTTAGAGGGAAATTTGAGAGATTGTATAATCTGATTGTCAGACTTTACTGCAAGATCAGAGGCTCATATGTATATGCTCAGGCAGATATTCTGTAACTGATCTGATGTATACATCTATGCCATTATTAGGAATTAACTGTAAAAATGGGGAAAAAAAAACAAACAAACAAACAAAACCAAACAAAAAAACCCCAAAACTAAACTGACTATGGGCAAAAGGAAAATACAGGACTGGAAAAGTCTACATTGTTCAAAAATTCATTTTAAGGTGGAGAGAAAAAATATTTCCTTAACTTTATGCATTGGTCCAAATTTTTTAGTGGTTTTTATTGTGTGCTATTAGTCTATGCTCCAGGGCTAAAAAGCCCCATCAATAACAAAAAGTCCATTTTGAGACCATAATTGTGCGTTTTAAGGGCAGAGGTGAATATCAAAATTGTACAGAGAAATATTTTCTCTCCTAATTAATTACGTTGAGAGTAACATTTTTGGTTTTAATTTTCATGGAGCTATAATGTTCTCTGCATAACAGCCAAGCAAATCATGGGAAGGGCAAAGAGGAGCTATGTTAAATTCAAATGGAAATATAAACTGCAAAATGACTTAAACTGTGCCTGGCATCAAATGAGCCCATTACGGATTATGTGTTTGGCCCCATGCCATCCTCTCCACTTGGATAGATGAACAAACACAGGAATTCTTTCAGTGGAGGATATTTCTGAATGGTTTTAATGTTTGTAAATAAAGAGCTATGAAGGTTGCAATCCAACATATTTGATTGGGAAAAACATTACACAAATGTGTTTCTTGTAGCTGGATAGACACTGCTGTCATAGCTGTTAACAATTCCACTGTAACTTTCTGAGTAAACAGCCCCAAATCCACAGTTTTGGCTGAGAGGTTATGTCTTTGCTGCTTGTCTCACCTAGGCTGAATCAACAAAGACCTCAGGAGATTCCTAAGAGATTCCAAATGCAGTGTCTCACATATTGGCTAAGCAAGGTAGTATTATTTTCCTGCTTTAGTGCAGTTTCATTTAAGTGTTTGATGTTTTCTCTAATTGTGTGTCGAACTGCACAGAATAAACATGTCTTTGGACAAAACAGTGATTCAGAGATTCCAGCAGTTTCCTAGTCAAAACACTGTTTTCTCTATGGAATCAATCAATAGTCCAAGTTCAGTCAGTTTAGTTGCACTCAAATCTCTCACTAGAGAGAATGCATCTGAATATTTCTTAGTGTTCCTTTGGTCCATCATTCCCCTTAAAGGTATTCCATTTATTTTTCCCCATTTTTATTTTGAATCAGTGGGAGAATGTTGAGTACACACTTTTTAATTCTCTTAGGACTTGCACTGTGGTCTTACCTATCTCATTGCAATAACCTTTATTTTTTCCACAAAATAAAAATTAGTGTTCAAAAAGTTTGTATGGGATTCTTCTCTTCTGTACAAGGAATTAGGTCAGTTTTACTTTTTCCTCTTCATCACACAGCTGTAGCAGAGGAGCTGGTGCAGAGAAACCTTTGGCAGTTCCACCCTTTGTATAAAAAATCAACATTCACTCTTGTAAACTCAAATGACTTCCCAGTTTCTGAGTAGTCAGGATTAAAACTTAAATTTTAATTTTAATATTAAAACTTAATTTTTTTCCTATTGAATCCTCAGACATCCTCAATATCTAGAAATGGTCTAGAAATAATAAAAAGTATGGGAAAAAGAGACTGTTTTGACAAGCTTCTTGTTTAGAAGTCAAAGAAAAGAGATACACAACTAAATGACTGAAAATCACTGCTCACAGCCTACAGGCTTTAATAGACAAGCAAAAAAACCAGCACCAAATTTAGCAATTTACTGGCTTTCAACATATAAGTGTGTTGGGGAGAAATGGACAACACTAAATAAGAAAGGGCTGCAAGTTACTTTCGGATTCTTTCCTTCATCTTAGTTTCTGCAATAACTTTTTCCAGAGGAAGAAATACAAACATACAGTTCCAGGTAAGTATTGCAGCTGGAGAGCCAGCAAAAGCTACACTTACTCAGTTGTTTGTAACTTCATGAAATTTTCAGGCTTCAGGCTACAATTTCATAGCCTTAGCTTAACCCTTATGGATTTTATATCAAAAGCTAAACGTAGTGAAAAAAACTCTTCTCCCACTTTCACTATTTTGGCATTATGAGGACCCCCAGGACACAGTGAACATATTCATCATTAGAAGGAGAGTTATGTTGATGGATAACAGAGGTGATCTGCATCTTACCTATTCCCTAAAAACAGAAATCCATTGTGCATGTACATATCCCACACCAGCCACACAACCAAACAACTTCATATAGCAGGACATGTATGTCTTTGATTCCTTCTCTGACTCCTAATGATAATTTTCTCTCTGAAAGTCATGTATTGCCATTTTTTAAATGAAAAAGTAGATTTGCAACTGACAAGGTGTAATTTATGCAAACCAAAATCCTATAAAACTTTTTGGCTCAGGAAAAACTCAGATTTTTCTTCTTCTTTTACTTCTTCATGGTTTCTCAGAATTTTTTCATAATGCATATGCACCTATTTGTCATCATTAAAATGAAGTGCCCAGGGCAGGGAAACTGGAACTAGATGATATTTAAGGTCCTTTCCAATCTAAACCATACTTTTATTTCAGATTCTGTGATTTTAAAATTGTCTATATAAGGTCATTAACATTTCCAAGAAGCATAATGACTCTTTCCTACATTCCAGAAACATAATGATTTCACAAAAGCACCTTCCTCCCCCACTTACGTGAGGATTTATAAGGTGTGTACTTATATTGAACTATAAATTCTTTACTCTAGGAGCTATAACAACCTGTAATCTGCTGGCACCCCTTGTAGACTGTTAAGATATTTATTATTGTATTCAACAACAGTGGTAAGAAATAAGTCATACATTTAATGAATATGTAATTATTAGTGATCATTTGAATACCAGAAGGTTTAGCATTCTGAACAAGCACAGGAGATATAGTCCAAGCCATGAAATGATGAGTGTAGAATGCAAGGCCTATTAATGTTGCCCAGTCAAATTAACTAAATGGAATGACACTGGGCTTTCCTTGTACTTATGACTTAATACCTTTATCACGCTCTTTCCAAGGGCCTGATCCCACAAGGAAGTCTTTATTACAGCATTCCCACAATGATGGGAAATATAATCTTCACCTATTCACTTAAATACCAGCAGAACTTGGACAGATTTTCTATTTGTTAAGCTGAGCTCCTGCTTTGCCACTGTAGAAATTAGCACAGCAGGCTCTGAGTCACCAGAATGCCATGATCTGCAGTCAGAAATGGGGCTGTGATTCCTCTCTAATGATAGAGCTTAAGAATGTGGAATACCTAGTGACAGATGCTATGTGAAAATAATCAGCCTTAAATCAGTGGGAATGATCTCGCAGCAGGCTTCTATTGTTTGATAGCAAATATTTAGAATAACAATTTTATTGGTGCAGAAAGGAAAAAGAATTAAGCAATAAATAGTTTGTCAGAAACCCCACAGCAACTTTGATTAGGGTTACGCTGTTACTGACATACTCTAGTGACAGAGAATAATATTTGGGATTTTTTCATCCAAGACTGGAACATGTTGCTGCTCCTGTTGATTTCATTGTTCTTTCTTTCTTTGCAAACGCTTAATAATAGGAAATGAATTATTTATGAAAACACAGACTTGAAATGCTGACCTGCAACTTAAATGTAGCATTAAAAACCAACTATTTTAGTGCCTACAACCAACAAGCTCTTGTGGTTTCACTGAAAGTCACAGAGTTGTGTTTCTGAGAGTTGTTCATGCCTCTGTATCATCAAACCTTAGCCACTGAAGTGGGTTCAACAGAGGCCATAACAATAACAATAAGCTCAACAAGTGATTATACAGAACTGGACATTTTCAACACATGTGATTGCAATAGGATTACAGTACAGTCATCCTGAACTAAAATTGTCATTGTTGTAATAATAATGCATTCTTAAGTGCCTGAAAAAAACCATAGATCAGAAATTAGGTCCAAAGGTGCAGGTCTCTAAGCTTGTGATATATGCTTAGAAGAATAAACTTGAAATAAATAGGGAGGATGAAATTCAACTTTATCTGAAAATGAGAAGGAAATTAGTACCTTACATGTGGTGCACTTTTATAGTTCATTTCCCCAGGGAGTTGGCCTGGAAAGGGTGGGTGTGATGACAAAAATTCACTGCATTTCTCACTACAATTTCAGACTATGATTGGATTAACAGTGGCAAATAAAGAATCAACTAATTAAAAGAAAGATTTTTACTTCCTTCTTTCAGTTCTCTTTTAGTAACGCTTTAGAAGACTTCATTTATACTCTCTAATTTCTCTGGTCCCAGGACACCCAGAGGCCTCCTTTCTGCATACCAAAGAGACCTGCCACTCATAAACACTAAAATGTATTTTGGAAAAACAAGTCACTGATTTAAATGTCCTGTTTGGGGAACCCCACTGAACACTTTGGTAGAACTGAGACTAGATGTGATCCAACAGATTTTTCTAGAACACATCCCATATTCATATGACACACACATATAGATTTAAGTATATTTAGAACAAAGAGAGAGTGACTTTGATTGATTTTATGTTTTCTTTAAGAAATAAATAAAATCCTTCCAAATTGACTTTCTTCCAAAATTTTTTTTTTTTTTTTTTTTTTTTTTTTTTTTTGATGTTGCACACTGTTTTGGAGTTTTTCTCAGTAGCTTTGTTTTATGTCAGCAAGAAACCCATGCTCTGAAAATTGCATTGGACGCTTTTGCCTTGATTGACTCTAGGCCAGAACAGAAGTAGTCAGGCTCAAACCCAGGGACTGATTTTGAAGTTAGGTGATGTTTAGTGAATCACTTTGTTGCAAGTATGCAATTTAACAAACATAGAGTTGAAAAAGAAAGTTATTGTCTTCATAAGCTTTATAACATCTCTTTTATAAAAATCATCCAAACTTAGCTTTATTTCAGGTGAGAAAAGGTTGCATCTGTGATACTTTTCTAAGTGTTTCACTGATTTTTTTTTTATTTAACTCTGCTAATTTTTCATCTATAGCTATTGCTCAAATGGAGGAGATTTGGATGCCACTCAGGAAAGACATGGACCAAAGCATTTGGTTACAAAACACATTAGTACATCATTCTGTTCCTTATTTCACATGATGAGCTGCCTGAAGGAGGATAAATGGCTCATAAAGTTCTCAATGGCCTAAATGCAGGACCATCTGTTGAAGTCATCAGTGACTTTGTGTCTGAGCTTAGCAGCTGGGAAACCTTCAATTCATCAGCTCTTCCTTAATCAGCTAGGTATCTCTGAAGTCAGTGGGAATTATTGTAATAAATTCTGGAAGAGCTTAGACAATGGTAAGAGGTTTCCCCATTTTGAGATGATATCCGTTTTTCAACTCATTTCAGTACACGGATTTTTGGCTGTTCCGTTACCTGGCCCAGTCATGCTAAAACTGCTCCACATCTGTTCATGTTGCTCAGAGAGATTTGTCAGAATAATAGAAAGTGATAAAGATCTACTGGACTCTTACATCTTATACCGCTGGTAAATTTGAGTACTCAAATCCACATATGTGCTTCTAATGAATCCTTGCTTGTGAATGGCATCATCCTTGGGAAGAGAGAGCATAAAATGCCAGAGCAAAAGGGAAGAAGCACATGGTTTTCACGACCTCTGAAAGATCAGAAAGTTCTGCTGCCCTTTCCTATTTTATCCACGTGTTCATATGCAGGTAGATAAACACTTTCAAGTTGAATTACAGACCTGAAGTAATCTTTAAAGTCATTACTTGAGGAAAGGAAATCAAACACACAGCAGTGAGTACTGAGGGTTGGTTGTTTAACTGCATTCTAGGGAAACAATGGAGATAGGAGCACACCTCAAATCTACATTCTCTGAGAGGATTATTTCTTTGAATTGTGATGCTGTATATTCCCAGCAGAATTCTCAAAATGTAGCAAATTTATCTTTGAAACCTATTCCAGGAAACCATGGGAAAAGAGGAATACTGGTCACTCCTGTAAAAGACCTCAACTGCTTTTTTTCCCTGGCTTTGGAAATTAAATTATTAAAGTTATTTAAAAATAATAACAAATAAACTCCAACCCTTCCCCTGACAAGGTTTAAAGGAAATTTAAGGTTTTAAATCTGAAGTCACATTTCCTAAATCTCAGTGTTGTACAAAAGCTGTAAATGACAACAGTTTCTAAATAATTTTCTTTTCATTTTTTGCCAAAATGTGTGGTAAATAAAAGAGTCTGTATGTACTTCACCTCTATGTAACCTGTGTCTCCTTATTTACCAGGAATACTACACAAATCCCAATCAAAGTATTGGCACAGAAGTTTCAAAAGTGTTATTAAGGAGGAAAATTTAAATACTCTTATGCACTGATAATGTAATTGTGTTCATCTAAGTGAATGGCCTTTATATAAATATTGGAGCACAAAGTACTACTGAAACCTAGAAGTAATTTGTCTTTCAAAACATGTAAATTCAAACTCTATTAATGGAAAATATGCAATCTGTTTATCAAAACTGAAGATTAAATCCTGCAGAAGTTCTTTATCTTTCTGGAAAAAACCCAAAAATAAACAAACAAAAAACCCCAAACAAACAAAACCAAAAAATAAACCAATCAACAGGCCAACCAAAAAACCTAAACCAAACCAAACCAAACAAACAATCCAAAAAACCCCCCAAAAACTAGACCATAAATTTATTCCCATATTCAGGATAAGAGCTAATATTATTTAATACATGTTTGTTGTAATATTTTGTAAGGCTACAGTAGAGAGGAAATATCTATTACATATGAAATATTTTACATGAAGTTGGGTGGAGATTTTCATAATTCTCTCCTTATTATGCATAATTTCAGCCCAAGAATGGTCAACAATTATGAGAAATAGATATATTTGTCTTTTGTTTTAACACATGAATATAGATCTTCAATTCATCTATCTTGATAAATAGAACACAATGTAAAAATAGTATAAAAATATAACAATCTCATGCTACTTTTTTCTTTCTGAGGTCTCACATCTTGAGGATAAAAGTGTTCTTGTATACTACAAAACCATTCCTTTTTTGTATTATTATCTCAGAACACATTTTTGACCTCTCAGCAGGCAGAAAAGAACTTGAAAATTATTGGAAATGCACACTCTCATGATTAACACTCACTGGGGGGGGGGGGCAAAAATCAAAAGAAATTAAATTATATAAGGATTTTAAGTAGCCTGTAATTGCAGCTTCCACGTCCTTTATTTGTTCATAGAAGAAAAATATCTCAAAGACCTGAGCAAAGTGGATATCCACTGGACAAGAAGGAAGGTTTGATTTCTGACTGTCCTATTGTGATTTGCATTATCAGGGTGAGATTTGTTTAATTTTCTTTAATTTTGTACATATAACCTTTTTCAACTTCTGCATGAATCCAACTAAATAAAAGAGACATCTTTTGGTGAGTAAAATTATGTGATGTGTTCAGCAGCAGCAGCCACAGCAGCAGCAAACATATTAGAAAATCCTGCGTGCTTCAGACTCATCTTGTGGGATGCCTTGGTTTGAAACAGCCATCATTCAGTGTGAGATTTAAAATGTCACAACATTTTTTAGTATGTACAGAAAGTCAACTGATCTGACTACCCAAGTGGTAGGAATATCCTATTATCAAGAGAGGACCTGAAAAAGTAACTTTATGCACAGGTTTTTCTCCACTTTTTTTTTTTCCATTCTAAGGATGAACTTAGAGTTTTGTGGGTTTTTTTTGTTTGTTTGTTTGTTTGTTTGTTTCTTGTCAACTGTTGTTTTTTTGGGTGGGTTGTTGTTGTTGTTGTTGTTGTTGTTGTTGTTGTTTTGTTGGGGAGTTTTTTTGTGATTCTTTGGTAGAAAGAAGCCTAGAGGCAAAAGCCTTGAAGAAATTCCCCTTGCAGTCAACCCATATTACACATAAGCCTTAACAAGAGGGCTAACTGAGTGCTGTAGTTGTCAGGGCCAGAGTCACTGATGATTTCAGCTTTCTTTCTCTTCTCACTCAAAAAGAGCAACCTCCTGCTGAGGGATGAACACACTGAGATTTGTGAACAAGGAAAATTATTGAGGCCATGCAAAAAGGATTGGGAGAGTCACAGTTCACAGGGATACAGAAGTCTTCACCCACACCCTGGAGTATGGAAGAACTTCCTGTTGAAGAGGCCATTATCTTGAACAAAAATCACAGTGTATTGCACATTTTCAAGGTGTCAGTCACTGAGTTTTGAGATGCCTCCACAGCTGCACTGGCAGAAATCCCTCAGAGATGAGTAAGATGAATGCAACCAATGCAGCAACACTTGAAGTGTTGCTGTTTTGAAGTGAGTTTTTTTCTGACATGCATTAATATCTCACCCATCCATTATTGTAGGAATCTTGTGCTATAACTTCTGTGAAAGAATGGCGAGAACCAGTCAAAAGAATCCAGTTTGATATGCCCCTCTCTCTTACAGGTTCCTTGATGCCAATATTCCTCTGCTTTCTAAACTCAGTGCTCTCCACACTGGCAGACCTCCAAAATGTCCCTTTTCCTTTTTCTATACAGTATTCCCTCCAGCCCAAGACATATTTTCTCTTCTGACAGCAGTACCCAATCTTTCTCCACTGCACTTTCAACTCTTACAACTCAATAACTCCCAGGAATTGCTCTATACAGCCTGCCAGTCAATTAGAGAGTCAAAAAGTCAGGTTTTCCTGTTAGCCAGTGCTGTGTGGTCCTGTTCCCTGCTGCATTACTGGATCCTGTGACCCTTGGCTGCTGACTGTTTAACTGAGAATAGGAGCTGGGGTACCATTGAGAGCTACCCAGCCTGCCAGGAAAGATGTGTTTTTTTTTGGTGGGAGTTAAACTGTATTGTTGGACTGGACTGTTTAAATCATCCTGCATATAAAAGGCATTGAATCACCAGAGGATGATTCTCAGTGGATTGCTTAGAAGACCACCTAGCATGCCAAGGACCAGCATAATACAATGACTTCACGAAACAGAATTGAGGTTTTGGCTTGTATTTCAAAAAATAACTACTTTTGATGGTCTTCATTTGAAAGGTTTATCTGCAGATGACAAATTTATGAAATTGAAGTGATCAGAGGCAAAGATTGGCAGGGCCACTCTAGATTTGGCAAAGACTTTCCATAAACTGACTTTTTATTATTGGGTCCATGTATAAAAACTATATAAATTTTTTAAGGATTTCAAGGATTTTTTTAAGCGTCCTGTGGAGTTTTTGAGTTCAAATCTCTGTCTGTGAGGAACTCACCAGGAAGAAGGAAGTGACTGCAAGTATCAGGGCATTTAGAAGTGTTTGGGTGTGACCTGGGACTTGCAGATTTTTTGTCTTTTCCTAAAGGCAGAAATAAAGATGAAGAAAAAGACACTCTTAGAGACACAGTTTAGAGGATAAACCAGAAGTTGTATAGATTCTATAGCAAAGATAAATACTCAAGGATGTGGTTGGTATGACTACGTATCTTTTCACTCAAAATAATCTTGTTGGTTGAATTAAATAAACTGGATTTGTTTCAAGTTATTTGGGTCTATTCGAGAGGATTAAACTCTGTACCTGTTTGAAATGAATGATATTCTATGTTGTTACATTTTTAAGAGCCAAGACCCCATTAAAAAATTAAAAAAAAAAAAAAAAGGAAAAAATCAGTATTGCTGCATAGTTTGAAACAGATATTGTTTTTTCTTTACTCCAGAAGAGGATGTCAGTGTAACTTCATAAAGTGAGATGATATCTTGACTTACCAAGCTAGGTGCTTGCTTTCTTGTTTATGACATCTCTTTTTCTCCCTTTTCCTAGCAACCAAGGAACACAATGTTATCAGGCTAAGTGAAGTAGGCTCTACTCAACAGGAATTAATATCTCTTTGCAGTACAAAACCAGGTTTTTTTAAATTTTTATCCCTCTTAATTCCACTTACACCCACAAAGACACCTACAAGCCTTGGGGTATAGATGAGGCTGTTTTAAGTATCCCACTTTAAAATCAAACCCTTAGGGATGACCAGATGAAAGCTGGTGCAAAATGGGAACACATTTTTATCCCTTTTCAGATTTCTCTGCATTTTTTCCTCAAGCCATACAGCTTTCTTTCCCCCTGATATTTTTCTTTCTTTCCTGCCTTCCACATTTCTGTGTAATTCTGAAATTTAGACATTTAAGGAAATAATACTTTTTGCATTGTACACTAGGAGGGCATCAAGTAAGTCTGTTTCTGCATTTTCTTTCAAAATACCTGTTTAAATAACTTTGAAAATCTAGTAACAAGTAATTTTCTCAGGTATTGCACTAGGATACAGTTTTCTTAGTTTTATTCTGAAATTAAGGATTTATTTTTCCTAGATAAACCAAATATTATTTATTATAATTAAGATATGAATTTACAAATGGATATTGTGTCTACTGTGTGTTAATCAAAGGGTACATTTGCTTTTATATCTTCACATAAATGGTATCACACCAGGAAATATTTGTGGGTTTGGATAAGTTTTGAAAGTGCTACTTTTAGGAAGACAACTTCAATCATTCTGCAAAGTATGGGTCAGATTCCTCATGGCTTTTGGTCTGAAGTAAGTTGTCACATTTTTCCCTTACAAACAAACAGTACTCCAGCAATTAACTATTTTCCCTGTGTTTCCCATTCTGGATTTTTGATGGGCCTTAGTAACATGATTTCTGAATAGGACTTTGCCACTTCTCCTTGGATTGTGGAGCTCAGTTGATCTTCTGAAAAACAGACTCTCAATAGAGGTTCAACCATTGCTTAGCAGGTAGATTAATTCTGATTTCTTTCTGCCAGTGTTATTGCAAGAAGCATCATGACCTAACCACCAGGTAGGGTCTGACTCCAGCTATGCATGATCAGAGGGCTAAAAATACTTTTTTTTTTTTTTGATCTTCTGTTGAGTGGAGAAAACCAGAAAAGCGTGTATTAAAACCAAATGTACCCAGATTTTCCTTAAAGTCTGAAGATGGAAAAAAATACTGAGATTATCCAAAAGGTAAAAAGATCTGCTGTGATGCAAAATAAAGAAGACAAACCCTGCTTTCTATCCCTCTCACAATATTTTCTTCCCTATTGCCATTTATAAAGTCATTGTTTTATCCTACCTTGATCAATTCTGAGCAATCAGGGAGACATACAGAAAGTTTTATTTCACTTAAAAGAGTGACAGGGAGAAAAATATACAGCTGGGTTTTTTTCCAAATCAAAAGGAAGAAGATGTGTTTCTGATATGAGAAAGCACCTACAAGCCTTATTTTACAGTTGATGTCATATTTGGGACATACAACTTTTTTTTGTTGAACATGCTTGTACATGTGACAAGCAAAGATGTGAATAACACTAAAAGATCTCACAAAGTGACATGTCAGAAAAAAACCAGTCCAAAATATATCCCCCAAAGTCTTTGACATATACCTTGCTTTGAAAAAAAAATTAGACTACAACCTATCTTTTCAGAGATTTTTATGTCTTGCATCCATTATTGTGGGAAAATTCTAAGGACTTACCTTCCTATTATCAGAGGTTTATTAACTCCTCCTCTCCCATAACACAGTTTTCTTTTTCAACATCTGGTTTCTAATGCAGTAGTGACACTGACAGGATTCATATGTGTGCCTTTTGCCAATGAGCAGCACCATCCTGGTGGAAATTCCTAAACTTAGACACATAAACCATTCAGAGTGTCATGACTAAAGAAACTGAGCTTTTGGGTATCTTGCCAATAAGGCTTGACTACAAAAACTGCTTCTTTAGATGCAATATTTAAAGAGAACACAGAACAAATCAATCTAAAAGGATCTAAATTCCTCGAGTTTGTGTGCTGTACCAGATACTGGTAGAATTTAAAAGACAGCAAAAGGCATGATATGAAATAGATAAAATATAATGATTATCAAAACTTCTGTACCTAAGTAAAACCACAGAAAAGAGGAAAAAAAAATGAACAAAAAAAATCTTGAAGGAGTTTTTCTTCTCATTCTTGAAGACATTTATTTGAGTTTGTCATCAGAAAAGAACTAGTGTATTGTTAGCCAAAGTGTTAATTGTGGCATTATATGAATGGGAACTATAGTCTTATAAATGTCTACTGCAGTTTTATAAATTTCTAAACAAATGAATGTGCCCAAGAGGATTTGAAGACATTTGAAACTACAGGTCAAAACATTTAGATTGCATCTTGAAAAGTTAGATTGCATATTAAATGGGTTTGTATGAGACAGAAAAAAACCCAAACCTCTCAGTAGACAGGAGGGAAAAAAGTATAAGAATTGTGTGATGACAATGATAGCATTGATCTGTCAGTGTGAAGAAGTACACAAGACTTGTGAAGACTCTGGATACAGGTACAGAAGTTATTTTTCTCTTTTTTTTTTTTTTTTTTCACAGAAATACAGAATTTCCCTGAAGGTCAAGTTCTGCTCTGTTTATATGTTAATCAGTAGGAAAAGCTTTGACTGCTATAAAGTCTGCCTCATAGACTGAGATTCCAGAGTAAGAGCTGGAATCCAGGTTGATCAAATTGGGCAGAATAAATAGTGAATTTTGTGCTGTCTGAATAATGATCACTGTGGTCAGTGAGCACAGGTGGATATCTGATCTGTCTGATCTATTCAGTCTTGAAGTGGGAGGGATGAGACATCAGCAATTTCCCATTGACTTGTGCCATGTCCCAAAAAAGACAAAGAATGATTCCTTGTCTAGTTCCTAGTCAGGGAGCTAGAGGTTGATTGGTTTAATCTCAGACTCTGGAAACTAATTTCTAGGCACATGAAGTACAGGAAAGTGACTGAGAACAGCTACCATGGATTTACCAGGGTCAAATTGTGCTAGACCAGTGTAGTAGAAATTTTTAGATCTGTTGATAGCAGGTGGATGAAGAAACTGGCTCACCTTGACGCCAGTACGGCTTCTGGTAGTCTGGCACAGTATCTTTCTACTTGGAATGTCAAGATGTGGACTGGTGAGTTAGGAGCTGGGTTGGGGACTGGCAGGGCTGTGGAGCCTAAAGGGGTAGGTCACTGATTGAGTTTAACTGGCTGTTGGATGGGAGTAACATTGCTCAGGAAATGAGGATCAGGAGGATGCTCAAAGGGAGTTCAGCTGACTGGAGGAGGGGGCTGACAGCAAACTTAGAGATTTCAACATCCAAAGTCCTGTTTTGGTTACAGAAATATGACACAGCAGCCACTCATCTCATGCCTTGATGTGAATTTTGACAAGATGCTCCTGTTAAGAGAGGTGAGGAGGAAGGAAGAAGAGACAGCTATCTTTGTGTAATATAAAAATAAAATAGTTTTTGAAAAGCAAAACAGAAGATCAACATCTGAGACTATTTTTTTTTTTTTTTAGATAAAAAGACAAGCTTATTTCTCTTGCATTTACTGATATTTGTAAGGTTGAAGAGTATGGCAGGCAGCTCTGAAATCCTTGACTCTCAGCTACTTCTAAGCAAAAATACAATGCATTTCTGAATAATTACTTGTCATCCACAAGCATATAGATGGCTAAGTGATTCCTGAAAAGGTTTTCAGGTCTAGAGGGTTTGGCAAATTTCAGGTTATTTGCTGCTCCAGTGGCTGATGTCAGGAGCATTTTAATACTACAGTCAGAATTTTGTGATTCTTAGCAGGATTGTTATCCATGCGAGCAAAGAATAGTCCATTCATGAGCTTTGGCAATAATGCCTAGAAAAGGATTGTTTTTAGGGTTAAATTACTAGAAAGAGCCCTTGGCTGTTAGAACTCTAGTTGTGCTATCAGTGTGAAGCATATTTTACTTCAGATTATAAATAAAACAGGACATAATTCTAGCCCATTGTAAGAAAGCATTACAAGACTCCATGGATGTGAAACACTGGTCTGTTAAATCTCCTCTTGTATTAACAGTTACAGTCAGATTCTTGCCTCTATCACTGAGGTAGTAAAGTTGTATAAATATTTTAACAGGCATTTCTGTTATGCCTGGAGAAATTGCTGATTGAAATGCTTAAAGTGAACTCGTGGGGAGTCCATCAAACTGAATATAACACATAGTGGTTTGAATCACAAGAATAAGAAACAATAAAAGTTTGGTAGAGCTTTTCTAAGAGGTGAAAAACAGCTTTAAGCAGTTTTTCACTCTGACTTGCTGTAGAGCTACTCGACAAAGGAATGTTTATTAGAATTTTATGTATAGAGATATAATGTGCAAGGATTTGTACAGCTCTAAGGGCCTTATGGGAGTTGTTGGAGCTCATGACATCACATAGCTAAATTTTGACAATTCAACAGCTTTAAATGGCTTAAATGAGTTTAGTTACTTTATCATATTGGCATATAAACATGGTACTGAGATTAAAGACCTCAGGTGGTTGTGTAGCAAATATGAGATTATTGTAGGCTTGATTAAAGTCAAACATTTGAAAAAAGATATAATTTTTGTTTTGTGGATGTGATATCTAATGCTACACTTAATGCTGGAGAAGAGCAGCAGTGATATTAAGATGCTATGCAGGAGGTCTGTGACCGGAACACAGATTCTGAGTGTCAGTGCTTCAAACATCCTTCAGTGGGTACCACAAATGCTGTTCAGTTGTGCTGATAGCAAAGGCTCACAGGTCTCAACCTCAGCTGGATATTTATGATTATAGACACTCACAGGGACTATTAAAGTACAAAACGCATCCTTTCTAAGGCAATTTTTATACTTAAATTATACAACATTATTTTATCATAGTAGTAGTAGTCCTTCAAGAGATGATATAAAATGGAAGACATAAGTTGTTAAAAATACAAAATCTTCCAGGCATAGTAGGATCTTATACAGAGAAAATGAGCTTTCTCAAAAATGTCTAATGTAGATTAAATCAGGAAAAAAATTGTGATGGAAGAACAATCCTGCAATTGATAGTTAATCAACTTCCACATTATCATTGAAGCCTGTCATGGATTGACACTGGCACAGTGCCAGTGCCCCCATGAAAGGTGTATCCCCCAAAATGGTTACTGTGAGATGTGACCTGGGAACAGAACAAAGCAGGCTGCAGCTTGGGAATGGAGGGAAAAAAACAACACTTTATTGATCTACATAGACACAAAAGGAAGGGAAAAAAAACCACACACACAACAATCTACAAGCGAATACTTTCAAAACAGTCCTCCTCCCCCCAGTCCTCTAACATTCAAATCTCCTCTAACCCACCAATTCTCAGTCCAATACCCTCCTTTCACACAAGCTCCCCCCAGTCCATCAGGAGAGAGGAGCCTCCCTCTTGCACCATGGGCCTCTCCAGGAAACACAGTAGAACTTCTGTGCTTCCATGTCACACACGGCAGCTGCTCGAAGAGAAATCTGCCATGGTGACCATCTTCCTTCCATGTCCAGTGCTCTCACCACTGTCCCTGGATCCAAACTACTCCTTAGGTTCTTTTTATGAATTCTTTTTGCCCAGTTCCAAGAAGTGGCCGCCTCTCACCATTTGGGACACCTGTCCCCCCCATATTCACTCCCCTGGGGCCTGGGGCTCAGGAACAAAGATCCAGAGTTAAAAGCTCAGCCTGGTCTGCCAGCAGCTGGGCACCTTGCCCCTCCCCCCCCCACCTTCTCCTCCTGACTGTGGTGCTGGAACATTATATCAAATTTCCAGACTGCACAGTCTCTTTATCATTCACTCCTGGGCGGGGCTGCCCAAACCATCCCAGATCTCCTCCACCCCTGCATCTTGCAGCGGCTCCAGCTTCTCTCTCTCAGGCCGCATGGTCTCTCCCTCCCACACCCAGACACAGCTGGGCAGGGGAGAGGTCAGATTCACTCACCTGCTGGACTCCAAAGAGAAAGTCTCTCTGGGAGTGCTCTGCTTTTAACCCCTGTGTGTTCTCAGAGGCGTATCCAAGTCCCCAGTGGCCACACCAGGTGCCAATTTCAAATCTGGCCACTGATTGGTTTGACCATAACTTTCTCAAAACCTCACTTCCTGGTCAAACCACGACAAAGCCCTACTTTACTTTTGAAAATAAAGGAAAATGAGGAATACCAGGAAAAATAGGAAAATTCTTTAATATGTTGACTAAAATTGGGAATCTGGAATGAAAAAATTATTTCTTGTATTTTTAATAAATCCCACCTCCACATTTCCTTTCTTCTTTTATTAAACATATTTGTCACCTTAGAACTGTTCAATTTTTGAACTACTTTCTTTAAATATTTAAGTCTATTTGGATGGGAGATATATTTCCCCTTAAAAAAATTATGTAAAAACCAATTTTTACTTATGAAAATCTCATCAACACCAGCAAAACCCCCAAGTCTAGAACAAAACAAAACAAAACAAAAAAATCCCCAAAACCAAACATACAAGGAAATGTATGAAGGAAACATGAAGGAAAGTTAATCCTCAGTTCAGACCATGTGTTTTTGAACCCAGTCTGTAAGTTGCAATAGGTGCCATTTTTTGCTAAGATGTTATTCTTTCCTTTTATTTATTACTTTTTATTCTTTTCTTCTTTTATCTCTTTTATGATAATTTCCAAATTATTGCATTGCATAGGCAAAAATATTTAAAAAAATACAGACAGAGCATAGTTATTGCATTAACTGGATAAATGAAGCTTACTTAATATAGAGAGAGCATTCTTAGAATTAAATGTACAGAAGCAAAGAAACCATGGAAAAAATAGCTGAGTGTTAATAGGTAACAATAACTGCTGAATAAGACATGAGCTCAGTTTCATCTTGCACCTTGGGAAAGCTAATTCTTCAGAGTATTTACACTTTTTTAAGAAAACTCTGCAAAAGAGTTGTGTTCATGCACATAGTTTAGAATAGCCAGTAAAAGTGTTGGGCTACTTAGGTAGAAAGAAACATAAAAATAAAATTAGTCAAATAAAATTTAGGAAATTTAAATGTTACAAAGTTTGTATGACAATGAAATAATGTGGAAACATCTCAGGGCTCCAGGTTTATTTGCCAGTGGAAAATTGATGAAAGTTTTGGACAAATCCAAATTCAACTCTGAGCCAGCAACATTGTAAGAACTTAAGATAAAACTGATAAAGAACAGTTTTAGAGTTTCAGTCGTACTCCTGGACTTTAAAATATGATATGAACTTTTATGTGGTTACTTATTAAGTAGTGTTCAAAAGGGATCTGTTTGAAGTGATACATGGAAGACATAAGTTAAATAGTTCAACAGAAGATTTGTCTTTTAAAAAAAAGCTGTATGAGAATTATTTTTAAAAAATTAACTGCCATTTCTTCATATCAAAATAAAATAAGTTCTCTATTTATTAGCTTAGTCTATTTAAAAGAAACAGTAAAACATTAATCCAATATCATATTTAGTGATTTTTTTTTTTACCACAAAATACAGTGGAATAAAATTAGAAGGAAGTAATTGGCATTTTGGAAGGGTAGACTGAGTTTACCACTGCAGGAAAGAAGAGGTTAATCTGTGTTTAATAAAAAGTAGAGGGATAGCATTCTTATTGTAAAGAAAGGTAGACATTCCCTGTGTTGCTATGAACCACTGAACAGCAGATTAATCTGTGTCCATCCCTGAGGAAGACTGATGGTGTTCTGCTGCTCATTAATACCAAATCCTTTTTCATCCTGAGTTGTCTTTGTGATGGCTCTACAACTTCCCAAGGTTACTGTGTTTATGATAGATAATAATTTGTCAGTTCTGCTTCTGTTCTGAAGTAACAGTCTTTCTACCCAAAATTACAAATTAATGGCCATCAGTATTTACTGGGATACTTTCAACTCACAGAAGTAGACTGGGATCAGGGATTCTTCCAAAGGTAACTTTAATTTGATAATTTGGTAACAGCAGGCTCCCATACAGCTGGCAAATACAAATGCAAAAAATATGCTTATCAGAGAAACAATTTCCAAATGATTGCAAAAGTTAAATAGAAAACAAAACAAAAAATACCTCACAAAAATCAAGCCTTGATTCTTCTAATTTCAGCGTGTTGTAACAATTTGGTCTGTATTTTTGTCGTCAGCCACCTACAGAGTGTATTGTAGCTAAATCCGTTTTTGACAACCATGTGATCATGAGACAACTGAATCTGGTATGAAATTATTCATTATTGTCATCTCTCTTCTAAGGCAGAAAAATTATATAGAAGCCTAGAAAGGATGAAGGGGTTATTTTGTGTCTCAAACAGCAGTAGCCTGATGGACGTTGAGCCAGCTATGGATGGTTGGTAACAACACGCTGCAGAAGAAGCCATGCAGAAGGAGGACATAATTTCTTTGGTATAAACATCCTTGTTCTGGCTCCTGGAGATAAGCACAGCATGCACAATGCCAGTGCAGGAATGAAATCAAGAAGAAGGCATGTGATGTAGGGATCAAGGCCAGCAGAGACCCCAAACACCACTGACCCATTTCCAGAAAGGTCTGTAGCAATGGATTGTGCAGGATAAATTATTTGCCTAGAAATCAAGAACACTATCTTCAGAATAAGGAAACCTTTCTGTGAAAGGTGTCCCACCAAAACCTGGTTCATGTGCCCAAAGACTCTGGGTATCCCATCAGCTGGACTGATGCTGGAGCCAGGAGTGGTGACCTCTTCCTTTCCATTCTCTCTCTCTCCCCCTCTTTAATTCATCCCCCTCCCTGTATCTTTTCACCCTATCCCTTTATCCAAACCCACTGCTGTGCACTTATTCTGGAGGTCAGGAACTACCACACCAATTTCCATGCCAATTGTGGAATTTACTCATAAAACCTATTTAAGATTTTTTTAAAAATATTTTTAAGATTTTTAAGGTTTCACAAATCCTTTGACTTTTATCATTCCTTTTAACCATGAGCATCCACAAATCTTGCCTGTTCCCTTCCCCTTAAGGGTGGGGTGTCACAGATTATAAGGTCATCTAAACAAAATGTCTGGATAGGAATATTGATCAAAGTTTATAGTTGTCTTTCTCTGTTTCTTGGGGTCAAACTTGATCCATGGAAGATCAAAGGGCTTTGCTTATTAGAAGGCAGCAATTTTCACAGATTGTCAAAATAGAGCTTTCTGATCTATAACTACCAAGTTAGACTTGTTCTCCACAGGACTTTTTATCTATCTATCTATCTATCTATCTATCTATCTATCTATCTATCTATTTTCATCCATGCTGTGCCAGAACCCCTCACACACAGTTCTCTGCTGGTCATGTAAAATGCTGAAAATCATTTTGACATCTAAGTTATATATTTTTATTTTTAACCAGAGGATGATAACTTTATTTTTGGGCACAAGTAGTGCCATTGGCTTTAGTTCATCTTGTTACAAGTGGATTTTGAATCCAGGACAAATTATCTTATGGCTAGGGCTCTTATTTGCAAAAAATTATATCCAGAGATTTCTTTGTCTACCCAGTTTCACATAGCATATTATTAATAACCTCTTTCAGGGTACTTCCAAGTAGTAATTTCATATAGGACATGAAGAAATTATAATTATGTTTTGTAAATGTTCCACTTGTCAAAAAGACATAGTTTTATATAATTCTTAAGAACAGAATGCAAATACTAGCTGCCTTGTGAACCAGAACTTTTCTTTCAGAAAGGAGGAGGAGTTTGATTATCAAAGTTCAGTAAGTACAATGTTATTTTATAATTGTAAAACATTGCACAAATATGTTTGATACTTCCACCAATGTTATTACAGCTAGTAGTTAAGTTTTGTATTAGTGATTCACTAGAGTAAAATACGACTCCTTTCTCCATCAACTTAAACCAGTAGTAAAATTCAGGTTTGGATGCTCAGCTTGCTTTGAACTGATGCTTTACAGTTTCACTTTTTATTTTTAAAATCTCAGCTAAACTTAAAAAAGCAAAAAAGTCTGGAATTAATATTTATTTATTAGATTTTAATTATTTATAGTGGCCTGGGGGAATATACATGAACACAAGGTAAATGATAGAAGGCTAAAATCACTGGTTGGGCACTTACTCGTTCCATAGCCTTCTTTTTTTTTTTCTATTTTTGTATACTTTTTAAATAAACTGAAAGGAATTAATGACCTGTGATTTATCCTGTCTGTTTTGCTTAGAATATCTTTATATATAAATTGTGTTTATCAATGTTATCAGAGATGCACATCAGCATTTTGTAAAGATTTTCCTTCCATATCCAGCAGACACCAAAAGCAATCCATACTTCAGCTTTGTCAAATAGGTATTTTAAAGCAAAGCTAACTGATAATGTCCCTAACAAGAAGCTAAGCAAACAAAAAAATTAAATCCCTAATGTCAGATGCAGTGATAATGGGATGAAGTCATACAAGATTATCATAAAGATGTTAACTAAGGCTGAATGCATGACTTTGGGACACATATTCCTTCTAGTAGGCTAAAAATCTTTGTGACTGTCATTTATCATGGAAAAAACCCATTAGTTTTAGACAATCTGAAGGTGCTTACAGTTCTAACACAATTCAACTATTCTGAGTATTGTTTTAAAAATTGTATTGTTCCTGTGCTTTGTAGATTTGGCCACCGAACTAAAAAACCAAGTTATTCATACAGACCTATTTTTTGACACTGCTGAGAGGCAGATGTTGTAAGCTAAGGAAGCACTGTGTGGGCAGTATTTTCCAAATTTATTTCTCTGTTAATGACAGTTTTTTTATTTAGAAAAATTTGTCTGTGCATAAGAACATCTTTCCCTCAGTGCCACAGCTTTCTCTGTTGTAATATTTGGGATGAGCGGACTAGGTTTTTTTCTGCAACATCCACAGCTGCTAGACTTCAGTTGCTTCTGTGTTTAAAAAATGTATGAGATTATTCCCTTCATGGTTTATATTATTATTAACCTCTCTGTGAGGAGTGTACCTAGGCAGTAAGGGAACATTTGACTGAATATCAGATTTAAGTATGCCAACTATTATTTGTTTAAAATGTTCCAGGTTTCAGAGACTTAACAAACTGAACCTGGGTGAAATTTGGGCTGTTTTCATCATACTTTTCTCTATGTTTTTCTTACATAGAGAAACAGGGAAAAAAAAATAAAAAGTAAATGATTGATCATTTCAAGCTCTAAAAATTCCTATACAGTTTAAATAAAATATACAGTGTTTCCTGTTTTTCTGGTTTGTTTTTTGGGTTTTTTTTTGTTTTGTTTTTGGGTTTTTTTTTTTTTTTTTTTTTGTTTTTTTTTTTTTTTTTTTTTTCAATTTTTTTTTTTTTTTTTTTTTTTTTGTCTAGAACAAAAGAAAAACATGTGAGGTTTCCTAAGTGCAGTTTACAGATGATTCTGGACTGAGGCACAGCAAATACAGGTGTTTTGTCTGTGCAAAGGTTATCTTGCCTAAGCTCATCTTTTCAGGGCAAAGAGGTTGTTGACATTTTTAAAAAAATCTATACCAAGCTGAAGTCCATGAGGGAATTATAGCTTTAATTTGAAGCAGCTGGAGAGCCAGAAAAAAAATCTATTTAATTTAACAAAGGACAGAAAAATATGCTAATACTAAGGCATAAGGCTTGACATGGGGTGCTGAAATCCTACAGCAGTTTATAATCCAAGCATGCTGCAAAAAAATCAATGATTTAGTCCTAAGTGTTCAAGTCAGTGTGTATGGGTATTAGTCACATGAATCCTAGCAGTCAATAAGATTTCCATATATCTCCAAACTGTGCTTTGAGAATGCAGTTCTTATCCAGAAGTCTGAAGCTGATGGGAGAAAAAAAATTCCTCTTGATTTCACCACGCAGTGAATAGGCCATTTGTAAAGAGCATATCTTATCCAGGCAGCACCCCTGAAAAATCCATTTTAGGACAACCACAAAAGCATTTTAGCAAGAAAAGAAGGATTAGAAAGTTGAAAAGCAAAGAGAGGGGTGCTTCTTCTTGAGAAACAAGGAAGAGCTTTGTAGATTAAAATGTGTTTGCTCAGCCAATGCAAAAGTTGTAATGAACATTTACTAGTAACAAGTACAATACATTAGGCAACTTTATAATTACATAATAATTACTATATTTTTAAAAAGTTATTTTCTTTATTAAATATCAAGAAAGAGAACTAATGATTTCCATTTATGACAATGCAAAATTCCCTTATGAAAGGAAATCTCTGGTTTGGCAAACTGAATTCTGCCAATGGTTTTGTTTTTGTTTTTGTTTTGTTTTTTTTTTTCTGTTTTGTTTTTGTTTCTTTTTTCTTTTGTTATTCTAAGGAAAAAAACCCCCACCCACAATATTTCAATTTTTTTTCCTGTACCTTGAGTTTCCTGTTTAAAAAGCCCCACAAAACAAAATTCAAGAGAACACTCAAACACACAAATCAACACCGTCCCCCGGCCAAATTTACATGAAAATACATTATTCATACAGGTGTTTAATGGGTTTTGATTCCATTTACGGAATGGCAGATTTTTCATAGCTTATTGGATTATTCCCTGGTAGAGTTAGTAGGAAGGTAGTGTATGTGAAGGATGCCTCTGTAAACATTACTCAGGGAAGCTGACAAGACAAAAAGTTTGCCATGCTTCTGTGCTTGTCCTACATATATCATGATCACAACCAACCCCAGTTCTGTAGATTTGAAATTCCTAAGTCAGTGTTCAAAAATGAAAATCAAAATCAGCTGCCCAATTACAAAACACCTGAGCATGTAGTTTACTGATCCTGGCTGATTTATTTTTCATTGATCAATTACTGCCCTACCAAATATCACCAGGATTGTTCAATAAATTGAACGCAACATCATCAATATATAGGTAACAGTTTTCTCCACCAGCATGTGTAACCTTTGTAGATTTATTCCTTCTAACTGAAACAGGTACAGATTCCACTAAAATAGCAGGAAGCAATTTGAAAGTTAAGGACACTCTCAGAGATTGCTTATTGTTAGCAGTGAATAAATTCTTAAATAAGATTAAGTATTCACCACTAGACGTGTATTAGGATCAATTTGGAAAAGTTGCATTTAAGGTCACAGGGAAAACAAAAAAAATACTATGAATCTTAAAATAAGGCATAGGGAGATATTTCTTTTGCTGTGTAAATATCTAAAGGAGTTAGTCTTCTGATCCCCTTTTGTAATCTAGAATTAGCAAAGAGGCATCATGTCTTCTTCCTAAGGTCATGTTTCAGAGCACGGCTATCCGTGTGGCAAGCATCTCTAAATTCTGTTGTGGAAAACAGCACAAAAGTGTAAGTAAATGCACATCTTCTATTACTTCTCAGCTTTGCTTTGCCTTCTTTGTCTCCTCTGGAACAAAAGGATGTGAAACTCTCTCACCTGTAAATGAAATTAGGTCTCTAAATCTGTGCAGTTATTGTTTGTAGTGGAAGGTGCTGTACAGAAAATAAGTGTGTTTGTCAGGCACTGAAAGATGCTGCCGTGATGCTTTACAAGCACAACCTCAAGATTCTGCTGGGCTTTTAGTTTGTATTAATTAGGAATTCAGATTTACAGGAGAAAGTAAAGATCCATTTCCACTAACATTTAGTACCAGTCCGGTCTCTTGGGCAATAACAGTCGGTACTTGCTTTATGTGCATATTGTTGTGCTTTGCTATGGGACATTTTTCTTCATTTGTACACTTTGAAGCTAATTCTCTCTACAATTCCCATGGTAATCCATCAGCTTTCCACCTATACATGGAGCGGTATTTTATTCTTATCTTTTAAGCAGCTGGATCCTTTATACATCTCACATTTCTTGCAGTTGTACTGTTCCAAGTGTATTAAATGCTACAACAATAGTGAGTAACCACTTAAAAGTCTTGTAAAGCATTTTGTGTTCCATTTCTGTTGTTTAGATTTTTGGGCTAGATAACTAAGGATGCTAGAATACCTGTGTGGCACTGACCAGAGAATTTTGCAGTGATCGTTTCCCTGTGTGCATTCTTTACCATTTGCGATTCTTTAAGCACAAAGGCACAGAAAAAAATAGATCTGTGCTTGGAAGGATTGAGAAGTGCATGGGAGCACATTTATATACCTGCATCCTAAAGACAGTTTTATAGGCTTAGTTTAAGACACAGTGGAATGAAAATGCCCAGAGCAAGCATGAAAGGACACAGTAAGAGCATGCAAGTAGAACTGGGAATACAAAGGCAGGAGTTATCCATCCTGCAAAACTTTTTCCATTGTCTAGCTTAGATTGTGGTCGTTGTCTTGTGTGAATACTCAGGCAAGAATCTGATGTGCTGAAATACCAATTCACTAACAGAGTAAATTTGGAGAAGAGTAGGAGATGGGAGAAGAGCCCATCATGTTATTGATTCTGTTATTTGCTCAGAGCTGCACTCAGAATTTATTGCCTAAGTATCTGCTGAAGTGCATGTTGTTGTCTTGGCTTGTTGTTTTACTTTGATGTTACTAAAAATGATACATAGGGAGAACTGGAAGTCACAGGAATGAATGCTGACCCAGGCATCAGTGGATACCAACAATCTGGGATCTCATGATTTTTGATATTTTAAGCCTGACCTGAGACCAGAATTTTGAAAAGGTTTTTGTACCAAATCACAAAGCATTAGATGAAGGATAGTAACCGACTGAATATTCACTTCATATTTCATAAACGCAGAGATTGGGTTGGGTTGGAAGGGACCTTAAGGATCACTTATTTCCAACCCCTGCCATGGTGAGTGACATCTTCCACTACACCAGGCTTCTCAAAGCTCAACCTGGCCTAGAACATAATTTGTTAAGAAAGAATTTTATTTTCTTAAATAACTATAGTGATTCAGTAACCATAGAAGAGCCTGTTTCCTTCATGGTTGTAAGAATATTCTCTCTCTCAGAGGGTTAAGTGCAATCAATTTATTTTGCTGGAATGCCAATCACTGAACCATTTTTGCCACAACTGCACGTTGCATTTTGTGCCTTCTATCATCATGTTATTTAATGTATGTTATCTACTCAAGGAAATGATGCTGAACATGATGTCCAGCTTATCACATCTGTATCACTCATATCCATGCTACTAGTGATAATAAAGGTCTAAACTTCCTGACAAATGCATATTATCTTAGAAAAATAAGGGATGAGAAGCCAGAGATGAGTACTCAGAGGATTTTAAAAGTTCAGTACTTTTATGCTTATCTGAAATGCTTATACTGAGTGTAAATGTGGTTTTTGATGCAGTGCAGGTAGAAAGGCATGAATCTGTAACTAAAGCTATGTAGACCCAGTAGAATATTGTATCTGGAGTTGTGATTATTTCTACAGAAGTTACAGAAATATTCCAAGTGCATGCAGTATTATTACTGAGTGAAGTTTTTGGAGGTTTGCTGAAATGAGAATGAATTTACATGCTGACAAGGATAGATGGCAGATGGCTGAAGTATTATCCCATTTTGGTAGACATTCTCTTTCTCATTCTGCCAGTTCATGGTAAGGTACTGTAACTTCTAATAGTACTAATGTGAATTCTTTAGAAACCATTTGCTGGAATCCAGGGCTCATCTTTAGCTTAAGGTCCCTACAAACAAGATGAAAGTGTGTTCTCCAGAGTTCTGTCCTAATGGTGCCATTTGTCTGAGCAGTGAAGTCACAATAAGACAAATGGAACCTGTTGTGGCAGCCACTAATCAGTATTTTAATACATTCCACTGCAATATATGTGTTACACAATTATGAGCCTCATTCTTTAAGGAGACCTATGGGCCTGGAATAGCACTCCTGGCTCTTCTTGTCCTGTGTTTTTGGGTGGTATAGAGTGCTGGCAAAATAGGTGGAAGGGCCTCTCTTTTCTATAAAATGAACTGAGAATGAAGTGTTTCTTCTATGGTATGGGAAATGTGATTTCAGAAAGGTTTGAAATCATAGTGGAAAAACTCATTCTTTGTATAAAATGAGTTATAGTAATAATGACATTTTTCACACTTTCTTGTGTGTTATAGGTCAGTTTTAAGCACACTGATTGAATCAAGAAACTGAAGAGAAATACCTGGTGAAGCAAAAATGTGGAGTTTCAGATTATCTTGTTGTCCATGCCATAGCATTTATTTATTTATACTTATGAGCATAAGTACTGTGGGAAACATCTGCACAGGCCATGACAGAAATTACTTTTTTCATATTTTCCTTAATAAACCTACACACTCATTCTGCCAGGCAAAGTTGAAATAGTGAGATTTCTTCTGCCACTTCTGAGACATTTGGAATAGCTGTTGCCATTCACACTGCAGCAGGTTAGGAAGCACAGTAGTAACTCTGATATCTTTTACTATGATGTTTCTTCCACAAGGAGCTCCCAAATTCCATTGCAAATTCTAGTTATTATCGCTACTGCTGTTGTGTTGATTAATAGACATAAACACAGGCTTGTATGCCCAACCAAAGTGGCAGTGAAACATTATAGGAGTGTTGCTGTAGGGCTCTCTTCTAGGCCCTGGAGGAATGTTATTTAAAATCAGGGCTTATCATACATTATGTTAGGCCCATATGCTCTGGCTGCTCTGTGGGTTCTGCTCAGCACTGGTGCATAGCCTCCAGTGTCAGATGCAAAATGAAACTCCTGTTTGAAATCTATACCTGTCATGTTCTCATATTTTTTGGGTCCCTGAGCACTTCAGGTAATTCCAGAGACACCTGTTGGCTAGAAATTCTTAAAAACTGCTCAGACTCTGAAACGACTACATGGGCATGTGATTTATGGACTTGTCTGACTCTTGTCTTTATTATAAGTTTTTAATTACATGATGTAAACATGGCATAAATTTGGAACTAAGTGTGTATGGAAACTGTGAGGTAGTTCCAGAAGAAGGGTACAACTGCAAATTAATTATAATTTCCTCCTGTAGTCAGTGGCTTGTATTGTTTTTTTCTGGTCATATTCCAAAACAAGATTAAAGGGTAAAAGTGGTATTATGCTAGCTTAAGATCTGTCCAGATTTCTCTGAGCTTTTCTGACTGCTTTTCTGAAGTAGTTTTCTATACTCTGAGGGTTTTACTAAAATACAATACTTCTTAAAGGCATCTGACACAAGGTCAGGCAGCCATGAATCAAGGCAAGAGTCAAGGTTTTTACTCTCTTAGAGACCAAAAAAATATAGGTATTACTAGTGGACTCACAACCAATTTCTTGGTAAAATTTTATTGGTAAGAGATATTCTACTGGGTTGGTTTTTTGATTTTATTTGGATTTGGACAGCTTTGGATGAGCTATCAAGAAAAAAGGTGCATTACAGGTTCAGTCTCAAAACACATGGAAAATGCCATTACTCAAATAGGCCATGTGAAGTTTTTGTGAAGTAGAAAGGGTCTTTCCTTTTGCACTCAACACGGAACATGGGAAAACAGGGATTAAAATCTTAATGGGAAGCAAAAAGAAAGCTTTTTTAAAATTTTGTGTTTGGTATCATCAGTCACCTTGCAGTTCTCTATCCCTCCTCTTTCAGAAAAAATTCTTTTAATACTTCATGTTTTAAGCCAATATTACTGAAAGTATTTTTGCAATTACTATATTTTTTCCTTTTTTTTTTTTTTTTTTTTTGGTAGAAAATTAAAACCTTTTTCTTCTTTTTCTGTAGATGTTTATCAGCATTTTTCAAAGCCCTGGTGAAACTCTTGTACCCTGAGAATGACATTCCTACACATAGACTCAGTTATATCTTAACACTTTTTCCTGTTTTGTTCAATATTTGAGTCTGATAATTCTTAGAAATTTATGAAGTCAGACAATGCAAAAGTTGCTGTGAGAAAAATAAACAAAAACAAAGCCAAACTACCAATTACTGTCTACCTTCAGAAAACTCACTGCACTTCCCTGACCTTCCCTACTCCTTGTTTCTCAGCAGCCAGAAGTGACACTAGACAGTAACATTGCTAATGAGCATGCGTCCCAAAAAGATGGATCTTCAGAGTGACTCACTCCAAACATCTTTGCTAAGTGTGTCTATTTCCTGACAAAGGCTAGTCAGGAAATTTTATTCAAAAACACATTCCTTGTCCCAGCTTACATGTTAGTCTGGATTCATCTTTAAATACTTTAGAATAAAATAGATTATTTCAGTTGTAAGGAGTCTAAAGAGGTCATCCAGTCCAACTGTCTGACCAATTTGGTGCTGACTAAATGTTAAAGTGGGTAGTTAAGGGCAGAGTCCAAACACCCTTAAACATTGACAGGTTTGGCACATTGACCACTTTTCTGGGCAGGCTGCCCAATTGTTTGACCACCACCTTGGTGAGGAAAAGTCTCCTGATGTCTGTTCTAAATCTCCCTGGTCCAGCTTTAATCCCACGTGCCATATCACAGGAAGAAGAGCTCAACACCTCCCTCTCTGCTTCCCCTCCTCAGGAAGCTGGAAGGAGCAATAAGATCACCCCTCACCCCCTTTTCTCCAATCTAGACAAGCCCAGAGTCCTCAGCCACCCCCCACCAGCCCTTTCATCAACTCTGTTGCCCTTCTCCTTGTCTTTGTTCCAGCCAAAGCGTCAAAGGGCAAAATAACAGAAATTCACAGCAGTGTGCTGTTCATAATAAGGGTGCCATTCAAACCAGACCTTTTTAAGTACAGGATAACTTCAGTTTGGGTAAAAATAACCATTCAGGGAAATAATAATTCTCAAAAGCAAGACGTCTTTTCAGAAAGTCTCTATCTAGATAAGCAAATTCCTTGAGGAACCCTCATCTTTTTCCATGCTTGGGATTTGTGTATGAACACAGAGGCACAGACAGACACAGCCCTCACATAACAATGCTGTCGAGGAGGATAGTGGGATAATATCAGTGCAAAAGTCTCCTGTGATTATGAATGATTTTAAGGAAGCAATGTGATACCAGTGATTGTTTTGGAGCTGATTAAGTCATCAGATTTTGCTATCATAACTTTGAGCATGAGTAGGTAGATGGGAGAAGCCCATGTTGTTTGAAGAACTGTACAATTCAGACTTCATTTCATTTTTTTCCAGTTTATGATTATTCCTATTTCACTTAAACCAAATACAATGTCCAGGGGAAAAAAAAGAAAAAAAAACAAACAAAAAAACCCCCAAAACCAAACAAACAAAACAAACAAACAAACAAACAACAAACAAGCAAAACCAAATCCAAAACAAAACAAAACAAAACAAAAAAAAAAAACACAAAAAAACCCATGAGCTTCTATAATTGTATAATTGCAACCTATGTGACTCACTAATCCTGACAAAAATTTGGGGAAGCAATAAGGAACGCGCAAATTATCATGTATTCTTGTGCTACATGTTTCTGTGACTTATGTGCAAACAAATAACGGGGTAGTAGATGAAATAAAGATGCAATTTCAGTCATGAGCTGGATAGGATTCTGCATGAAACATTGGAAATATTTCTCACAGAAATTTATAATTATTATACATGTTACCCACATAAAGTACATTAAAGGGAAAAAAATATGTATAGCTGCAGAAATATGTGTGAATGACAAAACATGGCAAGTCATAAGGTACTACAAATATTGGCAGAGGAACAGGAAAGCAAATGAAAGTCCACCTTAAAAAATAAATGTGGTAAGAAAATATCAGAATGTGTGCATTGATAAACAAATTGTGATTAATTGGACAACCTTTGACAGTATCCATCTTAATTGTCTGCCTTTAATTTGAGGTTTCCAAAAATTCAAAACTCTAAAAAATCAAATCCCCTTAAGTTCCAGTGAGCTGTCAATTAAATTTGACTGATTATGCTCACCATTATCCTATAAAAATAATCCACAATTAATTGCTGCATTGTGCAAATTGCAGCAGGACAAGAATAGTTTACAGGCTTAGGGAAATATATGGTAATGTGCACCCATGCTCTCCAGACACCTGAATCTCAATTTTAATATTCCCAATGTCCTTCCAATGTCAGACTTAGTGATTTTTATGGGACTCATTATAGAGCATTTCTGCTGCAATTGGAAGATTCTTTAGCATGGTTCATGGCCCATACCTGCCAGATGAATTGCTATTGCATATACATGAGGAGAGAAAGAAATTCAGGCTGGCAAAGTCAGTATTCCAGATTTGCTTTGGGAATGTTTTCTCCAGGATTCTGAGGGCTCAGGGCAAGAACTTGCTCTGAAGGCCTTCTTCAACTCTGTATGCAAACCCAGCCATTAAATCTTCTTTTTTAGAATAAAGTTGGGTAACACCAGTTGGAATAGGATTTACAGGAAGATTTAAATGAGATGATCCTGTCATTTTTTAAGAGAAATGAATGCTGACAGGGAACACAAATAATAAAAAATAATAATAAAAAAAAAGCTGGTGAACACTCAGCACTCAAGCAGCAGTGACATTCTGCAGAAGTAAGTGTTAGAGAAATTTCCACTAGAGATTCTAAGAAATGAGTCAGATAAGTCACATTTTTTACTAAAAATTTGGGAGAGCAAAGATGTTTAAATAATCAAGGCTAAATTTGTTATGATATTATTTTTAGATGCTTCTTCATTACTGTGAGTCAGAATTAATATGATACTAAAAATCATCAAACATACTTTGACTGATGTTTTGATAACACAACCATTGTCAGGGACATGTTCTACATGACCACATAAATATTGCTAATAGCCAAATTAAAATAAATATTTAAATATAATTTAAAAATTGCTAAGCTATGTCACTTGTTATGCAGCAATAACCATAATAATAACAACAACTATAAAGAAATAATCTTTCTTACTTACTTCTAACCATATTTACAGTCTCTCAAATCCACCTTTACACTCAATGAATCCTTATCATGGTCTTTTGCTTTCCTTTTCTTTTCAGCTTTTGCTAACTTGCAGTATTTTTCCGAGTCAGTATTTCACAAAGAAATATCACTTAATACATATAAGAATTTAACTGGATTTAATGAGGTGCATGATAAATCTAGACATCATTTACTTCAGGCAAACTTGGAACTAAGTTCCATGCTGAAAGAACAGAATATCTATTCCTTTATGTAAAAAAAAAAAAAAAAAAAAAAAAAAAAAAAAAAAAAAAAAAAAAAAGTAAGACATAACTATGGTCTTCATCTCAAAAGAGGAGCTGATTTAATAAAGAATGTGAAAGTATTCTCTTCAGGGCAGAGGATAATCTGTTTTCAGGATAATCAAATGGAATATTGTGGTATTAGAGAAGTTGCCTTTTTCACTTCTCTGTGTAAAAAAAGACCAAAAAAAAAAAAAAGAAAAAAAAAAAAGAAAGAGAACTACACTTCTCATTTTAAATTTATGTAATTTTGCAGATTTTCCTTTCAAAGACAATGTATCTCATAGTCTTTCTGGAGCAGGAGGGTTTAAATGCTCTGAAGAATGCTGACAACTGTCAGGCACCAGTTATGCCAAAGCCATGGTCTGCTGCTCATCTGGTAGCTAAGATGCTGAGAGAGATTTTTTGCAACACTGCTCCAAAAACAGACATTTAGATGAGCACAAAGGTTACTGTACTGCTATTGAGGTGTAAATGCTTGTTCTGTGTTTGTATGTGTAGGTTTTCGTAGTGGGGGTGTTACAGGGACAAGCTGCTGGACACTTCCCCGTTGTCCAGCAGAGCCAGTGCCAGCTGGATCCAGGATGGACCCTCGCTGGCCAAGGCTGAGCCCCTCAGTGACGGTGGTGACACCTCTGGGGTAACAGATATGAGAAGATAAAATTAAAAAGTTATTGCACAGATTTAACTGCAGGCAGAGAAAAGAAAAGTGAGACAATGTGAGACATTGCAGACAGGCAGGGCAGGGCAGGAGGGGCAGGAGCTGCTCCAGGCTCTGGAGCTCAGATTCCCCTGCAGCCCCTGGAGCAGCCCAGGCTGAGGCAGCTGTGTCCCTGCAGCCCAGGGAGGGCAGGGGAGCAGAGATCCACCTGCAGCCCCTGGGGGAGCCCAGGCTGGGGCAGGGGGTGCCCAGAGGAGGCTGTGGCCCCATGGGAAGCCTGTGCTGGAGCAGGATCCTGGCAGGGCCTGTGACTCCACAGAGAGAGGAGCCCAGGCTGGAGCAGGATTGCGGCAGGACTTGTGACCCCATGGAGGACACTACAGCAGGCTGTTCCTGAAAACTGACCCCATGGAGAAGAGTCCCACATTGGAGCATTTTGTGGGCAACTGCTGCCCATGGGATGGACTCGCACTGGAGAAGTTAATGGAGAATTCCTCCATGCTGGAGCAGGGGAAGGAAGGATGGGCTCTGACCCTTCTCCCTGAGCAGCAGCAGGAACATGTAATGCACTGACCATAACCCCCATTTCTTGTCTCATTTGGAGAGGTGGTGGGAAGATTTATGTTAAGTTTTAAGATCTATTTTGCTGCTCTTTATCCTGCTCTGGCATAACCCCCATTTCTTGTCTCATTTGGAGAGGTGGTGGGAAGATTTATGTTAAGTTTTAAGATCTATTCTGCTGCTCTTTATCCTGCTCTGATTCTGTTAGTAATACATTGAGTTCATATCCTCAAGCTGAGTCAGTTTTGCTCATCACAGTAATCAACTTTTCATCTCTCCCTTGATATCTCAACTCATTAATCTTTTCACACAGAATCACAGTTGCCCGGAGAAAGAGACTGACCCCCAGATCACCACAGCCACCCTTCAGGAAGTTGAAGAGAGTGATAAGGTCACCTCTGAGTCTCCTTTTCTCCAGGCTAAACAATCCCAGCTTTCTCAGTCGCTCCTCACAGGGTTTGTGTTCCAAGCCCCTCTCCAGCCTCGTTGCTCTCCTTTGGACACGCTCCAGCATCTCAACGCCCCTCCTGAACTGAGGGGCCAGAACTGGACACAATACTCAAGGTGTGGCCTCACCAGTGCCCAGTACAGGGGAAGAATGACCTCCCTACTCCTGCTGGCCACACTATTCCTGATACTGGCCAGGAGCCATTGGCCTTCTTGGCCACCTGGGCACAATGCTGGCTCATGTTCAGCCGACTGTCAACCAGCACCCCCAGGTCCCTTTCCACCTGAGCACTGTCCAGCCATGCCATCCCCAGCCTATAACACTGCAGGGGGTTATTGTGGCCAAAGTGCAGGACTCGGCACTTGGACTTATTGAACTTCATCCCATTAGATTCTGCCCATCCATCCAACTGTTCCAAGTCCCTCTGCAAAGCACTCTGTCCCTCTAACAGTTTGACACACACTCCCAGCTTAGTGTCATCTGCAAATATACTAATAAAGACTCTAAACCCTCATCCATGTCATCAGTAAAAATATTAAACAGAACTGGCCCCAGCACAGTTCTGATACTTTCTTTCCTATGTCCAGTTGAGAAGGGGAGTGAATGGCCAGACAAGGCCAACCCACTTAAGTGTTCTACTAAAACCTGAAGCAATATAATTTGAAGCTGTTGTTCAAGGAAATATAAGTATCTTAATTTGTTTTTGAGGAACTTTCAGAAAACAATGAAGCCATGTTGGAATGCAGAGAGAAGGGTCTTTCCAGGTATGGTGGTATAGAGGGACACTTAATTCTAATACTCTTAGAAGGTGCAAGCTCTCAAGTCATTTAAGTGTGAATAAAAAGCATTTATTTTCATTCACACTTGCGGAACTGAAAGATCTTTCCACAGGGGAAAAAAACCCTTTTGGATTCATATGAAATATGCCCAAAATTCTAATTAAATCCACATGGAAGTAAAAGATACCATAGAAAATAGTAAAAACAAGAATTAGACTTGCTTTGATTTTCAAAATTAAACTGTTTATCCTTCTTGCCCCAAGAATTGGAGGATAAATATAGAAAATAGAAACACAATGCAGACTCAATATTTGTAAAATAAGGATATTACAGGACTGTCCTAAGATGGTGCTCAGCTAAAAAAGGATTCCTGAAATCAACATAAGGTCCTGGAAGAGCTGTGTCTTTCATCTGGTGTGTTTCAGAGGCTTGGCTGGTTGCCACTATTCAAGAATTCTTTACTGTTTATAGTTAATAGGAGGAGCATAATTCATTTGATCTCTTTGTTGCCCTCTGTCTAACATGGTATTTGTGCACTCCTTCCTATTAAAGATCCATTACTGTCTCAGCCTTTTGCTTTTGTTATATTGTCAAGCTCCATCCACAGCAAACAGCAACAGCAAAAGTAAGGAGGAAAAATTCTGTAGCCTACCCCTCTTCATGTGCTCATGCTTTGCAGGTACATCAGTATCCAGAGACTGCAAAAAGTAAAAGAACCCTGTCTTATAGACACATACAGAATTATGTTGTTCTGCAAACTTGAGTCTAACACAGGTGTTCTGATCCTCAGGATTTTTTGTGGCAGAACTCTGAACCTGATCCTATGGAAGGAAAAGGTGTCTTGGACTTGAGTGCTGAGCAGATGTGCCTACCATTCAAGTTTCTTTGCTTGTTTGTCATTAAAAAAAAAAATTAAAAAATTGTTTTCACTACTTTTGTTTCTCACAGACAGAAAATTAAAGCTAAATAATATAATTCTCACCTCCTGGAGCCCTGGAACATCATAGTCACCAGGAAAATAGTGAAACTTTTCATCACTGTGGGATGGGGTTTGGAGTGGAATGTGTGTTTGGAAATAATGTTCCACGGTAGCATTTTAAGTCCTTGAGTGTGCTGTTTAAGTTATATTGTCCATATATATGTTATAATATATGAATTTATATGAATGTATATACTTTTGATTCCAGATTTAATAATCATTAGAAGCAAAATATCTTAGCAGAGATTTGTAGACATAATAGAGTGAAATTCGGAAGGTGAGTGTATTTTTTAGCATTTCAATTGCAGCTGGCATCAAGATTAGTACATAATATACATTTATTATGTACAGAGAAATATGCTCTTTATCCCAAAACTCTGAGCTTTAAAGAAGTTTGAAAATTAATTTCTTTTTAGAACAATAAATCTACACCTGATATGAAAACTGATACTAAAGCATGGAGTACAAGATTAATCTAATAAAAAATATTTTCTCATGGGGTTCTTTGAGCGATTTGACTCCAGTAAGACATATAAGGCATTTCAATACAAAGAACCAGGATTCTGATTTTGCACCTTTTTTTTTTTTATGCTAAAGCCGAGCTTGTTATGGTCCAGCAATTAGTGATAAATGAAGCCAACAGTGATGGATTTTTTTCAATCATGGTTGATTAACAATATTATAAAATTGCTGCGCTGCTTTGCTTTTCATGCTATACAGAGGTTAGATTAGCACTTTTCCTAACACGTAAGCTTATTGATCTTACAGTATTTTGTAGGAATAGCATCTTTAAACTGATTAACAGACTAACTAGAGACAGACTGCAGTGTCTGGTGTCTTTGGTAGAAGCAGATCTCAAATCGATTGCACTGGGAGTGACAAGTGGGATATTTGTAATCTTTTACAACACAGCTCTGTAGGAACTTTCCAAATAAATGCACTTGCATGCTTGTCTAGCTCATAATCCACTTGGCAGTGTTTAAATGAGTTTATTTCAGATTTCAAATTTCAGATGTGTAAAACATAGTGATATCTTTCATACAAGTTTTCCAGTGTTTCCAGTTCAGTTTTTACATATGAAACTGGTTACTTTAAACCAGATTGAATGCTGTCAAAATAGGTAGTTTGGTCAGAAATCAAGCACAGATATGCAGCGAATGGCAACAGAAACTTTTAGTCAAGAGGTGATTGCACTACTGTTCTGACAACAGCAGTACATATATTCATTTTTGTCTTGTTTCTTGTAAAGTATTGTTCAGCCTGTTATGTAGATGAATCCAAACCTCTGTTATTCCAAACATTGCTATATGTTCCTCTTTTCATATATGTTCCTCTTTTCAACATGGGAAACATGTCCAGTGGGAGATTTAGCTAGCCAAACACCAGAATTTTCTCCAAAACACATTTCACTAATGATTTTAAAGGAACTGGCTTTGTGTTTCTTACCATTGTGTAGCAACATTATACACTTAGTTCTGATTATTTTTAATCACAATAGATTTAAGAACTAATGTGCTCCCTTCTGTTCAACCTACAGAATACCAATAAACAGCTTTATTTTTTGAAAAAAAATAACAAAGGAAAATAATCTATGACATAAAAAAAAAGTTTAAGTCAGAGAAATTCAAATTTATTCTGTTTGGTATTTCCCTGGTGAAGCTAGAGCTAATCTTACATTTACTCAGTACATACAGTGAAGGTGAAAGCATATGAATGACTGATCACAGATGAAATTCAAGAGCCTATCTACTCTTTTCCTTTTTTTTTCTTTTTCTTTTCTTTTTTTTTTTTTTTTTTTTTTTTTTTTTCCTGGTGCACTATTTTACATGGTTCGGAGTGAAAATATGAATGCTTGAAGTGAAGTTCAGGAAGTGAATTTCAAGTAGAAGGACTTTCAGGATGTAGGCATTGTCATCAATCTGTAAACTTTTCCAAGGTAACAACTGAAATGCAAGAATGTTTTTGTGTTAATTTTTTTCAGCAGTCCAAATTGAAATTGAAAGAATCACCTCCTTTTTTTATTTATTTTTTTTTTAAGAAACCAATATTACAAGGTTGATTGAAAAGGAACAGCTTGGCAGAACATTAAAAGTCAGAAATTCTGACAATCCCAGTAGATTGTGATGTGTCCCAGAGGGCATTCAAATACAAATCAGAAAATAAAAGAAAAAAAACCTGTCTGTTATTGTTCATTGCCTGTGTTTATTGTGACTATATCAGGCTTGACATGCATGGATAGTAGGTGTAAATCCATATTGTGTGAAGTCTTGAGACACTAATCTGGACAGATTTGGGACCAACATTTCAAGACAAGCAGTGGATAGTCTTTGGGAACACTAGTAGCATTAAAGATCAATAAATGACCTGTGAAGGAGAATTCAGAGTAACTTTTCTGGTGAAAAATAGGAAACCTGAGAGAAAAAGAAGAGACAGGAATACTGAGAACAACATTCTCCACACTTACAGGGTTTGTTTGGTTCACTAGCCAAATATATAAATATGTCCTTAGTATGTTCACTATATCTTTTCATAATAGCAGCAATAAATAGGATGAAAAGTTTTAATCTTATTGTGTAATAAAGGCATTTGGGTTTCAGAGATGTTTCTAATAGGATAGTGAGGACATTCTTTTCAGAAACAGAGTAATTTCTCACTCTGGAAAACTTTAATGTAAGGCTAAGTAAATATTGTTCACTTTACTTTCATGGATTTGTGGCGTGGGGAAGGAATGAAAAAGATGACTTCTTCAAAGCTCTTCTAATCCTGTCTATATGCTATTTCTTATTACAGTCATGCTTATATTTTTCCTTCTTAATGAAAGTACTAGAAGGTGTATCAATTTAAAATAAGCCTACATTCATTCTCACAGGAAACCTGTTCATATGGAGCAAGGCTTTAACATCTCTAAGATTCTCACATTCTGAATATCAGTCTTGCACTTTAAAGTGTAGAAGCCTTATCTGTGGGTGTAATTAAAATTCAACAGAAATCCATAAATGGCCCAGAATCATTAGCATTTCTAGACAGTTAGGATCATAAATCATTTGTGAAAGTTTATTGGAAACCCAGAGAAAAAAGCTTTTCCCTTTGAAATAATCTAAGACATGACCTTCAATGTTTCTGTTCTGTATGGAGTTAGAGTAATCACTTGTAGGAATTTTAAAGTTAATATTGTATGAGTGCTCTCAAGAATGTGACAAACTGCCCCTATTTCTCAAATCTTTTTACAGCAGGCACAGTGTTAGTTATGCTGTTTGACCTGGGATAACCAAAGGGGAGCTGTTTTCTGTGACAAACTTTTCTTTGACAAGACCAAAAGCAAAATGCTGCTTTACTCTCTGGACTCTGAAATAGTTTCACAGTTTCTGCTAACAGCTAACAGTCAGCCTTGCATCTTTCCTCCTACCATTTACTTTTTCTTCATGACATGCTGGTAAGGCTTAGATTAAAAGGTATTTCAGCCGGGGCAGGGCTGAAATGTGCCTGAATGAGGGACAGCAACGAGAAGTTCAGAACAAAATGCATCTATTTAGCAGCTGAGGACGCATCTTCAAGGTGTGAGGCTGTCAAATGTCCAGTCAACTACACCAGGTGTGACACAATGAATCATCCCACAGATGAGTAATCTGCAGAATAGAAAAGGGATTGGGATTATTGGAGGAAGTCAGTGTGCCTGTGGCAGGTGAGTGATTGAACCACTGGGTATTTCTAGTAGGAATCTGAATTCTAAAACCACAGAGATGCTTCTGTAGTCTGTTGGAGATCCCTTAGCAACACGATTCAGAGATGTTCAGCATATTTGAGACTGAATATATTAAGCACGCTAATGTAAAATTTAAGTTTAGAATTTTTCTTTTAGGTCCCCTAGCAATTACTTTATTATGCTAGCTTTTTTCAGAATTGATCAAGTTAAGGTGGTGTGCCAAATGTGTTTTTTTTTTTTTTCCTCAGGAGCAGGTTGAATCAGTTCTCCAGTTCTGTGCAATGATTTCTGCATTAGCACTCTTTCCTGTCATAGCAGCACTTCAGCAATTCAGCAGGTTGGCCTTATATGCCTTTTTATGAAGGATTTTTTTATATTTTCTTCCTCTGCTGTGTCTAATGTGTAAACATGAGGGACAAAAGATTGGTCAGTGTTTCCATAATGGCATGGACCTCTGTGGGCTCATGTATATTCACTATTATTAGACAGTTCATATGCCTTTAACCCATCACTTAATGGAGCACAAATCAGTCAAGATTTGCATTTTGCTTGCTATTCAAGTTTTTAAACTCATGAGCTCCCTGCCTAATGACAGGAATATTTATCCAGGTTAATTGATAAAATCTCCTCAACATAAAGTGCTCTAGGAAACAATTTCAGAACACTTACATGTTGTATTAACATCTCATTATTTTATTCAACAACCCCAGAGCAAGTGGGGATGTAGGATGAATGGTGTGTGTTTCCTAATGGCATTTTCTCTAGAAAAAAACCTCATCTCTTTTAAGATATGTGTATGTTCTTTTTCTTGAGATCCAAGTGTTGTTGTGATCTTTTCAGCCTTAACTAACACATGAATTCAAACAAAGCAGTTGCTAGAGTTTGAATATTGAATGGTTTGATTGCTTGCTGTATATTACAGTGAATTTTAATAGAAAATAAATGAAAAAAAAAAAGAAAAATCAGCAGAATTGCCATAAAGTCATAAGCAATATGTAAACAGAAATAGAACCAAATTTCTTGAATAAATGATTCATTACAAGTTAGTATTCCAAGAATTTTTTCCACCTTTGCACTTACTCTTTTTTTTGCCTAAGGACAGCTTTCTATGAATTTACATCATTATAAATGTGTCTTTAAAGCAGTGAAGTAGAGATAAAATAGATGGGTAGAATTTGCTGTGGAATGTCACACACTGTAAAAAACTCCAGTACCTCAGGTTAAATTGTTGTACAGATTTAGTACAAAAAAAGATTTAGTACAGTTTATTCCTGTTATCTGTAAAATATTTATGCAGCTGATTTCCTCCCCCCCCCCCCCCCCCCCATATTAATAAGTGTTTCAGGCCAGGTAATTTCAAATCATCTCAGTATTAATTTTTATTGTCAGCAGACTGAAAGCAAACCCTTGTACTTTACTGCTCTGGTGGGAGAAGGAAGACTAATTGGTGTTATTGTAAATGGAAATAATGCTAAATACTTCTCCTCCACTACTGAATTGAATGAAATTAGGGCAGAGGAGGTTGTTTGTCAATACCAAGTTATGATGAAAACCAATTAGAACAAGTCCTGTATTATAAATAGGAATGCAGTATCACCTTTTCAAGCTATGGACAAGTCTCTGGAATTTAGGAGGATATGTCTGTCCAATATGTTTGTTTATATAATGCAATAATAATTAATAAACTGCTAATGTTAAGTAAACATGTATGTGTCTTTAAAACAAGTATTTTAAGTGTTTAATTCTCATTAGTAAATACTTAATTCTGCTCTTTTAGAAGAAGTGCTGTCAATTTTTTTCTTGTTTTTCTTAAAAGATGAGGAAGTGGCTTTCTATTTGGTTGTCTTACTCATCTTCCTTCTCTAACATAATTATATTTTATAGCTACTTCTATTTTACAAATTCCTTCCCCATATTCCATCTCTAAACAAAAGAAAAAATGGACTTGACACTTCTCTATGACAAACACCTGCAGCAGCTGGGAGAAAAAAATCTAACTAATTTTTGTCTCTCATGTATACCTTATGTTTGCTAATATTTTTATACATAAATACATTTTGCTTAGGTTGCCTCCTATGTCATGTCCACAGTCACTTGATTTACTGGCATTTTAATGTGAGCCAAATGTTCCTGCCAGGTATGGGAACAAAAGCTCCTCAGGGGAAGGTTGCTGTGTTGATGGGAGATTACCAGAAAAACCCAGCTGTTCTAAGCAGTGGTTTTGGTATCATTACTAGTTTTATCTACTATATCAATAATAAGCACACAAGATTGGTTTTAATTAAAATTAAATTCTAATCGCAGCAGGGATTAACTGACCTACCTGTCTGCTCCTGCTGAAATTCAATATTTAGATACCATATTGTTATATGCAGCATTTCCTGTTTACGTCCTACTTTATGCTCTGATGAGCAAACCCTTCTGAGTTCTGAGGTTGCCATCCAGACATAAATACAGGCACCCGGCCCTGGCACCACAGAGCTGCTCACAGCAGGGCTGGCTCAGAAGTCCCTCAGGACAGTGGTTAGTCCTGACTCTGGAGGACTTCTCACAACACAGTGACTCTGTCTCTGCCCTCTTTTGCTGCCTGGCTGAAAGCAGACCATCTTACCTGGATTTATCTCTGTTTTTCCAGGATCTGTTCATGTGAGTACTCCTTAAGCAAGAGATGGTGATATTAATAGTCCACTACAGAGTTAATATTGCTCTGTATTTAAATTTTTTTTCATTACAAGATCAGTTATACTGCCCATATTTCAAGCATTAAAAATTTTCCTAATTTAGTTGTTACTTTTTTAAGTTGGTGGTTTTGGTTTTTTTAGTTTTTTTGGTGGGTTTTTTTTTTTTTTTTTTTTTTTTTTTGCTTTGTTTTTTTTTTTTCCTTTTTGAACTGGGCTACTTTCTGTTCCAAACACTATCTCCTCAGTTTTTATTAGGAAGAAAAACAAGTATTCATGTTCTGTTCACCTTCTCCATTCTAATTATTTTTATCATCATATCTCTGTATCTGTCCTTTTTAAAAAAGTATTTTCTTAGCCCATTAAGTTACCTTTCTAAATTATATGTGCCTTTCTACGTCTTTTCCTCTCCTTAATTTTCTTTAAATCATGTCCTCCACCAGTCCACCAGTCTATGATTTTTTTTTTCCATTTCTCATTCCACTTTTAATTCTAAGCTATTCCTAAGTAATAAATACCGTGTGTTTACTCTCTGTGGAATTATTGGAAGAGTGGACAAATGAAGGTGTCTGACTTCCAAAATACTTTATTAGCTGCTTCTCCTGCATCCATTTCCATGTCTTCTTAATAGCTACCTGTATTGTGAAAGCCCAGCACTTCTAAAGGAGTACAAGATTTGCTCTCCACTCATTTGCAGTAGATGCTTATTGATCCCCAAAAATATCAAAATAACAGTTAAAGCTGGGCAAGTATCTTACTATTTATCATGTTCTTTAAATAGACGAGCTGTTCTAAGAACAAAATCATAAATCAATGAAGAGTTGCTGTGTTTTGTTGTAAGTTTTCACTGAATAATTTCAGTGAGAGATTTTCACACTGAATGTCATTCACCAGGTTGGTAAGACAAATCACTTCATATTAGTATTAAATACATTTAAAAAGTTGATTTTCTTTACACCTTTTCTGAATGAACAAATATATTCCCCTTCCTTCCCTGTCTCCTTCAGAAATTGTATGGAAAAAGGAAGGAAACAACAAGTAAAGTTGTTGGGTTTTTTCCCCACAGTATCTGGTTTATTTCTGCAAATAATTGATGCAAATGAACTAAAATGAGTATTGATCTGGGGACAAATCTAGCCCTAGAAAACTTCAGTGTTTGCCACAAGCTTCATGAAGAAAAAAGGCTGTTAAAAGTTGTTGCTTGTTTCACTTGTAATAGTATCAAGTGTAAAACTAGCAGACTTGATGATTATAGGATGCATATTCAACTCCAAGGTGAAAAGAAGGTTGTCTGGCTTGTTTTAAGATTCAAGCAAGTACTACATAAAATAGCAAGCTTCATAATTAAGAAATTTGATCCATTTTATGTAGCTGATGTATCTGATCTATTTGTTCAATGACGCTGCAGCCCCAGAGGTACCAGACCTCTTAAGCCTCACAAAACTGCTGCTGTCCAGGAAGAGAAACAGAGAACGATACAGAGCTGGGAGGGGGCAGAGAGAGATTTTTATTGGAAGCTGTTAAAGTGGTTGCTATGAGACCTTCTCCAGCTAACACAGGCACAGCAGTGTGTGAGGCTGTTAAATCACAGCTCTTGCATTATACCTTCCTTTCTGCCTTTTTTTTTTTTCCCCTAACACAGCTTTTATAGTTGTTTAAGATCAGAGAAAACACCTGCCAGTTGCTTTTTCTTCTGTTTCAGTCCCTTCTGCTGCTTCGTGCAAGATGGAGCTAGAAAATGCAATGATCAGCTCCTCGAGCAGTTCTTCATCAGGCTCCAGAGAGTACAAGGTGGTGATGCTGGGAGCAGGGGGAGTTGGCAAAAGCGGTAAGTTTCAGCAACAATATTTTGGGAGAGAAGGGGTGAATTGGGAGTGCAAAGTTCACCGGAAAAGGACATCGTTTAATGAGGGGTTTCTTTCCTCTTTCTCTTGCACATGGCTTGGGTAAAAGAATACAGTTCGTGACTGGGGCAATGAGTCAGCTTAATTTGTTACAGACTGAAGCGCTGCAAGGCTTTTTAATTGGTTATTTGTGTAGGGCTGACCTTGGGTGCGCTGTGTGTGAGGAGGGAGCAGCCAGGCTGCTGCTGTGAGTTCAGCAGCAAGTGCCCGTGTCACTCTCCTGCTCCGTGAGGGCTGGTGGTTTGCTGGACAGCGTGGATGTAACTTGTTGGCCTGAGGGTCCTTGTGCTCAGGCAGAAATCAAACTAACTGCAAAGTCAGCTGTACAGTGCAGAGTGTGTGGGATGCCTGCAGTGGCTCTGTTTTCTTCCCCTTTTTTTTTTTTTTTTTTTAATTTATTTATTTTTCATTTCGCTGAGTGCCATTGTGGCTCAGCTGAGTTTAGTCTCCTCTCTGTTCTGGACAGGTACAACATGCCTGAGTCTCACTCCAGGCTATGAAGCAGATTTGCAGCATATTTTAATATCCCTGTCTACAGCTGGCAAGATATGCTAGTGTCTGACAATGATATCTCTTCAGACGAGTCATTATTTTCCCTGGACAGTGTTTTCTTTTTCCCAGATATTATCAACTTTGATTTATTCTCGCTGAAACCAGCATTCTCTGTTCTTACAAAGACTTTGCTGAACATGCAGAGTTTGTCTCAGAAGTCAGTATATTGAGTTGGCCACACAACAAGAATTTGATTACATTTTCTGGAAATTTAAAAGAACAACAGAAAGAAAAACAAGATTGCAAAAAAGCAGGATAATATGGTATAATGCATCCCAGCTAGATTCCAAGGAATTTTCAGGATAAATAGCTGTGACACTAAACTGTAACAACTGTGTGTATCAAACAAGTTTTATTTATATTCAAGCAATACGATGAAGTATTGCAAAAAGTTTAAAATTGTGAGTAAACATAATTTTCTTTCTGTATCCACAGTCTTTGTGTTTTTGTTGTATTTGGCTTCAACTTCAGTGGCACATCTTTCAGCTAAAGCTGTTTCCCATCAGTATTACTTAACCAAGCAAACAGTTCTCATACAGATGTTGCTATATAATCACCATATAAAATGTGAAAGAACAAAATATTGGTAATCTCAGGGTGAATTCTGCAAATTCACATTATCTTTTCCATAGAAAAGAAGGTATCTAGGATGTACCAGCTCGAACTTTCAGTAAAATAGCTTTTTTTTCATTATTTATGCATCTTTTAGTTTCTTTTTTCTTTTTTTTTTTCCCTGAGTGCGTCCAAAAGATGGCAGCAATTTCCCCCACCCCCAAACATATGTTTGTAGGAATAATGCAATTTTGAAAACTTGTTCACCACAAAGTTTTACAAACTACATTCATAGCATGACTGAATCACAACACCAAACTTTACATGTACGTGGAGGAAATTTCTGAGTTTCCATTTACTATTAGATAAGAGTTGAAGTCACAAATTGAGTTAATTCAAATTTCTGTGTTCAGAAAATGTTAGCTGTTAATTTAATGAGAAGAAAACCTTTAAATCTGTGGATTGAACAAGATATGATACATCTCCAAAGCTGAGAAACACATGAGAAACAAGTAGAATTGTGCAATCTAAATAAACTAAGATGGGATTAAGTGGGAATTTAGGAAATTCTATAGTATGAAAACTTTCTCTTGTTATCATGATAGTGAAACTCCTCATTGAAAAAAAAAATACCCCAGCAACTAAATATTATTAAGAGTTCATAAGAAAGGAGGTTGGCAGTTCAACATTTACTGGCTCTGAACTTCTGATGTGCAGTGGACCTGAAATATTTCAGTAGAATGCTGAAAGATAGTCCAATTGATAGAATTCAGAGAGAGATAAAAAGTAAAAATAGATGTCATTCTATAAATCTTGAATTCATTCTGACTGTTACATAAACAGGATTAATTTACACTGGATTAAAACAGAAAAAGGACTTAATGATTACTTTCATTGTACAAAATGAGCTCTGTTTTCTCCTAGTGACCTAGATTCAATGCGTCCAGGAAAATATGAATTTATCCATAAAAGTGAATCAGAGTAGAATAAGGATGAAAGAAAAAAAAATAGTTCAGCTTCCAATTTTGATTTTGAGAAATCAGTGATATGTGGTTTGATATACTGATAACATCATGCCTTCTTTTTCCTGTCTTCTCCCTCTTTCTTTGCTTGTAGTCATGGTAAAAACAGTATCAGCTGGGGTTAAATTGCTGAGTGGGAAACCTCTTTTGGATAAAAGCCTTTCCATCCCTCAATTCATTCAAGTATTAAATAATTCAGGTTTGGAATGAATTTTCCAGAGGAACGAAGCTGCAAAAATGTTAGATTTCTTTTTACGCTGGATGTAGTTCACTTCCAGATATCCCCTGGGCATTTTGGTCTTGGGGTTCCAACACTCCCCTTCTCTTTAGCTGTGACACTTGTGCATGGGACAGAATGAGGAGGGGACCAAAAATGTTTGTTATTTTGGCATTGGATTAGTCAGGCTTGTCTCTTCACTTCTCTTCTCAAAGATGGCAGACAGTCCAGGAGGACAGCCAACATCCTTTTATTTGTCCTATTCAGTGTGGTGTAAATTTCATAAGAATTGGTAAAGATGAACTCTCGGTATCCCAGTCTGATGCCCATCACATGCAGAGTAATAATGTGTAAACTGCAAATGGTCTGAGAATTGTTACTTAAGGGTTCTCACATTTCAAAATCAATTCTGGAAAACTAATACTAATTAAAAAAAAAATATCTGACATTATAGGAGGAAAAAACCCCACCACCTCAAACCCCAGCTCTGGAAGAAACAGGTAATAGTTGTGTCTAATGAAAATGTACAAAGCTAGCTGTAAATTTTTTATAGGGGTTGATTTCTGTACTGTAATTATGGAGTATAGATTCCCTAGAATGTGTTATCCCTTCTAAAACTTATGAAAACAGAATTTTTTGTATCATATTTTCAATCTATGGACAAATCTCTGGAATTGAGGAGGATTTGTCTGTCCAATATGTTTATTTATATAATGTAATAATAATTAATAAACTGTTCTTCTCTGCTCTGATGACAAATATCAGGCCACCTCAGTACCACTGAAACCTACTTGAAGTTACCTGGTGTAAGCTCAAAGCCTAAGAACCTTGGTTATTCTGAAACCCATTTTGCTCACAAATACCTTTAGAGATCAGTAAACAAAGTGCTCTCATGGTCCTTGCCTGATGCTAACCCTGTGGGGTTAGCTCTGTTTTTCAGCATTACAAATAAAAAACATGCACAAAAGAACCTTTCAGTCCCATTGCTGCCTTATATTTAACAGACCAGTTCCACTGATAACCATACTTAAATGCAGCACATTCTGCAAAACATTAGTGATGATTAACCCAGGGCTTGCAAAGTGACTGCTAAAAAGAACAAATTGATGTTCCTGTGCAACTGAATAAAATGAAAAAACCTCCCTCTGATGAAAAATTATTACCTAAGCAATCTTCAAACAATGATCAGATTGCACCTTTATGTGCATATTCTTGGCTGAATAAAAATATTATATTAGTGTTTTCTTGGTTTTTTGTTTGATTATTTTTTTCATAACCTTGGTTAACGATGATTTATTTAAGGTTGAATATGATCTGCAGTTATTCCAGGCAAATAAAATTACATGTTTATGCATAGCATAGGTTTATCATAGGTGTAAAGTGAATTTCTATTTAGTTGTCTTATGGAAGATTATTTCTCAGACAGATTGCCAGATGATCTGCTGCTACCATACAAAATTTGAAGATATTTTTAAAAAATTGCCTAAAGACTTTTGTTAAGCTAATATATTTCCTGTTTGATTGTATATGGAAAAGTAGTTAGGAATGTATTTTCAGCCTTCAATCTTAAAAAGAATTAAAAAAAAGTGGAAAGAAGAAATAAAGAAAAGATTCTCTCAAGGATATTGGAGGAATAGTATGAGGAAACGTATTCTCAGACTGGGCTGTCCAAAGGAGGCATTTCTACCCATTGATTTCCTTGATTTTTGTTTTTTTGTGTTTTGTTTAGTTTGTTTTTTCCAGCGTGGCATAAAGGCTGTGTTTCTACTGATGCAGGTGACTCATCCAATTAATTTCAAGATCATGTGTACACAACGACTTCCAAAATGTGTGAAAACAATTATGTTCTCTGTGATGTGGGAACATCAGTATGAGGAATTAGATTAAATCTGCAATTTTCTTTCATTTATGTGCTCAACTGCCTTTTTTTTTTTCTGGAGCAGTTTTACCTCTTATTCTGCCTTGATAAAGCAAATTATGTGCTTATTATTTTCAAGCATGTCCTCATAACAAGAGTCCCCAGTAAATAGAGCAGCATGGAGTGTTTGCTGGAGAGCTGGCCCACTGCAGCTGTTTGCAAACTCCCTGGAGACAAATTAATGTATGATCCAGGTTATGCTGAAAAGGATGAAGGGCAGAGGAAGAGATTCCACTGACATTAAAAGAGCTGAGCTTGAAAAGCACGACTTGGGCCTGCTGATGCTGTTCTTACCCCACCACTGGGCTTGGTGCCACAGAGCAACCTCCAGACACTGGTGTGTTTTTTTGTGTTTTGGTGGGTTTTTTTGGTTTTTTTTTGTTTTTTTTTGTTTGTTTGTTTGTTTGTTTGTTTGTTTTGGTTTGGTTTGGTTTGGTTTTTTTTGTTTTTTTGTTTTTTGTGGCAGTTGGTTTTCATTCAGTTTCTTATTTTCTCCAGGAATATTCTCAGGTACAGCTGTGCTTCCCTAAATGCCTGGTAAATGAATCAAAGGAAAAAGGGTCTGGCCTTCTCTCATGTCCTCAGGCAGGCCAATCACCAGGATGAAGGTTTTGGATTTAGTTACTGCACAGTATTAGTCAAGATGAAAAAAGTTCCCTTTCAACTGTTTGGGCATGCTGTGGATTAGAGTTAAGGCAAGCTAAGACCCTTTTTTACCACTCAAAGTCAACACAAGTGTAGTTTTTGCTGTTTTAATTTTTCCTTCTTGTCCTCTAGCTGCAAAAAAATGGCAATTTTTATTTAAGTGGAGAAAAAATGGAGATATTTGCTAACAAAGACACAGACGTGTATGCCATCTGAAAATAATTGGTTGTTCCCTTATTATTCTCTGTCTGAAAAGCAAGCAAACAAACAAAAAAATAGTAATCCAGATTCTTATTTCCTCAGTTGTTTCAGGGAAATTATTCCACTTATTCAGATTAAAAAAAAAAATAGAAAAGGAAGGATGAAAGGAGATACATCTTTTTACTATAGGCAAACTTCCTTTTTGGTAACAGTTCTGAAAGTGTACTGACCATTCAAAATGGCATATAAATTCCTTTGGTCACTGCATGGTGAACTATGCTGCCTGCATAGTTCTGATGCAGAATTTCAGATGTTTCATGCAAAATAATAGTGGTGCACATTGTATTTTTTGCCATGAATAAGCAAACACCTTGTAGAGAAGGGACACCAAAGCCAGACAATCACATCTCCAGGTATGGGTAACTTCCAGTTTTCTCATAAACCAGATTAAGCTCTAGCATTGTACAAAGGCTGAGTTACTGGTAGGTTTGTGGTCTTTGATAACAAAACTGTCCATGTGTTTTAGTTTCCTTGACAAGTAGATAACTGAGTTTGCTTCAAGCTTGATTTTGTGTAATTCCAACTTCTAAACATATTATCTCTTTGTTAACAACTTTGAGAAAAATCTGTGTTTTTTGCTTGTACTTGTAGACAATGATGAGTTCACACCTTGATCTTCTTTCACTGCAATACACTGAATATCTGAAACTTCACTTGTAGTTCCTTATTTTCCTGCTCAGAGCATCTTGTATAATTATAGAGCTCTAATATTTTCATAGCAACTTTCTGAGTATGAATCCCAAAAAATTGACATGCTCTTCTATTAGTGGCCTTATTAGAAGAAAAATTGCCTGCTGGTTTCCTCTGTGGAGCTATTTTTGTTCCTCAGAGAATACTGAATTCTTTTATTCAGGTGTAGTTCAGAGAGGTTACATACAGAGAAATATCTGTAGTAACTTGAAGCTATTTTCTCTTTCCCCCAGTGCAGTAATCTGTGCTATCACATCTCTCATGATGACCTAAATTCTGCATTTTCACGTGTGTTATCTTATTTGGGACCATTAAATCTGAGAATTCGAATTATTCTGGACCCCTTTCTGATATTCTTCATTTATCTTTAGTGTGTATGTTGTCCACTTAAAAGGATTAAATACATTATTTATTAATCAATTTCTTTTGCCTATGGGCAGACCTTGTGGACAGAATTGTTTGCCTCAGGGAAATGAGTAAAAGACGCTTTCATTATTTTGGCAGTTCACATAGTTCAATGGTTATAGGGTTGGAGGATTCAATTATGCCCTCTGTATTTAATGTGTGGGGGTTTCTGCATGTGAGACACCAACACAGTGCTGTGAAATCTGACTGGAGTCCTGGATTCTTCAGCACTAGAAGATGCTTGATAAATAGGACAGAGTTCAAAGAAAACAAACTGCGATGATAAAAGGAGTGACACAGCTTGATTTATGATGACAAATGACTACGACTATATTCAAATAGCTGCTGTAGACAGTAATTCATAATTCTTTATTGTGCAACTTACATATGTATACAGAGATCCAATGTAAATGGATGCAGCTGTGGTGTGAATGGGTTGATTTATCCAGCTTCTCCCATCATAACATCCAGATGATGAATATCCACCTGGATAAGGAAAACAAGGTGGTCACTTCCATGGCCCTTTGGAACAGGGGATGGAGAACTCACAATATTTAAAATTAATGAATATCAAGAGAAGAACACAAATATTCCAAAATTTGAGGAGGAAAGCAGCCAGAATGACTTTGTGGAGAGTAACAAGTGATAAAATTGCAGTTAGAATGTGTATAATTAGAGGTATATAAGGTCTTAAAGACAAACTTCCTTTGGTCCGTAAGAGGGGCATGTGCCCTTAATGATTTTCTTAAAAGCAAGGTGGAGCAGATTGTGGAAGAGTTTTGAGAGGAACAGCTGGTGAAAGTTTTGTTAGTCCAAGTCCTTTACATTAAGACAGAACATGTTACAGAGATTGAACATTAAAGAGCAAATATACCAGAACAGGAAAAGCATTTAGAGTTTTCAAATTCTCTTACAAAAGAGGAGTACTATCATCCTCAAAATTATGAGATATGTTAAAAGTCATCAGGACTTTTGGCTGATGTGGCACTAATAATGGAGATATCCGGCAGTTTTCTTTGTGTTCAGACTGCTAAACAAAGATGCTTAGGCTAGTCTCAAGATTGGATTTGTTTGTTTTATATAAAAAAAGTCATTTATGTTGCTTCAGACAGAACTAAAATGTGTCCTTTTGACTATAAAGGCTCCAGTAGAACTGGAAACATGCTGAGATAGCACCCTAAAAGTATGGGCCACCTCATGTGTCTGTTGGGTAGTGGTGCAGATGGAAGGCAAACAGATTTATTAGCTCACCTCCTGCTGTTCTCTGTTCCATGACTGGAAATGTAATTTAACAATTCAGGGTCTTCACCTACACTGCCTCTATGTGAACAATTATGTGAAGGACCCAAGGGAATGGCCCGAAGCTGAGCTGGGGGAGGTTTAGCTTGGATATCAGGAAGAAGTTCTTCCCCAAGGGGTGTTTGGGCGATAACAGGTTTCCCAGGGAATGGTCACAGCACTGACTGACAGAGATCAGGAATCCTTTGGACAATGCTCTGTGGCATGGGGTGGGATTCTTGGGGATGGCCCTGCTCAGGGCCAAGAGATGGATTTGATGATCCTTGTAAGCCCCTTCCAAGTCAAGGTATTCTATAATTTTAAGTGATTAGTACTCACAGGAGGCTGTATTAATGAGTCTGCTTTTTATGGTGATTCATTAAAGTAGAGCTTCACTTAGAGTGAAGATTTCAGTGACTTGAGCGCTGCTCAGCTTTTCCTATTCATGGTCCTTGCTATAAAGAGACAAAAAACCTTCCAGGCTATTCCTCAGCAACAGGAACTGGACTACCAAGGCCTCTCCTAGTTTCAGCCACACAAAAATCTGCCCTTTGAAATGCCCAGATTAAAGTCTCAAAGAAGGGAACAAGTACTGTTTCATGACAATGACTGGGCACTGTCGGTACCTTTGCTGTAAACAATCTGTTGAAGCAGCCACAGGAACCACTTCCCTTCCAAGTCATCCCTGATGCTGAGCCCAGCCATCTGCAGCATTTTTGGCATGTGCTATCTGCTAGAATTTGGATGAGATTAATTCCGTTAGGGACACTCTGGAAAGCACAATTAAGATTTTTTTTTTCTTCTTCTGTTGCTGCTTTCATCTATTCTCTTTCCATACATTCCATTTTATTCCCTTCCATTCCTCTGGTAATCCCTTTCCACTTTTAATTTGTTCTTTGTCCTTAATTAGTCTCCCTTTATGTCTGCAAACCTGTCTAATTTTCTTTCCTAGAACCTGGAAGTCTCATCATGCTCACACAACTCCAGGGACAGGAATTGGGTGTTACCAGACTGTTGTGCAGGGTCCCAGTTTCAGAGGAATTGTGCTGGGAAGACACTGTTCTGCAAGCCCTAGAAATCTGCTAAAGCATTACCTGCCCACTAAGCAGTGGAGACACTGGCTAAAATTACTTTATTTCAAGGTGGGGAAAATCCAAAAGATGAGGGTGTCAATGTGTGCATAAAAGGCTATCTCAGGAGATGCCAAGTTGTGTATTGTTGCCAAAGTCTCCAAAAAAGCTATGTTTTCAACACACGTAATCAGTGTTTTACCTTTTCATTAAAACCCTAGAACTAAACTAGTTATTTCAGGGGTCCCAAAGGTGGGCTCACAAATGTTTATAATTTTTAAAAATTATTTTCATAAGCTTTGGCAAACTAAGAACTTATGAAGAGTAATCAGCTGAGAGACACATGCATGTAGTTCTTCAGTTTACATTGACTACAGTTATGAGAGGAGCTGTTGTGTAATTTCTTTCCTTACAATCTCCTTGAAGTGCTAATGCAATTCTGTAATTCTTGTCCATTTTCACATGCCCAAAATAAATGAGTCCTAGCTGAAAGTCATGTTCTCTGTCAAATCCTGATTCCTTTACTAAATTGATTGCTCTGTCAGATTATGTGATTTCTTCAGTAACTTTCCTGGCTTACTACCTGCAGGAGAGCTTGCTGTGTTACACTGAACTTTTCTCTGTTGAACAGGATCTGCAATGTCTTTATAGAAATGTCTCTTTAGCAGCTTGCAAATGTTTACTGTTATTTTAGATTTTCATTCAGGATGTTTAAAACCAAACCCAAGTGTGGTCAAATTCTCAGTTTTTTCAGAAACAACAGCTTCTTAAATCATCCAGAATGCCTGTCAGGTTTTAAAAATCCCCCTTCTCTATTTTTTTTTTCGGGATTTTCTAATATAGAAATTATGTTCTCAATTTGATTAAAAAGCAGTCATTAGATGTTTCTGCATGGAGAGTAATCTTACTTGGGCTGCCTGGTGATGTGATCATTTGATCATTCATCACACACAGCATGCCAGAGCTCTGCTCTGTGCAGTATCTGACACTGGGCACAGCCCAAGCATGTGTTCCTGAGCTTCCGTATGTTTGTAGATAAGCTCTAGAAACACACGATTTCTCTCCTGGGATTTGAGGAGAAAAAGAACAATCTATTACATCATACAAATATATAATGTATAGTATACGAGCTCCATAAACCAGGTTCTTGTGCCTTTCTTCCACTTAGAGCAGTTTCAATGGATTTCCCAGAGTAAAACAAAAAAGCAAATTCGCAACATAATCTCTGTCTCAGTGCACATTCTGTTTACTAGTCTGTTCCTATAAAAGTGGAAGTCAAAAGCCCCATTTTTCAAATCTTTCCCAAAATAATTAAAAGTTATTAAATGCCTGCCATGACAAGGAGTGCATCATATAAAGTTCCTTTTTTTTTTTGTTTTTTCCCCCAGATAACATGCTCAAAATGACAATTGGCTCTGATATTTGATGATGAGGAAGGGGTCAGAAAAAAGTTAAAAGAGAAAATATAAAATAAGCAATCCAAGCAGTTTTCATGGGAAATGTTAGCAGGCATCAACAATTAAGAACAGAAAAATAGAAAAAAATTAAAACATAGGAAAGGATTGACAAAACAGAAAACAAGAAACAGTTGAGTAAAGGAATGATAAAAAAGTAAAGGGATAGAAGGAAAATGCAGAAATTTATTCTTCAAAGAGCATTGGTTTCAGATCCTGTCTTTCCACTGTAGCTATCCTACAAGTTGCTAATAGTCCATGGTCATATCCCATATATGCTGCACATACTGGTAGCCAAAACGCACACAGAAGTCATGTCAGGGGATCATTCTCCTGCTTCTGTGAACTTCTTAACCCATGTTTCTCACTCAGAGGCTCTCTGGAGTAGGAAGCTGGAGAGGCATTATCTCAGTTGTGGACTGGCATGGGTTGATGTCTTCTGCCAGGTAACAAGCCATAGGGCAAGAGGAAATGGCCTCAAGCTATGCCAGAGCAGGTTTAGGTTGAAAACTTGGAAATATTTTTTCAGAGAAAGGATGTTCAGGCATTGCAAAAGGCTGTCCAGGACAGTGGTGGATTCACAATTTCTGAAAGTATTAAAAGAACTTGTGCATGGGGAGGTTAGGGACATGGTTTTGTGGTAATCCTGTCAATGCTGAGTTAATGTCTGAGCTTGATGATCTTAGGGCTCTTTTCAAACCCTAATTTTTCTATGATTCTGTGATTCTAAGTCTTCTAAGCACATACTTTTTTTTGCTCTCCTCAGCCATGTACAAATCTGTTTAAATCCAACATTAATATAAATTTATGGGGTGCTAGGCAAAGCAATGCTTCTCGTGTCTGGTGTTCTGACAACCATCCAGAATGGAGAGGAGTCTGTGGGTCCCAGCCTCAGCAATATGTAACACCCTGTGAAATCAGTGGGAGGCACAGCATTTATCAGGCTTTTCTATGCTCTTTGAAGAACAAGATTCATCCTCACACAAAAATCTTCAGCGGAATTATGAATCACAGTGATGCTAGAGGGATATCTCCTTTGGTACCAAGAAATAAAATTCTACTTTCCCTCAATCTGGGAAAAAAAAAAAACAAAACGGCATGACGCGAAACAAATATACGTGTTTCTATATGTTTTCTTTTATCCTTTGTGACCCTGCTCTTACCTTTGCTCTCACTCCCCAGCTTTTATTGCTCATAACAATATAAACAAACTGCTACTTCACTATAATAAATTTTGAACAAGTGGCAGTAGGAGGAAAAATCTAAACAAAGTGCCAGTGACTATAAACAGATTTAAATGCACATATCCCTGAAACATGTTCGTGAAAGGTTTATTTACTGTAAAGTAACACGCCTGTTCACTATTTAAGGAAAATAGTTGTTAGTGCCAATGTGTTATTCAAAGAATTTATAGAAAGCTGTACAAAACCCAGCGAGATAACAACTTGGGCTGATTGACAGTGACAGCGTATTTAAAGAATAGAATTACTTTGTGATTGAAGGTTTATTTTCTTTATTTTCATTTACCTAAAAATAACTATGGATCAAAATGGTTTGCAAACCTGTGTTTTATATTTCTAAAGCATCACTGTACATACTGTATGAGTTTTAGTATAATAAGTTTTTGGCAATACTTAAACCAATTTTGTGTGTTAGGATACTTTAGGGTGGTATAATTCAAATACATTCTTAAGCTTGTGAATAAGATGCAATTCTGATTGGCTGTAAGTAGGAAAAATGCATAAATTGAAATTTTTGTTCCAGTAAATTGTTAATTGTTCCCTTTCTAACTCCAAGCATCGCAAATAAAGTTAGTAAAAATCACAGACAGTGAGTACTTTACAGGGTTGGAACACTTGGGAATATCTTTAGCACCACTGATTTTAATTTAGTCACAACAAAAAGCAGGATGTGGATTGGGAACAGAAGAAATACGTTGTAGTAGACATGATTGCTCAGGAAATGACCTAGGTAGACACAATACCAGTTTGTACTGTGATGAAAGTTTCTGAGGGAATCAAATATTTCCTGTTCACAGTCAAAGTTCAATGCCATAGACAAATACAATGAATAATTCTTTTCGGGTTTAGTGTATAACAAGCTGCTAAAAAATAATTATGTTGGTGATAGAATTACTCACCTTTTGAGTACTAATTCCTTCCATCCACTTCTACCTCTTTTCTTCTTGCAGGGTCTCCCCTTAAGTATATGACAGAATTTATGAGAGAAGCAGGAAATGTAAAATATCACCTATTGATGTTAGTAAATGGTGCAGAGCTCATGCTATCTTTCAAAATTCTTTTTATTTTTCCATAAACTTACTGTAAGTGTATTTCCTGCCAATAAAATATTTTACCAGGAAAAAGGCAATGCGGAAGGACTTAGATTTGCATCTGTTGGGAAAAGGTGTTTCCGCTACCATTTTTTTTATTTATATGTCTAGTTTATTTCTGTATTTATATAAATCTCAGGATGTTTAACATACGATGAATTTCTCTCAATGGCACAGTGCTCAAAAGTTACCTATCTTCAGAACCCCCTCTAGCTAAACTGACAACCAAATACATATTTGTTTATTTAGTGGAAAACCAAGATAGGATGGGCCTTATTTGTTCTGTCAGTGTCTTGTGTGTCATATCTGTTCAGCTCAGTGATTACTGTCAGTATTGTGGCATTTAAAAGAAGACCTGAAGAGAGTGGAAATGCGATTTGTGTTCTGTACTGCCTCACACATCACAAAGAAAACTGGCAGCTTGACCTTAGCAGCAGAGCAGAAAGAATACAACTCTTTTTTTTGTACACTGAGAGTTCCAGCCAAATGAATGCATCTTAATGGGGAAGTCACTCATGCCAGAGTAGGTGGGGAAGGGAAGGAAATAGGGAAATATTGTGCAGCTGAAGAAAAAAAACCAGTGTTTATTCCTGACTCTCTCTTTGAAATTACCATAGAATGCCTTGACCCCTATTTTCTGCCCTACGTACTGAAATATCTGAATTAAAGTGGTTAAAGCAGTGCGTGGTTAAGTGGGATGGAGAAGAGAGATGGAAAGATGAAGGAATTGCCCTTGCCATTTCTGTAGGATTGGAGAGAAGCATCAGAGAGTATTGTGTCTAGCTAACATTAGAACACAGTTTATAAGAGCATTGAAAAAGAAATTAACCTCAGGAATGTTTGGTGTTTGATACATTATGGAAGAGAACGGCTAATAGGATTAATATTTCTGTGCTAAAGAAAGAAAGAAAGAAAGAAAGAAAGAAAGAAAGAAAGAAAGAAAGAAAGAAGGCTTGTGGCTTGAGATAACAGTTTAACAGCTGAAGCAAAAGCTGTGAATACATGCAAATTTAAGAATTTATTTACTAATTCGCACTGTAGGCAGATTTTTAGCCAATTCCTGAAAAGCAGGGCCTTGTCTCTCATAATGGCTGCTCAGGAATATACATGCCATAACCATGAATGATTCTGCTTCTTCCTGCTTTCCTTCAGCTTTTTTTCCTGAATATGATATCATTTGATATTAATATCTCTCTAATCAGTTCAGATGAGCTGTCTCAGCTGTGTATCCCCACAGGTTCTTGACTATTTCTGCTGGAGGCACAGAGGGAAAAAGGAAAAGCCTTGATGTGGGGCAGAACAGTTCATCAGTGACCAAAACACTGGTGAATTATCAACACTGGTTAAGTCACAGAACCAAAACTTGCCACTATATGGGCTGCTGTGAAGAAAATTAACTTGCCACCTCCAGTACAGAAATTTATAGCATGAAGAGAAGTGAAGGAAATGTGGGATTTTTTTGTAGTTTGTAAGTAGTAACATCATAATTTTGTAGTTTGATGTAGTAACATCATAAATAACTGTACATTAGTACTGAGATGCTCTTCTGTTTTGTTGAAAAGTTAGAGACCACAAATCCTGGGGGAGCCACCATTATATTTTCCACTCTTTCCTCCTTGTTTATAAGTTGACTGGTTTTTTTTTCTCTCACTTTTTTTTTGGTAGAAACACGATAGTTTGAAACTGACTGCTGTTGGCATGGAGGTATTTGTGCTGTACGCCTTACTTGTGTATGGTTTTCCTCAAGGCCATCTGAAACATTTTCTGTCCAGTTGTGTTTCTGCGGAGCACCATCACTGAATGCAGATGAGTCTTATGGCCAGGTGCTGAGGTATTTACATAGTGTTTGAATTCTTTTCCACACAGGAGGAAGTCTATGGCACAGCACTTTTACTGCAGCTGAAATGAGGTTAGCATATTTAGGTATAATTAAATCATCATTACCAAGCAGTGGGTCAGCAACACAAACATTTTTTTTGCCATTTTTAAAGTACCTATAGTTCCAAGGAAACTTAAATCTGTTAGATTCTGTTCCTGGAAGGAATCTCTCCAAGCCCATAGTGACCAGTACTGCACTTATCCTCCACATCAGGCCTTTAATTTCATTTTCTCCATACAGCACAGTATTTCCAGGTCAGTCTGGAGGCCAAGCTGCTTTTGAAGCTCATGAATGTTCAATTCAGATGCTCTGTAACAGCTGAGGAGGTCTGGGCCAGCATCAACCAATGCAGGAGCCGGACACAAAACAGTGGGGCCAGTGGAATGGGCCAGCAGCATTCCCCCTGCAGAGCTGGTGCCATGAGGGACAGATCCCTCAACAGCAGTGTTCTTGGTCTCATCATCTTTGTGATACTGGATGCAGCACTCATTGTCCAAGTAGGTTTGTTTTGTTTTGTTTTGTTTTGTTTTGTTTTGTTTTTATTTGTTTGTTTGTTTGTTTTTTTCCAAGGCCAGGTAATTTCTTGGCCTTTTCAGCATTTTTGGCAATTTCTTAGATTTGCTCAGTGGCAGGGAATGGTGATTCAGAAATGCAGTAGTCAGTACTAAAGAACGCAGTGAACAATATTGATAGTTACTGAAGACAGATGAGGTTTTTGTCTCTCTTTGTTTCAAGACAATAATTTAATAGACATAAGTGCCACAAAAAATATATAGATAAAAATAACCCCTCCTTATTTTCTTCCCTATTTCGTCTGATCTAACATAGTGCTTAAAACTGTGATTTGTGGGTGTATATTTCTGTGCTGTTTCCCCATCACTATCTTGGGCCATACTTATTTTTCAAAAATGCAGATGTATTTGTTAATTTTTGCACATTAAAAAGATACAGAAAGCTCTAGTGAGGTCCTGCCTAATAGTCCCTAGACAGCCATAAATCTTTGCTTAGATTTTTATTCTGAGTTTTTAAATTCATGAATATGCCAGATTAATAAACTCATCATTTACTTATAAAGAAAAAGAAGTTTAAGTTACATCATGTGAAGCAATCAAATCCCTGGTATTGCAACAGGTGGTCCATACGCTGGTTGAATTGAGAAAGCTATTGCAAACATAATTAATGAGTAAATGTAAATATCTTTCTGGTCTAAGCTTCCCAATATCCTGGCACTGTAGTTTGGGGCCACTTTGCTGTGGTAATCTGATGTCAAAACTTGCACTGAAAGACAGACTCTTTACCTTTTCTGTATTTACATATGTGTCCTATTTTGTGGCCTAGTGTCCTGTTTCTCATCTGCTCCTCTTTCTCATCAGTAAAATAAGACCAGAAGAATTTGCCTTCCTTTGTATTCAAGAAGCTTCCTGAACTTCAAATGCAAAAAATCATTTTAAAGCTGTTGAGTGTTATATCTTTGCAGATGTTTCAGCCATAAACTGCCATTTTGTGCAGCATACTTCCACAACTGGTACTAGGTGACAAGTTCTTTGAACTCTATCCAGCAATGCCACCTCAATGATCAAACCAGGAGATAACCCTAAACATGAGACAAATTCTGTAGAGCTGATACAACTAGGCATAATAGCTCAAGATAAGAGAATCTACAATACTCTCTGGTAAATTAAGTGTATAGCTCTTCAAACAGAACTTTGCAGTGCACAGTTTTAGATGAGTTGTTAGGCAGATATTCCTGGTTGTGAGGGTGGTGAGGCACTGGCACAGATCAGCTGTGGCTGTCCTATCCCTGGAAGTGTCCAAGGCCAGGTCGAATGGGTCTGGGACCAACCTGGGGTAGTGGAAGCTGCCCCTGCCCTGCAGGGGGTGGAACTTCAAGGTCTCTTCCAACCCAAACTGTTCTGTGATTCTATAATACTTAGTTGCTGAAACTGTTGGATTGTTAAGCAGATGTGGAGGCGCAACCAGCTCCTTCTTGCCCATGTTTTGGGCAGGATCCAATTTTGTTCCTCTTCCCTGGGATTTGCTCCCAGAAAGAAACCCAGGAGACAAAAGAATAGTTTATTTCAAACCGTGATGGATTTAAATGTGGCACATCTCTTTAGGAGTTCAAGACTCAGGCAGATGTGGGATTTGTCAGAAAGAAGCATTCAATAAATTCTATGCGGAGAAATTTGGATACTAAAGCTAACTAATCCAGATGATATTCTGAATCCAGATGTCTAGGCTCTCTGAAGTTCATGGATTGATGAGGGCAGTGTTAGACACTTAATGCTTTCTATTGCTTGAGACAAACCTGTATTAGTGACCAACTGGGATGTAAAACTGTCAAAGGGTAGGTGGGAATAGCCATAATTCAGCTCTGGGCAAGGGTGATTGATGTAATTGATGCCAAGAAATTTTGAAGATGATGAATAATAACATTCAGTAGCAGTTCCTATTAATGCAAAGTTTAACAGTGTTTCCTCTTATTTATATAAGATGTATCTGATGGAATAACTAATTTTATTTTTTTAATATGTCTTCACTCTATTAAAACCACCCATAGCTGTGGTGAAAAGAATGGCCTTGTTTAAATAGAAAATATATAGTTTATAGTTTAAATATTCACCAGTGTGATGTGTATCTTCCTTGGACCTTAATCTACTCAGTATGTGAGAATTTTCAGTCCCTAGCCAAAAGAGCTAGTTTCTTTTAGCTCCTGCAGACTGATGAATTTAACTTTGGAGTTCCCTAACACAGCAACCTTCAACATGCCCACAGGCAAAGATCCCAGTTACATTCCACTTTTATTAAAGTAAGTTAGATTTATGAATTTTTTATTTTCAGCAAGGCAAGCAGTAAGCACTGGCTGTCCTAATGCAATCTTCTTTTCATATATTTTGCAAGGGAAACAATTTAGCTTCTACATATAGACAAAAAAGGGAATCAGTTATTTAGACAGTCATAATTTTGTTTGCAGAAGGTACCCTAGATTTCTGTATATATTTTGCAAAAAGTATGTTACTGCAAAGAGGTTTAGAGATCTCTTAAGAAAGAGGCAACATCACAAAGTACATCTCTACAAGGAATGTTTTTAATCTTGGAGTAGCTAGGTTTTCCAGAAATGCAGTACTGAAGGCAGCTGACAGCTTGCAAGACTTTACTTTGCTTGCATTCAGCTAGGCAATTCTTACTAGACAGTTACTTGATATTCATAGTTTCACTGAAGCAAGTTAAGTCAACAGTTTCAAAATGGTATCACCATATTTAGAGAGTTTGGTGAACGATGAGTCAGAGCTTTGTGGAGCAGACATCTCTTCTGACATCGATATCACTTTGTCTGCCGTGCTTCTCACTTTCGCTGGCGCTTGTTCTTGATTGATCTCTTGTTCTGCACCACTTGATTCATCACGGTCAGCGATCCACGGGCATGAAAAATTCATCCCGAGACAACAAATACTTTGTAGCCTATGATATTTCTTTCCCTTGGGTTTCAGGACAATTAATTCCTCCAGAGAGCAGAAAAGTTAGGGATAATAGCAATTCTGGCGTTTCTGTGGTGAGAGCAAGCGCGGTTGTGTGTTGTCTCCATTCCCTCACATAAGAATAGAGATAGCATGTTATAAAGGTGAATTATCTAAATAATAAAAAGTAATTCATTTGAGTGGGTGTGCAAAAGAGTTTATTTTTTCCTTTATGCTAAGTACTACTTAATACTGTGTACTAAATTTCCAGAAAGTTGTATAGATCTATATCAGCAGAAATTATTTTTGTAAGGAGAGTTCCTTTTTCAAACTATGTGTCTTATTAGATAAATAAATTCCAATATGTCTTGGTGTTGCTATACCTTTATTTGTCAAATGCTTACTTGTCTGGGTCAAATTTAGCCTCCCACAAACATAATAGCTCTGTAAAGTGTACTTACCTCTAAACTTGCAGTTGATAACAGCTCTTTCACCGCAGCTTCCAACTAAAAGAGCTGGGATAATATTCTGCCTCTGGATACTATGGAAAATCTGAAATGAAAACTATGATATCAGACATTATTAGGTCCAAGAGGTGAATAGCGAGCTCTTAAGTCACAGGCCAAAGTCTTATCCCTGAGTTTAACTTTCCTGTTTTAGAATGGGAGTCAAATTTACAAATCATTAGACCTAGAAAATGTGATATTTGATAAATGCTGTCTATTGCCTTTTAGGTTATTTCTTGTAAGACAAAGTGGCATCTGAAACAATCAAAGAGACAAATGAAGTGAGAACTTTGCATAAGAGACAGATGATATGTAATTTAAGCTATCTAGTGGCTGACTACAGTAATTGAGTTGAATAAATTGCTTTCCTCCAAAAGCAGTGGAATTGTCTGGTGCAATATGTGTAAACAGCTCGTGAACATGGGGTGGGGCTGGGCACTGAGCTGCAAAACTGAGGTGAGGGGACCCAAATCATGCACCTGATTGTGCCCAGGCTGTCACCACCTCACCCCTTTGCTCATGTTTCTCTCTGTCACCATATATTCAGATTAAACAGATATATCTAGTCATTTTCTTTTTTTATATTTTGGAAAAAATAGGTATTTTCTCTTTACATTTCAAATGCTGTGTCATGTTACAATTCCTGTGTCACTGCAATATAGGGCATCTCTTCTTATATTATTTTGCCTAACACTAAAGCCCTAAAATTTCCTGAGAACTGGCATAAGTCTGATGAGCATAATCCATTGGAAAACAATCTTTACAGTTGCTTTGTGTGTGTTCAGGGATGCAGCAGCTCCATTAGTGAACACTGCAGGTCAATTCCAATCGCCCCTGACCAGTGCTGTGGCTGTAATGAGCTGCATTCCATTAAAATGTCAAAAGACATTGAGCAGGAACACATGTTTAGATGTAACTGGGCAATTCTTCAGGTGACTGGATTTCCAAAAGCAGAATGATATCATGTCACTCTCTTATATGTGGTAGCCTCCATTGTTGGGAAGGATGAAAGTTTGACAAGAAAGTCTCACAGATATGGATATTTAGCAGAAAGATTTTGAATGTAGAATCTGAGGAAGGGATAGAAATGGAAGCAAGTTTTGATATAGAAGAAAGGAATTACTGAGCCAGTTTTACTGGATAACCAAGGAGACAAAGGGTATGTTAGTTAGAAAGGGTTTTTATGACTTAGAGCAAAGGATAAACCCACCTCAAACAAGAAGATGTTTTTACCAAGCAGAAAGATAGCACAGGCAAACAAGACTGCCGATGTTGCAAGCAGAAAAAGGTCTCAGAATTTTCCACTGCAAGAAAACTGAAAAACAACTTCTAGCTGAAACTGTAATGTACTAACTTTTAGTGACTGGAGAATAGTAACATGAATGTGGTAATTATAGTAGTTGTGATAGGCTATAGATAAAAGTTAAGGTATAGATTGGTTCTACTGTATTAAGATGCTCAGCAGAGAAAAGTATATAATGCATTTGTAACCTAAACTCCAGGGTCTCCAGGCCTGCCTGCAACTGGAGCTGACAGCTGTAGGCACAGGCTCTGTCACCCAGGACCCTGGACTGCTGTAACATCTTGGATGTAATAAACTGCATTTGGAAGAGCTGCCTGGAGTCCTGCATCTCTCATTTCAGCTCTTACACTCCATTAAAGGAATTTCCTTGGCCATACCATTAAAATGGGTCATATAGATTGAGGATTCTATCAGATGATGTGCACTGGAAAGTCTGCCTGTGTCTGAAGATACTCTTTCTCTGTTTGATTTCTGTTTCTGTCAGATCACAATTTGATTGAGCCAATTAATTTTCAGACTGCTTTTCATGCAGAACAGGACATGGGTTTGTCCTCTTGGCTGCCAGGGCTCCCTGCTGGCTCATGCTGGACCTGTTTCTTCACCAGCACCCCAAGTTCCCTTTCCCAGGGCTGCTACTTGGCCACTCACCTCCAAGTTTATCCTTGTAATCCCCCAAGTAATACTTGTGTCCAGTATTCTATCCCAGATGAAGAATCTGTCATTTGCTCTTGTTGAATTCCACAAAAGCGATGTTTGTCCAATGCTCCTGTCTATGTAAATCCCTCTGCAACTGCTCTCATACCTTAAGAAATCAGCCCAGAGGGATCTTATAAGAATTCAGTTTCTATTGCTCCTCTAGACCCCATCTTGAAAGTCAATCATAAAAATTAAATGGATTTTAGTAGCAATTTGCTGAATATCGTGCTCTCCAGTAGCTATTGGACAAACCCCAGGGGTTTCCCTGACTTTTTTCTGTATCTCTTTCTAGCCAACTGTATCAGAACATTCAGTTCATAGCCAGACCTCAGGAAAACAAGGGAAAGCTGAGGCCCTCTAGAACGAAAATAGCCTTGGGAAAAACATCAACTGTTCTTTTTGACCCTTGTCACCACATAAAACTACTTAGCAGAAAACATACCCGGAATTAGATCAGGTTTCCAGAAGGCTTTCCAGAAGGCTCCAAAGGAGAGAAATGCAAACCACGCAGCCTTTGCCAGATTCAAAGGGGATGGAACCTGTCTCAAATTCCATTTAATAGCACATCGATACAGCTACAAGGCTTGTGGAGAAGATTACAGAGAACAACGTCCCTTTATGAGAGAAATTACTACTGTCAAGTGTCTTGAAATATATAAAAATAAGCTAAAGCCCAATTTCTATTAAATATTGTACTTTTCAAAATTGATGCGCAGTTACTCCAAAAACAGACTTTTACAAAAATCAATTCAGTAATTGCAAAATACGTAAAAAACACACTGTGCACCTGCCTTTTCATGATCCACTTGAGGATAACAGGCTGTCAAAGGAAGATAAAAACAAACAAATTCTGGGGGTAATTTTATTCAACAATAGTCTAAGAAACCAAAAATATAATACTCTATGCTAAAAAATAAATGGAAAAGGTGACACTTCTGGATATTCTGTGAGTGGCTGGATCAGCCTGACTGAATGTTTGGTGGATTTTCCTTTCTGGTGAATAAGGTTGTGGTTAACATGGTCCCCCAAAGCCAGTTGAAGATAGCAGCAAGGTTTATGTTGATTTCATTGTGCTGTGAACAGAGGCGTAATCACCGCTCTGTATTTAACTGCACCAGAAGTTTTATTGTACATTCTTATACATAACTACCCCTAATCTTCCCTCAGCTCCCAGAGTTTTTCCCATGTAGTGATAAATACACGGCAAAAATTTTACAAGATTTTCTGTTCTACACTGACATCACATAGGAGTTGAGTTTCAGTTTTATGTGAAATTCAGTGTTCTTGGAAATGCTACCTTTTTTTATTCTTTTTTTTTGGTGCAAAAATGTCGAAGAATCCCTAATTGTTATAAGTACTTTGAAGCAGTTAAGACTAAAATTTGTCCAGTTTGAGAATACACAAACACAGCAAAATGCCAATTCAGTCACTGAGAATGAATTTTGACATCTTATGTGGTGGAAACCCACTTAATTTTATTAAAAAGTTTTAGGCTCAGATACAGAAGTCTTTTCCAGATCTCTGTCTTAGCACTCATACATCAAACAATCTTCTCACTTGTGATATTTAGAGGGTGGGGAGGACAGAGCAAGTTTTACATTCCCTACATGTAAGATCTTGCTCTTGGGTTTGGATACAAAAATATGCAGTTCACTTGAAGGAAGACCTTAAGGGTTTAGTTGTGCAGTTACTGTCTTGGGGGAAAGGGATGATCCTTGTCCAATACCTAAATCAATGGCTGTCCTTGTATCACCAAAAAGCCCTGGAAAGCCCTCTCTATTCATAGAACATAACCAATGCCAGCAATCCCGTGGAGAAAAAGAAATTAAATAGGTATTTAAACATTATGTCAATGAATAAATTGAATTAAATTCTAATATCTGCCTTTTTTTTAACCTTTCTATAAACTAATGAGCCTCATGTGTTCAAAAGAGCAATTAAAGAGCTCAGACACAGAATAGTTTAATGACCTCCCACACTGAGAGGTTATTTGATATTAATTTTTTTTTTTTCTCCTTCATCTTAATATGCAGATTTATTTGATGGAGAATGGGGTTATTTACAAAGTACTGGGAAAATGTCTCTTGCAGCATATAAAGAGAGCAGATCATATATGATACCATCTATTTTGGCACTTGATTATTTATCATACAGGAATGAAAGTTTAAACCACAGTGAGTATTTAAAAGAATGAAATGCCTAAATTATTTAGAGGAAACCAAACAGACTATTGTTCTAAAAGTTCTGGTCTTCTTTTGTATGTATCACACTACTAATAATTTGCATTAAAAAAAAAAAAAAAAAAAAAAAAAAGAGGCAGAGGAAGGAAAGACTGAAATAAATGTCAGCAGTAAGGAATAACACATGGACAGCTCACTGCCATTTCTATTCCAGATACATTTATGTGTATTTATTTGTAATATTCTCAATTGAAGAAAGAGACTAACACACTTAAGGTTTCTGCTGACAAGAAGCAACTTCTCATAGTTCTCCTAAGTCCTAACTGTACAGAACTGCTCTTTGGAAGAGTTTCAAGTGACTTCATTCTGACAAAAAAATGTACAAAGTTAGAATGTAAACACCTGAAGAATCTGAGTTATTGGGGAATGTCAAGGCTGTCCTAGATGAAGAGACTTAGGTTGAGTAAATTTTATGGATTTCATTCCCTGAATGTTTCTTGAGTGGTTCTTCAGTGTACACTGAGTGTAAATTGTGCCTCTGACCCATTTGAAGTAATGGAGATGCACAAAAATAAAGAATCTCAAGAGGCATTTTTCTCAAGCAGAAACAGAACCTACTGTTGAATCCTCCACTTGAGAGGTCTGAATCAAAGAGCTTGAAATCAGATGAAAAATTATTTTATTTTCAAGAGATTTTGTAACTGTTTAAAAGAGCACTGCTGCACTGCTACAGTCTTCTTATGCATTTTCAGAGCTGACAAAGTAAGACTTCTAAAACCCTTCCTGAGCAGCTTTTTTGCTGAGGTATGCTGAGTTTATGAATCACCAAAGAATTTAGATGAGAGTAAATTTCAGATCCATTTACCAGAGAATGTCCAGAAAGAGATGTTTAAACAGATATATTACAAGGAAAACTGAATGGAAAAATCTTCAGATGTTGGTAGTGGATGTTTCTCCAGGGAAGTGAGGATTTGGAGAGTTATAATTTGGGGCACAGCAAAAGTGACTTTCAGGCCTAGATTCTCTGAAAATCAAGGTGGGGACCCCTGTTTAAGTTTATACTCAAAGACTACTTTATAGAAAAACTGCATGAGCCTTCAGGCTCTTTTAGAAACATTTTCTCCATAGGAAAACATGTTCCTGCACAGCTTGTACATATACTGAGAATTAATAATCAGGTCAAGAATTCAAAAAAAAACAACAATCAAAACAACAAATAATTTATAGCACTTTGATCTGACACTCAATATAATAAATTGAGGCGATTCAATTTTAGGGAAAGGCTTCAGACAAGGCAGCCATCATTAAATATGATGGGATTGGTGAAACCTTCTTTGTTAGATCAGCTCAGCAGCTAAACTGAGGAAAAAATGGAAGACTCTATTTAAATAAAATCATAGCTGTGCAAGTGCATATGACAGAAAGCAAAAAGATACGTCCCATACTTCAACACAGTAAAAGGAAATAAAATCAAGCAAGATAAATTTTAGCTTTGCTGGATGATAACCTCTTTTACAGAATATTCTATAGAGGAATGTTTGACAGCTCATTTTTATGTGAATACTTTGTGTTGCAAGGTAAGGGATAAGCATAAGCTAATCAAAGCTACATTTAACAAGCAATTATTTTAAAAAATGGAATCATTTTTTTACAAATGAAATGGTCAGTGATAGCTATTACTGTGCTCTCAGGACCAGCCTGTCATTCTTAAAAATGAATCTGCTCTTTGTGAGCCAGGAGCAATCATCATTTTCTGCTGATTTCAAGCCTCTGTTGGAGAGAGAGCGCTTTTAACACTCCATAGAGACATTGCAGAAGAAAAGACTTTAATTAACAAAAAAACCTGCAGTTAAAATGAAACTACATTAATTGATAGTGAGCAACCTTTGAAATATAGGGAAAACAGTAATTTCTTTTCTTACGATTTACTCAAGATTTTCTTCCTAGTCAAATATGCCATGGTCTCATTCTCATCCTTTGATTCAGGCTTATCAAAGATGCAAATGACTCCTGTAAAAATCAAGAATTTGCTAATTGCCTTTCCACAATGCGTTATCTTTTTATTTTAACAGTGTGGCAGAAGCTCAGGACCACTGTAAAACTTCGATTTTTCATTAGGGACTTTAAACCATTTTTTTACTTTGTTTTTTAGGGGTAAAGAGGGTGATATTGCACTTCCCACTTGCTATTTTATCTCCTCATTGATGATTTAGCTTGCTGACAGGAATGCATTACCTTCTGGCACAAGTAAGTGGCACAGAGCTCATTAACCTAGTGACTGGTATCTGGCACCCTTTGGCCCACACCAAAGCTGTGGACAGCTGTAAGCTCCTGGTGCCTGAGAGCAGCCCTGCAAACCGTGTTCTTTGCTGCTGAAGACTACAGTGATGTCTTTTCAGTGTGCAGAAACTATTGAAAATGTGCTTGAGCAGCATCTGTTTTCTTCAGGCTCCTAAATTATTTATATGTCTTTTTAATTACGCTTTTCTTTTGAAATGTCTTATCTTTATATGTGATGTAGAAGTGAGTACCTTTAACTGGCAATATTTAAATGTGATTTTAACTTTCCCAGAGTCATTATTTCTCCAACTTTGTTGGCAGCCATACCCTGTGTAACTGCAAGTCAATTGTAACAGAAATTATCACAATATTTGTTAAAAGAACATATCTGCAAGAGTCTAGAGCAATACTTGGGAACTAGACTGCATGATTTTTAATCAGCTGTCCATTTAAATTAGTATAATTATAAAATGACATTGTTTTGAGCAGTGATCAAAATCTTGAATTCTTCTGACACATTTTCCAAATAGAATAATGATATGAATTCATAATGCTAAATATTTCCTCAATAGGCAATACAGACCCAGATACCTGCTACCTCATATCCAAATCTGCCAATGAATTTTCAGGAATTGTCTTAGCCAATAGGTTTGTTGCCATAAAATCATCTGTGATCATATAATCACAGAATCACAGAAGTACAGAATGACCTGGGTTGGAAAGAATTGAAAGATCATGTAGGTCCAACTTCCCTGCCATGGGCAGGACACCTTCCACTAGACTAGGGTGCTGTCTTTGAGTATGTTTCTTACAGTGAAGATTCTTAACATACATTAACAAAAAAAAAAAAAAAAAAAAAAAAAAAAAAAAAAAAAAAAAAAAAAAAAAAAGTGCTACTCATTCTCTTGTAGGAGAGAAAGCAAAATGAAGGAATATCAAGGAAACTCGTCTGTTGGTTTTACAGCTCTCGAGAGAAATGTGCTGCTTATCTTCACAATAGAGTTTTAGGAATCAACTTGGAAAAATCTTACAACAGTCTTTACATGATCTTCTAATTCCCACATATGCACTAAATAGCAAATATATATATTTAATTAAAATAAATAAGCCTTTTACAAATGTTCTTTGCAGACTAATTTTTGATACATATGATATTGCAGATGAGTCAAAATCTCCTTGTTTTGAGTAATTTAACCTCTCATCCTCATAATCAGTGATGTCTTGTATTGCAGAAACTGGTGGTTTTTTAAGTATGTTATCATGGTTTTAGCTTCTTGTGATGTGTATGGAGGTATTTGTCCACATTTTCAAGTCTTGGTCACTAAAACTGTGCAATTATCCTCAGCTTGTGTAGCTCAGTGGGACTGAAGATTTTACTTTTGATGTTGCATATTTTGCCTTGTAATAAAAACAGTCATGCAGTTTCTAATTGCATTGCACTTTGCAACAATCAAATCAAAACCTAGAAGGAGAAGGCAGGAACAATTTTGTAAAATTGTCTCCGTGTAATCTCATGAATCTTTCACACTATTTTTTTCCTTCTGAGGTATTCTGAAGGAGCATCACTAACCCAGACTAATAACGTGCTAAGATGGAGACAGACTATAATCACACAGCGAGGAATACCTGGGCAGAAAATGTCAAGTAAATCAGCTTGCAGGGAGTAGTTTTCTTTACTGAGCACAGAAGGGATATGTCTGTTTTGTCCACTCAGAGAGGGGAAATTAATCCATTCTTGAGGAATGAAGGAGGAAAAGGAATCTCAGTTGTGTGCAGCACACTGAACAGGGCAGATATTCCCAAGTCCAGATCCTGCTTTACCAGATCTAGCAGACAGCAACAGGGTCTTGCAACCTTTCCCAAAGAGATCATTAGGAACAGTAACAATTATTTGTGCTGGAGTGCATTTGCACACCATAACTCTTATGTCTTCATTTACTTCTTGCACTTCACTGTTTATGCTGTGAGAAACCTAGAGTGGCATATTTTCAGCTTGGGCCCTTATCCAGGACACATGCCATCTATCTTTGCATGTGCCGAGCTGCTATTACACAGGGAAGACATTCCCTTAGTTAGTTTGTTTGTGAATTGCTTTATTTTCCAGTTTGGTCCTGTCCTCCCAGTATGGCACACCATGTTCACTGTAATTCAGACAGCCCTGGGGTCCAATAACACTGACAGCACACACAATAAAACTGAGAGGCATACAAATGCTGACCCATCAGACAAAGCATGGTCAACAATTCTATATATGCCAATCAATTGGATCAATGTGAAATGATTCCATATATCTCTCTTTTTTTTTTTTTTTTTTTTTTTTTTTCTTTTTTTTTTTTTTATTTTTTATTTTCCATTGACTGATGTGCTATATCATGGGAGAGTAATGATGGAGAATAAAATGAATTTTCATTGGCATATACCATCTTGTATTGCTACTTTAAATATTGAGAATATTTGTCAAAAGACATGCCTTGTTGTCACAGATTTTGTCATTTATTTATCACTGATGATCTTAAAGGCAGATTTGAAATTGGAGCATAATTTTCACAATGAGGTTTATGGCCACAAGGCCTTGCATATGAACTTTGATACATAAAACTCAGGGATACCCTGGATTTATGATGCAAACCATAATAAAATATTGCATTAAAAATATGTTATTTGCTCATGGTTTCCATGTGAAATCCAGTTTATTACTTGAAATTCTCTCTGTGTTGTCGTATTTTGTGGTAGTAGGCTTCCTGAAGAAGAAAGCAGGTTTGGTTTTAAAACTCTAGTTAAGAGTGGTCATCTGGCAGTTTTAGAGTCATCTAATTCCTTTCCTGGGCAGCAAATGTTTTTAATGAAGAAAGATCCTATAAACAATAAACAATATACACATTTGCAGAATCATTAAATCACCAGGCAGTTAAAAATGTGTATTTCCCTATACTCTTTGTGAAGCCCACTGGAAAACTATTCCTGGTATCAGGATGAACACAATCCCATGTATGTTCTGCATGAGACATGATTCACCTACCACTCAGCATTTAAAAATTCCCATATGTTCCTTGAATTGTCAGAAATCACTGGGCCAGGCATTCTATTGAAATGATAAAATGCTGCATGGCAATGAACAGGTAAATCACAACATTGCAGAGATCTGTGTACTCTGGTGTGTGTTTCCTACTGATACTAAATCACACCTCCAAGTTCACTACCTGATCAAGTGGCCAATAAACCACTAATATGTCTGTATTCTTTACCTGTGATTTTTTTTGTCACAGTATCCAGCATTTCTGAAGTGGTTTTACCATGAAAATTATTATACACGTGTGAAGTAATAGTCTTGTTAACCTCCACGTTATGATTACTTTAGAAACAAGAACAAAATAACATGCAGAGATATAATTTCTTAATTCAGTGAGTTCTTTATTCTAAAATGTGTTTCAGTGTTGATGAGAGCATGAATAAACTGAAGTAGGAAAAGCAATCACTCTCAGGATCACGCACCTATCTTCTATAAATGCTTCAAGAGGCACAGTGCTATCAGATCTGATGATGCCAAGTATTCTTTCTGAAATTATATCTTCTTATTTAATTCATATGTCATGCTGAGTAAAATGGCATCATTTAGTAACAGGAGCTAAGAAAAGATTTATGTACAAAATTAGTGCATGTTTCCTCAAAATGCTGCAGCAATGAAAAAGGAGAAAAACATTCACAAGAAAAAACACTTTAAATACCAAATTCACCCTAAAAGACTGAATTATTATTGTCATTGTATACATTTTCAAATCTTCCCCAGTTCAGTATTTAATATTTGAAAATTATGACCTTAAAATGAAGTCTGCTATGATCTTTTCTCAGTGATTCAAAACAGTCTTGTAAATTTTCTTATGGGATGAATTCTCCACAACTCAGAGCAGATACTCCAAACACATTCAACTATAACTGTATGCTTGAATCCTACTGAAAAAATTTCTTAAATATAAACTTACATTTTCATAAATAAATAGTTTGGCTGTTACACTGAATAACATCAGTACCAGAGATTCTTAGTAGGATTAGGTGTTGCCAACATACAGAATTGATCCAAAATTCAATGAGTTTGTACCACAGGTTTATGCCAAATTTGCTTAGGTCTGATAACTAGAGGAAAGATAATTTAATTATTTCAGAATGAATGAAAGAGACAAATACCAAAAATGTATTTTTTCCCAAAGATTCAGTTTTGTGTTGACAGCTTTTAACTAGTTTTTTCCATTAAGGTTCTCTTCAGTTTTAACGTTTTTTTGTCCTTTTCATCTTAAACACATCCATTAGTGCTGGCAACAGCTGTACCTTTATTTTGCAGGAAACAATTTGATAGAGTTAAAATTCTGTCTTGTTTCACTGCTATTAACTCAAAAGCCTCCATCATATCATAGGACTTATAATTCTTATAAATTAATATTGGTAGTTACATATATATAATACATATATGTGCATTTCCTTCATTGGTTTCTTTGGGGTTTGTTTTTTTTTTTTTTTTTTTTTTAATTTGTTTCTCCTTTTCCAATTTCCTCAGACAATAAAAAACCTCTTTAAAGATAAATATTTATAGCTAATTTTATCTAGGACAAGTTTTACTAAATAGCCTAAATAATAGAGAAGGTTTAACAAGTGAATGAAGGAAGAAAAAGACAAAAAGGAGAATTTAAGGCTAAGTATAGTAAACAGTGGTGATATTTCAGCAGCTATTTATCTGTTGTACTTAGGTACTTTTTTAGGCTGAAAATATGGAAATATTTAAAACTTTAAGAACTGAAAGAAACAGGATATATGGCTTTTTGCATAGGATTTTACCTATTTGAAATTCATCCAACTTAAACTTTTAAGACATAGCTATTTACAGCTAGTGTAAATAAAGGTCTTTATGCCCACCGGAGAAAGCAGAAATTCCAAGACATGATTCAACAATTGTTGAATAATGTAACTATGGCATATTTTGTTTTGTGACAGATATAAAGATTGCTGTCAATTCTTTTTAATATAGTTTTATATATGTCACTGCAACAGTAGTCTCCTCCAAGTTTAAGAAAATCTCTTCTGCCCATCTGTCTTGTACTATAAACTCACCAGAGATTTCCAGAATGCTTCCTAGTCATAGGTGAATAAAAGTTTAAAGCACCTCTGAAAAGGAGAGAGGCTGAGAGCTGGAGTTCTTCAGCTTCAAGAGCTGAAGACTCTGGGAAGACCTCTTTGAGTCCTTTCTTAAAGGAGATTTACAGGAAAAGACAGAGAGAGAATTTTAACTGAGCCTGTAGTTAAAGAATGAGGACTAACAGTTTGTAACAGAAAAAATTAATTCAGGGCAGTACTTTCAAACATTCTATTTATGATGAATATGCTGGGGCTCTTGCACAGGATGCCGAGAGCAGCTGTGGCTGTGCCATCCCTGGAAGTGTCCAAGGTCAGGTTGAACAGGGCTTGGAGCAGCCTGGGATAGTGGAAGGCATTGGCAGAGTGTGGAACTTGTTGAGCTTTAAGGTCCCTTCCAACCAAAACCACTCTATGATGCTTTGATTCTATGAAACTTAATGGTGCACAAGCTGTGAAATCACAACTGCCGCTGTTTATAGAGATTACTGCCATGAAACAGCACTCAAAGAAAATAAATCATGTTGGCTTAGAGGTTTTTATTATTTCCTAGTAACAAGCCACCCTGGCAAGTCCTGCAATTTCAGATTTTAAAAATTTCCTTTATTCTTTGGTTGCTGACATATACAGCTATATTGGTGTCACCATTAAAACAAAGCAGAATTACAGAAAACTCTGCACTGTGCCTTGGGCTGAAATAAAAGTGGCATGTCACTTTTCAAGGCCTAAAATACTAAAAATATGTCTATATTAAATATTAAGTGTAGTTGTCTTGAAACCTTTTTACTTAGTTCCACAAAGGACTCATGAAGTAAGACTTCAGAGCACCTCTTGTATGAATATGAACAAATGGCAATCTGTGGACTATGTAGAGGATATTTCATGTCAGCAGATGGTATTTGAATGTCAGATATACATCCCTGTGTATTACGTGAAATTTTGAGGTTAATTAATATATTCCACACAAAACTCTGTAAATATTCCAAATACAAGAATCTTTAATTTTATCCAATTCACCATATTTTCAGGTTATACCTGAATATGCCATATTATGCTTCACAGTAATCAACATATTTCTGATATAAATATTGCCAGAAGCAAACATGTTAACTTTACACTTTCCCAGTTAATCAGGAAGAAAAAAAAGTTTCTACTTGATTTATCTTGAAATATAATTTCATAATTTTTCCTAATATTTTTCCTCAAGCCCTGTCTTTTTTTATCAGGAAATATAATAAGTAAATTAAACTGATTGCATGTGATATACATGCTGCCTACTTAACAGAAAAAGAGTGTGTCACACAAATTACAATGGACTTCTGGTTGCATTCAGCATACAATTTGTATGTTCCACAGAATCCTAAAGGAAAATGTGTTTATTAACCTGTGGTGCCTCAGTAAATGTATTTTAATATTCTTTTTAGTAGCACAGAATAGATTTTTGTATCAGTACTGTCACTAAACAAAGAAAAGTTTGTGTTTTTTAAGTTGTGCATGAATAGATTTTCATTGTGTCCCTTTAATCCAACCTGAATATCACATGTTAAATGAAATTGAGAGATAGAGGTTCAAATATGGCATTATGGCAGTGCAGAAATAAATTATTTGCAGCTTAGGAATATAAATGTACACACGTGTGTGTTTATATGTCCATGTGTGTCTTTACAAACAATTATGTGCATGACTGTATATATAAGCATCATTTTTCACCCTGTGTTTAACATTTCTGTATGAAATGCAAAATTGGGCAGGTAAAACCATGATTTATTGTTGGATGATGCCTCTAGCTGCTTATTCAGTATTCATCATTGCATGCAGTGCAAATTCAACCACAAGATTTATGCAAAGGAGAAGCTTCAGATAATTAATGTAATGCTTAGTTTTGTCTACATTTCTCAAATGTAAAAAAAAATAATACATAGAGAAAAGATAAACAGCACTCCTTCTCTTTCAGTTACTTACATGCAATGTTCCTCTCACATAGTTATTTTAGCAATTGTTATTTTAAAAGCAGTCAAAATAAGTGAAGTTTTTTTCACTTGGCTCTGGGTGAAGCTCAAACTGTTGTCACCCAAAGTTCCACGACAACTTTTAGGAAGAAAGGAATTGTGATAAGGGGCAAAAAATAAGAGTTTTCTCCCACTTGTAATCCTCCTCTTTTGTCTAGATGGACTTTTTATGTGCCCTGAGCAGTACATTGTTAAAACTGGCGGGGACAAACCAACTCTTCTGAAGAACTGTGAGACAGCATTAACTGCTGGATAAGCAGTGGAAATTCAGCTCCTTGCTTGTGCCTAGGATGCAGTTCCTTTGTGACTTCTTCCAGTCTTCTTCTTAAAAAATCACAAGAGAGTGTTGTTGAAATGAAAGGGAAGTGTGATTGCATCATCAAAAAAAATGAACTACAAAATTCTGAATTAAATTTTATCCACAGAAGAAGCTTGAATATACTTTTGAGCAATCAGTTTGGGTAAAGGTGAGGATCAGTGCAGGATTAGTTGTTTTAGGTTTTTGTGATCCCTGAGTCAGTGCACCCTCATCACAAGTCTATTTTAATGAGAGACATGAAGTTTATTACCTGAGCTCAATCTGTAAATTGTTTCTTCCCAGAAATGGCCCAGCCACTGGTTCTGGGCCAGATGGTGATTCTCAGGTTTGGCAGAGCTCTGAGCTTCAGGGTGTTGCTGTAATGTTTGTTGTGCTCAGATGGCTCATGCAACTAATTCTAAATATTGTGTGTAAGCTGCTGCACCTGTTCTAAAGGTGAAGTTACCTGCTGCAGATTCTCGAGTCAAAACCTAGCACTTGCAGGCAGCTGTGACATTTGGGATGTTCATTCTGCCTAACTTGGGCACAAATATCTGCCTTATCAAACATCTGCACATGAGCTGCTGAAATGAAATGTTCACTTTAGGGCTGTGGATATGATCCAAGGATCACTTTAAACTGGCTTCAGTGAACATCAGATGGAGACTAGAAGACCGAAAACAAATTTGAAAGTCATTCAAATCTAGGACTGAACACAGATGTCTATATGTAGGCAAAAGCTAGAATTTCAGGGTCTTTCCCTAGTATACACATGAATTTCAGTGTGACAATAAATATTTTTTAAAAAATAGGAATGAAGGGCCATAAAGAACTCATACAGATGTACCAACTCACCCACTTACACCCTTGCGTTTTTACGTAATAGATTCATAATATTGCACTACATCAAGACGTCTTTTGAAATTTTGACTGTTTTATGCAAACAGACCTCAAAAATCGTCTGAGATTTCCCCCTTACCAAGCCAAACGTCAGCTTCAAACTGCTATGCTGTACGTATTTGGACTGTACTGCATACATGGTTTGCTTAATTTTGCTTTTATTTATAGCTGGGAAATTAGATTCAAGCTGTAATTTAAAAGAACAAGTAGGGTAGTAGCAGACATACACCCACCTAAAATAAACAAATCCCCCGCCGTAGTTTGGAATATCATTACTTCAGCATTTCAATGACCTACAAGTCTTTATTAAAGGCTTTGGTCAGATCCTTCCCAGCTCCCTAAAATTCAGGAGTTTTATCATCAAAGCCAAGGAGTGCAGAATCAGAACCTCCCTTTCAGAGAAATAACTTCAAAATTCCTAATGGTTATTGCTGACCCTGCTGTTCATTAAGGAAACGTGCCTTTGCTTTCTGCCCCTAAATGATTTTCTATCTGACTAATAGCAGCTACAGCTTTTTTAGAAAAAAAATTACTGTGGATGATAACAGGGAAGCGTGTGGGTCTATTAGGAAGGAAAATCCTGGAGGTAAAGGTGACAGCTTTACAGCACAAGTCCCTGTGTTATTTACAGTAACTAATTTTGTATCTGGTGTTCCATATTGGCGAAGCCAAGGGCTGGAGCTGTTTGTTATTTACGCCAAACCCGTCAGGGGGATGGGGGTGTCCAAGGGGGCAGAAAATAGGTCTGTTGATTAGAACAGTAAATTAAGGGAAGGCAGAAAGACAGAGGAGAATAACTGGATTCCACAGACATGCATAAACATTTCATGCTTTTTGGTACTTGTTACTTGGCTTCCCTATAAACCGTGAGCCAGAAGTCTTTAGGGTAATAATAAAGCTTCTTTCCTCATCCCACTCCCTGGGTTATTTATCTCTCTGGTTTGTCAGACCTTCTGTTTGTCTGACCTCTGTTATGGTTAAAAAACAAGGAGTTGTTTAGTTCAGAGTGTTGAAACTGCCAAGGAGGCAAAACTATCACCTGTACAGCTGCATAAGCACTTGGTTTTGACCTAATTGCAAAGGAAACCCATATGTGGGAGGTAAATTTATATTTTCCTTCTACTGGATTTAGCTCTTCAAAAAAATGCCCTGAGGAATCACTAGTCTCCACACACCAGTTCAGAGACCATCACAGAGCAGTCTTCCTGAGCTGCAAGTTCTCAGGGGATTTTACAAAGTTCTGTTTTCTTTTATGATGCATTTTATCCTCATTGCTTCAGCGTCAATGAAAAAGTTTAAAACCTGAGTGTCAACTGTGCCAATATATTAACCAATTACCAAGATGCCATGCAAGTCTTGTAGGATATTTAGTTTCTTCAAAAGTTTTGTTTCTCAAAATATTTATTTATTTCATATATAAATATTTTAAAAGTCAAAAATGTATTTCACAGATTTCACTTTATTCTTTAAATACATAGTTTTAATAACAGAGTCCCTAAATATCTGAATCTCTCCAGAATAGTTTTTGGTTTGCCTTGATTTGATTTTCAGTCTTGCACCTTTCTGCTAACTTAAAATTATAGTAAGAGACTTCACTGAGGATGGCTAAATTTTGCAAATTAGCAGATTATACTCAATTTTGGCAATTCACATGAGCATAATTTTGTCTTTAAACATACAAATAGCCTCATTGCCTTTAAAGTAAAGTAAGTGCTCCAGTTTCAACTTCAAAAGCATACATGATTAGAGGTAGCAATGAACATTCCCTATGAAATTATACATTCTGATGTTCTGATGGTAACTAGAATTTTATTTAATTCACCTCTATTATTTGCTCTTTTTGCATTATTTCTGCTTTCTTGACTGCTTTACAGACATCTTTGACAATTTTAAAAGCATTTAAAGATCTCACATTAAGTTATTTTTCAAACATTATATCAGAGTAAGGAGAAAAAATTGCCAAATGCTTTTGGAGAGGTAAATTTATCACACAGAAAATAAAGCAAATTCACATGAACAGCCATTGGTGCTGTGACCACTCTCCTTAGCTCCTGCAGGGTCAGGCATGTAAGAAGTTACATCAGTCTGATGATAACTGGAACATGAAAACATTTTGGAGGTATCTTTTCTTTTTTCCCCCAGAAAATACTGATGCATCTCTCTCTTTCCTTCTCTATCTCTCTCCCCGCCCCCCCCCCCCCCCCCCCCGCCACTCTGTATCTATTTATCTATCTCTCTCTATATATATATTTGCATCAATTCTCTCATTGTTAGAAAACTACTGAAGAAAAATAAAATCTACTGTATGAAATAAAATATCTGAGAAAAAAGGCCTCCCAAATACCACTGACAGCTCTTGCTGTGTTTGGTCATTGAGAGAAATCAATCAATATGCAATTGGCAGCAAATGATTTGAGCATGGTCCATATACTTTATATTTGCTTGGGTTCCACCTATGCACAGATTTGAAGATCCTGTATAATTGTAGTTCTTTATTTATGTCTTGGCTAAAAGAATTAGATGAGTTCTGAATCTGAGAGTTTATAAAAATGTTTTTCTTTGCAAGAAAAGATATTTTTCAATTTATAAAATAATCAGGAGTTGATTTTTTTTGTTTTTACTAAAAAAAATTCAAACAGAAAGCTGTGTTTAATATCTCCTTTTTTCTTTCCCCCTTTATAAAAACATCACTATTTTGAGCCATGAAACCATACATGCACCAAAGGAAAGTTATAGGTGATAAGTGTATTCATTTGCATGAATACATAAAGGCAAATAACTACAGTTATATGTAGATAAAAGAGAAATTTCAGCCTAAATGGAAAGGTTTTCCACTGATCTCAGAGTCACAATTTCACTCATTATGGTTTATTTTGAAGACATTTAAATAATCCTGCTGAAGGACATTGTGGAAAGAGCATTACACAAGTGAAAAATTTCATGAAATGCCAGGTAATATCAATGGAGAAGCTCACAGTAATTTCTGTATATCTTGGTTTATATCCTTCAAAACCTTTATGCAAGGATCTCTCTAAGAGGTTCCAAGCCCTATCATGCATGCCATGTAAAACTGAAATAACACCTCTAGTGAAAGACATAATGCAGAAGAAAAAATATTTTTTCACAAGAAAATGGACAGAGATTATTCATTCTGTGCTCAGGTGAGTGATGCAGAATATAAATTCTCTGAATCAGAAACAGAGAGAAATTCAAAAAGCAGAATTTTCAATGGATTTGATTTAGCACTAAAATGGTGTTCAGGTTATGGAATGCAATGACCTCATAGTCTGATGTTAAAAACCAGGCTCAATATCCAGATCTTTTTTGCTTACTTCCTTTTGATTGAGTGACTATATTTTCCAGTTATAAATACTTGCCATTCAGCCAAAGACTTTGCTGACTAAAACACTGATGACAGATGAGTCATTCTGTCACATCTATATCACTGTACCTTTGAAAAAAAACTGATTCTCCCCTTTTCTGGTAACTGAGCTGAGTCATTTCTGAATCAGCATAGCACATTGTCCTCACACTGTTAGCATGCAGAGTACTTCAGTATCATCTTACTCACTGGGCCCCTAAAAGTCCTCCTAAATGCTTTTTAAAATATGTATACATACTTAAGGGAACATTTCCAGTTGTTGTAACCTGAATATGTGTGTGTTGTTTGTGATTAAGGCAGTCATTAACTTATCAGGGTCTTAAACAAGTTTCTCTATGGTTTTCAGCTTCCAAGTTATGATTTTTAAGGAGATGAGTTATGATGCCTCTGCACCACCAAGACAAAATTTCAATGTTGTAATTACTGTAGAGAATGGGAAAGAACAAATCTTAGTCCTACAATGGAGCAGATGAAGAAAATCTCCTGACCATGGGGCAAAATTATTTTTTAAGGAGATCTGATTATAGAACAAATTTCTACAGCAATTAGGAAAATCCAGAAATGGCTACATATATCTGTTTTTTACGACCTTTTATGAACAAGAAGTTAATTTTGAGTCTAAGGATATTTTTCAAAGTTCAAAAATGTTTTTATTCATCTATCTCACCCCAATGTGTTTCAAATTAAATTTCAGAAATCCTGAGTAGAATTTTGTCTCTAATATAAATTTCAAGACCTGTATAAGTACACTGTGCTTGTTGTGGGGAGTGGGAAGATCTGGAAGGTTGTTTCACTTTGGCTTGTTCAGTCAGTTGTTTGGTTGGGGTTTTTTTACCTGCTGCTGGTTTTTCATGGAAAGGTCTAGAGTCACCAAATAGGGCTTCAGTCAGCCATCAAGTGATGGTGATGTATAGCACCTTAAACCCCTGAGACAGCTGGTTCACACCAGAACAAATGACACCAAGGGCAGAGAGTACATTACGAAATACATGAAAGTCAGTTTAGCCCAGAAGAATGAAAGACTGAGACTCAGTCTATTCTGGGGCCTAAGTGTTCCTGGGTCATGAGTCATCTCCTTCCAGCTGTAGGGAAAAAAAAACCCAACAGCATTGTCAAGTCTTTCCATGTTGCTCATATTGAGAGTTTTAACATTTCTTATTCACACTGAGGATACAAGATTGAATAGGATAATGTAGGGTTTCTCTGTGAACTTACAATCAGCCCTCTAAAACTTTTTGTATTTGTTTTGCAGCCTTCTGACCTTTTCAGTGGCACACTAATGCTGTAATAAATCACCTCTTTTAGTGCCTGAAGTGCTACCTTTCACCCCCAAACATGTCTGGCAACTGTGCCTGCTGTTTATATATCTCTGTATAATGTAGGGTGTACATGTGTCAAGCCATAGGAATGTGCTTTTGGCAGATGCCAACTTCCAGCCAAGTTTGTACTGAGAGAGCAGGAAGAGGATGAGAGGCCTCATTTCACTTTTTTTGGTCACTGTTCTTTGTAGTCTTTTGATCTCTATCAATAACTTGAATGTTTCATGCAAAATGCTTGATCTCATGCCCCCTGCCTTCTTTACTCCACGTAATGTCATATTGGAGGGATTGGGTAAGTTTGTTCTCAAAAATTTCATGGTTTTACTAATTTGATTTCAGATGAACAGTTAAGGAATGCATTCACAGCCAAATCCTATGTGGCAATCCTGTAAATCTCAGAGTTCCTCTCCATGTTGGTGCTGCCTTGGTTTTCTTGCAGGTTTGGAAACTAAAGCAGAAGAGATACTGGTGATAATCAAATAACAGAGAGCTAGTAGCAGTGTCAAAAGCTTAAAACACCTCTCCCCAGATTGACACAATTACATAAAACTTCCTCAGGAGTTTTTCAGTGATTACTATGTAAAGCGAAAGTAACAGAAAGCATAAGGGTTGGTATTGTCCTTTGAGATAGCTCATTATTTCCCTCTGGTTTCTCTCCAAATTACCTGCTGTTTTCTGGATCTAGAAACTCTCTTCTTCCCAATTAACTTCAGCCTCTGAAGTATTTATATGTTAAGATATTCTATTCCTTTCCATGTCCTTAAAATGTTAAAGCTACTGTTTAGAACTGTAGGATGTCTATTACAGCAAGTCTAAAATTCCAGGGCCAGCTTGGATGGGATTTTGAGATACCTGATCCAGTGGGAAATGTCCTTGCCCAGGGCAGGAAGTTGGTCTTTGAAGTCCCTTTAAGCTCAATTTTTTCTCTGACTCAATGAATATTGTTACCTTAGTGATTTTATTTTCCCTACATAACCATATTCTCAGTTACAACACAGAACAACTTCTCCATCCTGAAGATCTAATTTTCCTCATTTCCAGGCTTGCTCAATAGTTTGATTTGTTTTTTGAGGAACAGTTCATAGTTACCAGGCTTTCAGATTTGGAGGTGTTCATGTGTGGATGCAGGGGGAATAAACTGAGAAGCCTCACCTTTCCCTGGTCTGACAGAAACATTTTCAGTACAGTAGCAAAGACATTAAGAACTCCTGTTGGTGCAAGAGTTAATGTGGCAGGTTTGACTTTGTTGTGAAGTGTTGCCTAATTAGCTAAGAGAGAAAACATCTGAGATATGACAAGTACAATATGTTGAGTGCAAAGTCACCTCAGCAGTGAGGAACATTTTTCCACTCATATAGTGCAGGTTTAGCTCCACTGAGATAAATAACTCCGCTAAGAGAAATGTAAATTGAAATATATGAGTAGGAAATAAATTACAGAGGACAACATTCTGGGAATAATCAAATGTTTTTGAGGAACTGAAATATTTATTGGGATTTTAACAATACTCTGGAGCCAGTTTTCTGACCTAAGATGTATCTTCAGAAATGCTTCCTTCTTTGTTAGTCTACTTCCTTTAAATATTATTTGACCACCATGGTTATTAGCAGAAAAAAATGTATCAGATATTGAAAGAAAGGATGAGAGAATTTCTGATAAAAATATAATATGTTAGATTTTGTTTACATTTTCATTGAAAAGGAAAGCCAGCATATTAAGCTACCTTAATAAACAGAAATGAAAAAATATTTGTGACAGTGATACATAATTAATCATGTTAATTTATAGTAGAAGGGTAAATATATGTAATTTATTATAAAATATATAACAGTAGTGTTAGTAAATCAGTTTTGTACTTTCAATATTGATGCTATCAACACAAACAAGTAAATTTTCCTTCATTTGGTACAGTTTTCTGTCTCAAATTTCATCATAAACCAATTTTCTCACAGTGAAGTATTTTAATTTCAATGGAAGTTATATCAGCAGCAGGAAACAAGATCATAACTTTAATCACCAACAACACCCATCACTCTCTAAAACTGTCTTGAGAGGAGGCTGGAACTAGGTGGAAGTCAATATTTTCTCCCAGGTAACAAGATGAAATGGACTGAAGTTGTGCCAGAGAAGGTACCTGGGCAGCGCTTGGTGAATGGTTGGGCTTGGAGGTCCTTTCCATCCTAAAGAATTTCCTGGTTCTATAAACTTCCAAAACAACACCTGAGTGTTTGAGAGAGGAACAAAAGGTTATAGTTCAGATCACCATGGGTAGATAAGCACCAAAAGCCTGTTTAGTCAAAGGGAATTAGCTGCCTACAGTATCTGTGAATTTGGATGTTATCCTCAATTCTCTATTACTGATACATTAAGAAAACCTGGCATGGGAAAGAAAAGAATTATCAAAAACCTTATCTCCACTTTAACCCTGAATAAGATTTCTGAGAGGATTTCAATGGAAGAGTTGTGTCTTCCTCTTTGATGTCATCAATTTTCCAAACCATAGGTTTGATGTTCAGAAAAGTTGGTACCACTTTACACAACAGCAGCTACTCTCTCCCACTCACAAGAAAATACAGCTGCTGCCAGTGCCAATTCCTCACTGCTTGATGTATGGGGTGTAATTTCACATGGAAGGTAGCACAGAGCTAAGCACTAGTTTATGTTAGCAAACCTGCAAACAACCTCAATTTGCCACTACCTGAAACAGCAGCCTGGGCATCTCAGGTTATCATTACAGGGAAACATGTCAACATTAAAAAAAGAATGGGAGAGAAATAAATGTGGTTGCTGAAGGGGTTTTTTTTTTTTTTTAATTTCATTGAATGAAATTACTTTATCGTTTTTTGCAAGTGTTTTTCTCAGTGAAGTTATGACACTTGAGGCTCGTAGCAGCAAGCCAGAGCCCCCTAGTATGAAGAACAACCCTGTATTTCTAGTTTGCCTTACTCCCTTTGTAAAAATGGGTATTACCCATTGACTTTAATTGAAATGTGTCTATCTGCAATGGTTCAAGAACAGTTCTATTCTTTTCTGAAATAATATGTGAAAATTGAGTCTTTCTAGCTTTATTTAATGTATTCCACTTTAAAAATCACATTATCCTGGAGCCTGCTTTAAAACCTATTTATGTCATTATATTTTGGATTGCTCACTAATGGAAGGCTTAAGTTGCCATTGGATTTGCTAACTGAAGAACAGTAGAAGACACATTAAGTTTTCTCTCTGATTTTAACTTGATGGAAGAAACACGGTGGGAAAATGCACTAATGGTAGCATTTACCAGCAGTAATTTCTGTTTATTAAGGCATCTTGTCAAATCACATAAGCTAAGCAGGGTAGGGAATGTTCAGTATTTTTGTGGGAGAATTTCTGGAAAGGGATCAGGGATACACTATGGAGGAAATGGTTTGTAAGTGGTAGCAATCTACCTTATCATTATCGTTAATTTGTTTCACATTATGATGATGTCTCTTATGTGGGCAATAAATGCAACTCTCATCCACTTCCTTGTTTCCTTAACCACTAAATGGAATCTTTAACACAAATTTTACAACTCAGCGTGTTCTGCCTTCTGACCTGGAACTGAGTCTGGATGTAGATATTAATGGTAGGTAGAAGTCTTCAGTACAGCTGTTTTTCACTAGACTGTGCTGATTCAGAAGACATGAAACTTTTCTGACACAAGAGCACTTTTCCTCAACAGCATTTTCCTACAATTTTCTCATGTCTAGGATTAATTTTTTTGCACACTTTCCCTGCTCATTCTTCAGTCCCTGCTGGAAGACTGTAACCACTGCCTAGTAGCTGTCATTTTTCTACTAATGACATCTTAAAGGAAAATAATGATAATTAATATCTCTACATCTAATGATTATAGGAAAGACTGGGGTGAGAACTGTTGTGTGGTTAATGATTTTTAACTATTCATTCAAGATCATCCAAAACAAAATATGGTTTCTACTTTTTTGCCCACTCATCTTGTTCCAAATTATTTATTTTTACTCTCAGGGAACACATTGTCTCGACATATAGGTTTCTGCATTGAGTCCTTGATTTCATTCTGATGCAAGAGGAGTAATTAAAAACTGACTATTTTACAAAGAAAACATCAGCCCGACTCTGTTACCACCAGCTCCACCTCAATATATTTTGATTACAGTCTGCTCTTACTTTACAGTGGTAAGGGTTACAGTGGATAAGGAAGAGTTCCCTGTTTCTGCTCCAGCCGCCCTAATAACTTGATTTTCTGTTTAAAATTTGCATGGGGTTTTGTGTGTTTAATTTTCATTCTAATAATACAAACTAAATTTAAAAGACTTTTGATTTTAAGATTTTTTTAATCCTTTCCAATGCCTGATATTCTTTTCTATAGGTGAAAAAAATCACACACTAATTTAGCAAAAAAAGAGTATAGAAATCCTACGTTATAGCAGCATCCCAGCCTATGCAAGAGATTGTGTTACAAAAAGCTTCTGTATTTTGCTAGTACACCAGAATGTGCTTAACACAGAAATAAAATTCTGCTTACCTTCCTTTCAGAGCTAATGCTCAATAAATAATACATTGTAACAACCTAAAAAATTAATAATTGCAGCTCACAGATCTTGCAGCATTCACTTCTGAAAGAAGTGGTAAAGCTTTTGGCCAATTCCTTGAAGGGCATGACAAAGTAAAAATGGATGTATTGGGCCACAACAAAGGTGTCTTGAGACTGATCTGTCAGTGCATCTAGTCTGTAGTGGTGTTTGGAAAGAACAGAGTAAAAGACATTAAAACTTCTGCTTAGAAATCTTCACATCCTCTGGCACTATAAAGTTAAGAGTGCATTTCTGTGTGGTAAGATCTTTGAGTTTACTGCAACCAGTTAAAAAAAAAATAATCAAACTTTTTGATCTAGCTGTACACTTTACCATTTACCATGTCAAGGGGCAATCATACAAATAACTATAATCAATGTACAAAACTACCTTACTGCTAGAAATTTTGGTCTGTATCTCTAGGTACCTGCCCTTTACTCTTTATATTTCATGAAGTACATTAAAAAATACCCTGTATTACACATCACTCTTCTTCTCACATGTCTTTTTGGCCCAAATAAATGCTCCTCTGACCCCACCATTGGTTTTGTTCAGGTGACTAAACCCTAATCAGTTATCAATTCTAAAACGTATTGTGATCTATATGCTGCATGTGTAGATAAAATAAATGCAAATAAAACCAAAAGAAATATCTTACATACTCCAGTCACATAGTCCTTTGGGAAACTGTCACCGAGCTGATAGGGAAAAGGGTTCTTAGGAAATTGTAGGAAAACAAACACAGAAATGCAACATATTTTCCTCAAAATCGTAAAGGCTGCAGATAGGCAGGCTGTGACTTCATTAATTGTATATGCAACTCCTTCAGATTCTTCTGCTAACTCTCCCACCCCAAAAAGATCATAAATCTAGGCTCATTAAATAATCCTTGTGTTTTCCAAAACATTGCTTTCCATATGAAAGTCTCTTCCTGGAAAGCAAAAAGTTTTATAAAGTTTTTGACATCCAAAGCATGTAATATTTTAGGAAACCAAACATTCATTACCAGAATTGATATATAATCGTGTATCTAATTATAGATGTTATACTTATTAAAATGCTATTTATTAAGTTAACATTTCCCTACCTGAAACTGAGAATAGAGTGGGAAAAATTCTCTAAATGAACGTAATATTTCACTGATTCAATCCTTTAACTTAAAAAACTCTTTAAAATCAAAGAGGTTTTTTTCCAATTTCCATGTATGATATTGTTCCAGAAGATCCCTCATATGATGTCTAAAAATATTTTCTAGTCCATAGCCTAAATTAATTCATAGCTAATATACTCATTTTTTCCAAGCAAAATTTTGGTTTAATTTTAGTACTTTTTTACTTTTCTCAGTCTTTCTGACCTTGAGTCATTAAACTTGCAGAAACTGAACACAGATGAAATCTTTATCAGATCACATTTAGAGAATTTTTTGCTTATGTACTTCATAATTATTGGTGTGTACAAAAACTCAAAGTTGTTGTCATCAGATTGCAAAAGTTCCATACTTTTGTCTCTTTATCACAAAAGTTTCATAACTTCTTGGTGTTTTCTCATGAGCAGCTCTTCATAGCACTGACTTTCTGCCCCACAAAGCAGACAACTGACTCCAATGCCCTCCTCAACCAGCCAACCCACTCTTTTATAGCACTCTCCCTCTCACTGGTCACAGCTGTGGCCTGTTAAAGTCAGGCCTGCTCCTAATCTTTGATAATTGGCCCAGCTGCAATTCCTTAGGGGAATCCCCAACAATCCCACCTTGTCCCTGAGAGCATTGCCCAAGCTCTGTTGGGGTTGTTGCTGTGCCCATTCCCTGCAGAGCCTGTTCAGAGCCCACACCCCCTCTGGGTGAAGAACCTTTCCTGATACCCACCCAAATCTCCCCTGACACAGCCTGAGGCTGTTCCCTGGGGTCTGTCCCTGTCACCTCAGAGCAGAGCTCAGAGCCTGCCCCTCCTGTTCCCTCACAGGGAGCTGTGGCTGCCCTGGGCTCTCCCCTCAGCCTCCTCCTCTGCAGCTGGACAGGCCCAGTGCCCTCAGCCCCTCTCACACGGCTTCCCCCAGGGCTCTTCACCATCTTTGTTGCCCTCCTTTGGAGGCTCTATAAAGCCTTAAGACCTTTCTTACACTGAGGCACCCAAACTGCTCCCAGTATTCAGGGTGAGGCAGCCCCAGCCCAGAGCAGAGTGGGACCTTGGTGTTTAGGGCACGCCAGAGGCAGATGACAGCTCTGCTGTAATCTTCTCCCTCCCTTGCCCGGCTGGTGATGCTGGGCCTGATGTCCCCAGGACAGGGATGTCCCTCCTGGCTGCTAGGGCACTGCTGACTCAAGTTCCACTTGCCACTGACCAGGACCCCCAGGTCCCTTCCCATGGCACTGCTTTCCAGGATCTCATCCCCCACAGACTCTGTCTGTGCACCCAGGGTTGCCCCAGCCCAGGTGCAGAACCTGGCCCTTGCCCTCATTGAACCTCACTTGGTTTAATGGGTAGAGGAATAACTTCAAATGATGATATATCTAACATGCCAATCTAAAAAATCATAGTTATTTATAGGGATGCTTGTAATTTTTCCAAGATGCTAAAAAAGAAGCAAACATTGCAGTCTTCAGCAGTGAACTTTTGAAAAGACAATATTTTAGAAGGCCACTCCTAAGACCTTGTGGGTATGAAACCACCAGACGGACCAGAACTGTTCATTCTTTAGTATTTCAGAAATAAAATAGTAGCAATATAGTTCTTGCCTAGTTATTGAAATAGTCTAATTTTGATAAAATACAATTTGTATATATTTATTAATATGCAAAATATTTATTAAATAATAAAATAATGTGTGTCCAATTTGTCCTGTCCATGTTTTAGAAAGTTTTTAATGTTCCATATAGACAGGGGCAAGGTTGCATGTTAAATTTTAAATAAAACATTTTTATTTCCTGTTTTTCCATGACAATGCCTCTTATTATGGTGCACTCTTTGTTTTTAGACCCTGCACTTTCTTTGCTACCTTCTCTATTCTAATAATATCTACATGCTCTGTTCTTTTCCCATTAACTTCATTAAGTAACCCTCAAATCCACTCACTTCCCCATATTATGTTTTTTTAATGTCCATCTTCTACACTGGTCTCATTGAAAGCTCAATGTTTATAGAAAACATGAGTTAAGGATCCACTGGAAGGGTGGATCTAAATTAAAATTATGTGAATCTACTCTATGGAATCACTGGTCTCTGAGATGCACCTACTGTGGTAATTTTGTTGGAGTGCTTACAGTGTAGGATTTGTGATGAAGGTAAAGATTCTGTTGGAAACAGATTTATTATACCATCACCCCATCACCCAGGACAGTGTTAATATGTGCAAGCTCTTGGGCCAATAAAGAGGGACAGGAAGAATGAGATATTCACATCAGGGATATTATTGGCATAACAAATATTGTGTAAGCTTGCAATGTACTCACCAACCTTGAAAAATAGGTGTAGGACTGCTTTCAGAGTTTTTGTTACAAATAAAATTTAGAACAAATTAGGAGAAGAGTGGGATTCTATTCTATCTGCTTTCACAGCTGTAGGAGTATCAAAATATTTTTCCTATTGGCTTGTGAACCTACTCACACACATATATTTTTAAGATTTATTCTTTCTTTAAATGAATTTTATTATTGCTGTACTGGTCAAAAAGATTCAGAATAAATATGTGACCTCAGCCTTTTGCTAAGCATGGCATTTTCTACTGGTGGATAATAAAATAATTTTAAGAGGTGTTTAGAATTATATTGAAAGTAGAAGGTAGGACTAAGTTAATTATTTAAAGAAAACATATATATTTCTGTGCCAGCATAGGTGTAATGTACAGCTTTTTAGATAGTCAATGAACATTGTAACATGTTTGCAGAAAAAAAAATCTGAAGGATTTGATCTGAAGGATCTGAACCCCTTTATTGTTTTAAAAAGACAGGAAAATCTGAAGTTGCACAGTTACTCATGCATGTCAGGCTTACATTTGCTCAGCTGGGGCAACCTGCATTTGTTTAGCCACAGATGGATATAAAGAAGATGCTATTCATCTGAAACAATGATCCTTTTACTTATCATAGCTTCTGTGTCATGTACATGTCCCATTTAAATGAAATTATCTTCACAGTGTCATAAAATATTCATTAAAAATTTTCAGACAACTTGCAATTCAAAATGTTTCACAATATCTGCTATGGATTAAAAGGGTTTTGCTTAGTTTGATTTGGTTTTTTTAACCATTTCTTAGCTGACATTGCTTTTACATGTATATGTATTTTATTCAATAATCAGTCTTATGAATTTATTCTATTTTCAAATCCTGCTTTAAAGCCACATTTTGTGATTTATGTGTGGCATAAATGAGAATCAAGGATCCTTAATTTATAAACCTGTAAAAATTTGGTCCAGTACAATTTGGATTTCCAAAGGGGAAAGTTCACAAAATATTCAATGACAGTTTGAATTTGTTAGGTGTGAGTGTTAATTTATATGGGGAAAAAAAAAGGTAATGGATGAGGAAAACCATGGGACCAAGGAGAATATTTTCAAGACACAGCATGAAATACCAATACCATTTTTCTGTTAGTTTTCAAAATTAATTCACCCTGGGAAATTACTTTGGAGCTGATGTTAGTAGCAATGAAGAAGCCAGCATATTCCAGCTGAGGCAGGTGTCCTGCTGGGAAGCCCAGATAGGGCAGGTCTAATTCCTGAGGCTCCAGCTGAGCTTCATGGTTTTATGCCAGTGGTGATTGAAGGTCCATTTCCTTTGGGAAGCACTTCACCAACCTTCAGCCATCATTCAGAGCTAATTTCTGCACATCCAGCAGCCAGGTCTGTGGAATACTTAGTAAAACTGGACATAGCTGAGTTGCACATTAGATATTTGGAGACTTCTTTGTCCTTCGTCCTCCTGATACAAGGAACTCACTTTTTGTAGCCACAAATCAGTTATTCCTTTCCCATAGACGAAGAGACCAGCTATGCCTGCACTGAAAATATTTTCTGAAATTGGATATAGCAGAATATGCAAATTCTTATCCTAAGGAACACACAGAGGAAAATGGGCTGCAAATCCCACTACCTATACACCAGTTTCCTTATCTTGCATTGTAATTCAGTGATTAAAAAAGATCAGTGTACCTCAATTCCTTCTGCGAGAAAGTGCTAAATCCCCAAGTGAGAGGTGACAAAGACTAAAGAGGCCAAAGTTCCTTCTCCTGGTGATTAGGAGGAGCCTGTGACAAAGGGCTGTCAGGGAAGAACCTGTGGGACAAAATGAATAAAGAAGGGAGTTTTATTCATCATTTTCTGAAGGAGATGAATGTAAGGTGTTCTCATTTCATTACTCTGAGTAAGTGTGTGCTTCTCTTGACACCTTTCTCAAATCCTGTCCCTCACCAGATTCGTTTTATATACAATCATAGAAGCATAGAACCATTCAGATTGGAAAAGATCACCAAGATCCTCAAGTCCAGCCATTAACCCAGCACTGCAAAGGCCTCCACTAATCCATGTCCTTATGTTCACATTCCTTTGGAACACTTCCACTTTTGCATGCCGCAATAGAAAATTTGATATTTAATACAACATGATTCTTTCAGTCATGCTTATTTCAGTCCTCTAGAATCCTGTGAATTTGATGAGGATATAAATGATGTATTGACTCGTGGCTGTCTCAGGCGAGAGGAAAAACATTAACCATGAGTTCTGCCTGTCCTCTGAGAATTTTTGTTTCAATTATAACTACAGATTTTGTGACGCAGGCATAGCTCCAGAAGGGAACAGAATGAGATCAGATGCAGAATAGTTTGGGGTGTTTTTTTAAAAAATGCTTGGCAAGAAAAAGTAGCAGGTAGTCAAGCAAATTGAATTTATTTGTGGTACAGGGCCTCAGAAAGCTGGGAAAGTGTAGGCATAAACCATATGAAGAGCATCTCTGCTAGCTGCCTCAGCTTCTAAGAGCAAACTAGGCAAATCACATCAGACATGAATTTGTTCTTCATAAACCACCAACAGCAATCAGAACAGAGGTGGCTAAAAATCTGTCATGATTTAAAAAAAACCAAAACAGGTATCTCTCCTGGAAATAAAAGTGTCAAACGTGCATAGTGCTTAAAAGTAATGCATCTGAAAACATGTAATACAGAAGACACAAGTGTGACTGTACATAGATTTATTGCCCTGTAATATATATGGACTGAATGAGCTTTTTCTTACACAGTTACCCTCTCTGGATATCTATGAATTTATAATGCTGCTTCTTAGCATTTATATTTGTCTAAAGATGCAATAATTTATTAACATCCTAATAAATGTTTAATACTTCTTCTCTTTATCATTTCATAAAACTATCTCCCTAGCCTCTGTTTCTTGAAAATATGAGGACAAGCATGAAACTAAGACAATGCTGTTTGAAAAGTCGATGCATTTATATGCAGATTTTTTAAATGTCTCACATCTTGCTCATAACCTCTGTTGTGCATGTTGAAAGCAGCTGAGATGTTCAAGACATGAGGCAAAATCTCATGTTGGATTTCATGTGTTGTGACTGATAGTAATGTTTCAGGTGGGCTACTTTTTTAAACAACTATCTATATAGTATCTGTAGATTAATTTTAATGCCAGAAAAAAAAATGGAAAGAAAATGGTTTAAAAATCAAGCAGTATTTTAAAAATTCTCTTTGACCCTTTTTTTCCCTCTTCTATTTAATTAGAATGAACATATTTAACTTTTCAAAGGTTTTTGTTTACAACTGTCATTGTTTGGGAGATTCAAATTAGTTGATATTCAAACTTATGAGGATAAAGCAACAAAGAAAATGTTACTTCCCAAGTTCATCTAATTGCTATGATGTTACTGTAGTCACTGAATACCCAACTTTACTTTCATGGCTTTTCAAGGCCAATGAACTTCAGATGTCATGTTGGACAGGACATGAAAGTTTATGTGTTTCTGCATAAATTGGAATTTTACTTCCAGTTCATAGTTCTACACCTATTTCATTTTCCATTTTCATAACTTGCCACCTATTCCAAATGGCAGAATGCAGTTTTCCTGAAGTCTCATGTAACTTTCCTGAGTTACATGAGTTAATATTCAGTCACGAAACATTCTCCTCAGAAGTTTTCTGGGTTAAGAGGAGCCTTCATCTGTTGCATCAAATTTAACGAATTAGGTATCACTAAATAAACCAGAAATGCCACAGTTAGTGGCATTTTATAGCACTGTGAAAACCTTTATGAATCAGTCTTGTAAGTCATGTTTTGTGGTTTTGTCATGGCAATTTTCATCTGTATGCAACATCAGATTAACAGTATTTACCAAGTGTTAAAAACATGTAAGATCTTAACACAGAAGTAGTACAATGAAGTTTGGAAATTAAGACAATTAAAGAGGTTTAATTCATATTGTTCTTCATTTATCAGTTTTGAGTTATCAATGTAGAGCCAATGCATTATTGCAGAAGTAGACATTAAAAAAATTATACTCACAATCTGAGTTAATACTTGCATGAGAGATTTATCCATGTGTTCTTCTGGCTATTTCTATTTAATGGTGGTGATATAATTATTTTTTCTTCCCTCTCTCTTTTTCCTCTGCAGCAATGACAATGCAGTTCATTAGTCATCGGTTCCCTGACTACCATGACCCAACTATAGGTGAGTACAGGTTTTTCTCACCTTCACCCCTTTCAGTTTCTCTGCCTGTGTGAGACTGAGACAGTGAGGAGTTGCTTCTAAAAGACCCTTAGATAGAAGCAAAATTTGAAAACTTTAGATTACACCTTAATTTCATGATGAAAATTGAGTTGTGTCATGGCCTTACCACAGATACTTCTTCCTAACGCACTTCATGCAAAATCTCTTTCAACAACAGGATTCTGCCAATGCATTGTAACTATTAATGTCATGCACTTATAACTACAGAATATGAAACAAAATTGCCAAAGAATATGAAAACTCCAATCTGGAGTGGGGTTTGCTTGTCTGGTTTTTTTAAGTTCTGTTATTTTAGTGCTATTTCCCAGTATTAAAGTCTTAGCTGACCTCCTCGAGCAACATCAAATGACCACTCAATTTAATAGAGTTGTGCTCTGGGATTACACACTCTGCTAACTTTGTTGGGTTTACCTACTTGTGATTATAGAAATGCACACACATCTATTTTACACTTTATGATAATATATGTCTTTACCTGCAATTAACTTTAAATGCTGAGTGATTGTCAGACCTTTATGTTTATTAATTTAAGTGTCTTTATAACTTAGTTTTATTTATACTTGCATTTATACACACTATGTGCAGTATTTAATTGTAACAAGGAAAAAATGGCAGAATCTGGGTCCAATAAGTGGAGAAGGCACTAAAAACATCTACATTTGCAAAGATTTCTTTGGAGGGTAAAAAGAGAAATCAATTCCTCTTAGCCAAATTTTTTTTTTTGTTTTCTTTGAAATTTTCAAGTATTTCCAACTCACCTTTTACTTCTATAAAATTATTGTATTGCTCTACAGAGCAGACAATGACATTTTTTATTTTTATTTGTTATTTCTATAGTATTCCACATTTCCTGGATTTTAATTCTTGGTAAATGGTCATAACTTTAATAAGGAAAATATGTATACACTCTTCATGTCACTAGTAATTTTATAGCTGTTAAAAAAAATTGCAAAACACCAATGGGATGTGTCATCTCTAAAGAAGGCAAAACTACTGTGGAATTGCTACAAATTAATTTGCCTTTCTCAGGAAAAAAAATTAAATCATTAAATCTAATTGGAAAAGAGGAACATTATTAGTTATTGACATCACTAAATTATGTACATACATCCATCCTTATTATTAGCTATTCACCTGCCATCAGTATTTATTCTTATATTGTATCTCATCATAATCTTAATTTATTGGTCTCTAGACACCTCCACAATATGAATAATATATAATCATGAAGAGAAGGAAAGCTTATGGTGCATTCCAAGCACATACTGCAGGAATGCCTTGAGGACTTGATCAGGATGAAGGTCTCCTTGAGTGAGAAAGTGTTTCTAGTCAGTAAAACCAACACTAAAGAAGAGGAGAGAGGGTAAAAGTGAGCAGGGAATTATTGAATTCCCTCTCACCCAGCTGGCTAGACAGAGCTGGAAGCACAAGTTTTTCTCTTCAGCACCTCTCTTCATCAGATCATGATGGGGACAACCTGAAAAAGTCTTACTACTATCTGAGTTCTAAAACGCATACTAATGTTGTATGACTCCTTAAAATTGTACATAAAACCAAAAAAAAAAAAAAAACCAAACAAGTAGAAGGAATTACTTGCTGTTGGATTTATAATTACAAGCCCATAATTTTCAAATGAGAGCCCACTGAAAAAGTTTATACTGTTGAGATTGTTTTTACTACTTTTAAGCTACTGGTCTCAACTTACATAATTAATCTCATGTTTAGTTACGCATCCACTGGTAAGGATATTTTTACTATTTAGACCATCAGCCTGAAAAATAAGGGGATCCAAAATGAGCAATTCCAGGGCCAAGATTATGCTGATGTCAGGAGAAAAGGTTATTCCTCTAAGGTCATGAGGAGATAGACACAGAACCTTTGTGTCATGCCGAAGTTATCCTCTAAGATCAGAGCAGTGATATCTCCAGGCAGAGGTTTTTTTCTCACTGTAACCCAGCAGCAGATGATGCAGAAATTACAAAACAGGCCCCCTATGAAATTTACATTCAAGCAGGCTGAGTGACAAAGCAGAAAATTAAATAGTTTTTCTTCTCTCTCTGCAATCCCTGATCTCTCTGGATATCAATTTATTACCTTTTCCTTGCACCATACATTTCAGGCCCCTTCCATTCCTCATCAGTTTTTATCTTCTTTATGGAACCTATGTGCTGTCCTGAACTGTTATGGGCACCTGGCCTCACTTTTTTTTTGGGTACTTTGGAAATAAATAGTTCTGTGTACCTGCAGTTTTATTTCTCTGGTCATTTTAAGGAACAAAGGTTTCTGTGGAGGTCACTGAATGGGTGATCCTGTCCAGAAGAAAAAGGTCTATGGTGTGTTGAAGTGATAATCCACAGATTCCCAGTGTTAACCCAACTATTGAGACTATAGCTCTCCAGCTGAGCATTAAGATAAGCTGGATTGTCTCATTTGCTTGACATGTACATAAGAATCTAATAAATACCCACATAATTTTTTTCCTGATGTTCTTGCACTACCTATTACTTCTCTTTGTTTTCTATGGTGTGAAATTGTGGTGGCAGTGATCATGGTGCTTAACTGTTCAAATTTAACCAAGATTTAAGAGGTAGTGCTGGCAGAAATGATGCTGTCCCTCCTTGCACTTTATGAGACTTTTACTAAATAATTCTCCTAAAACAAATGGTAGTGAAATAGAGGGGCCATTGCAAACAGCATCATTGTCCCTGAAATCCCAGAAATCGATCACTTTCAGTTTTACAGGCAAGTTGTTGATGACCCTGGATCTACCAAAATATTGATAATCACTTTATAATTTTAAACTTTTCATTGTCCATTTTAAGCATTGGGAAGGAAGTAAAATAACAATTTCAGCTGTTTTTCATTTCCATGGATTCCTGTGAAATAGTTTGTTATGCACACATATACTTCAAATGTGTTAATTTTGATCTTGAAAGGACTATGCAAATAGGTTTAGAATTATTTACATGCCTTTCTCTCTATATTTACGATTTATGTAGACTTTTGAAGAATTTAACTGATGTGTGCATACACATAAATGCAGAAATAGATGCATCAGTATTAATTTAAAATATAGAGTAAACATTGATTAAAAAGTTAAATGCTACCTGAATTGCTAATTTTAATGCTGTCACTTTGAGTTTAATGCCACTTCAAGATCAAATGGTTATAATGGCCATTTTTTAGGTTTGCTACAATCATTGCAGTTCAAAATTTTGAGACAGAAACATATTACTTTTGTAAGTCAAGTGGAAGGTGAAGGGTAAAATTAGTATTAGATTGTATGTAAGAAAAAAAATCAGGGCTTAGCACTTTGTGAGAATAAAATTATTTTAGCACACATTTAATATTTAATTGTAGTCAACAATGGGCATAAATTCCAAATGGCAGTGGATGTGATAATTTTCTGGAACAAATGGCTAAGAGCAATTTACAGTCTGCACAGTCTTTGGCAACATCACAGAGAGTTAATGCAAGTGGAGTGTCAGGAAAGGAAACACGACAGAGAGCAGCAAACTGGACAGGCTCCAAGATGCTCATTAACCATGTGACTAATCTTAAAATGAATACATAATGAAAACGAGATGCGAGAGCAGCTTCCTGTTTTGGTGAGATATCACTGCATGAGATTGTGTCAAATGAGCAGTTGAGGGCATTAAGGCTGTGTCAATGTCAAACTCTAATTGAAATGGGTGTGGGATGGAAAGCACTCTAGCATTAAGCACATGAATTTCCATGAGGTTCCCTAACGAACTGGTGCATTCACTAATGCATCAAATAAAATGCATTTACTCATCTTTAATAAGGTGTTGGAAGTGTGAGGTTGAATTTCAGACAGAAAAATGTAAAATGTAGCTGGAAATACTCTAGCTTTAGATAATGCATACAAAAAAATATCTGTGATATAAAGATTGTATCTGATTTGAATGTACAATAATGAAAAAGTATAAAGCAAGGGAAATACAGACTCATTAAAAATTAAAGAAGACAAAGGTGGGACACATCTGGGGAAAGGCGTCTTGCCACAAAAGTTTTATTCACATTTATATTTAGGATGTAAAAAGTTTCTAGAACATTCTGCTCTTGTATAAAACAAGAATGCATGTGCAGACCATCACTAAATTAATTCTCATTCTCTTTCTTTATATCAAAAATAAATATTTAGATTGGACTGAGCATGTCACAACTGGATTTGAGACCCAAAATTGTTTGTTTTATTTTTTTTTCCTTTTTTTTTTATTTTATTCATCATTCTTCATATATTTATTGGCCTTATCTGAGATGGCATAAAAGACTCATATAAAATGATCAATTTTACTCCAAGGACTGTCTCCCAAGGGTATTCACACTGATTATGTAGATGTAGCAATATTGCCTCTATTTTCCATATTCATCATTGTTCAAACAAGAAATGAAGAATGTACAAGAATACTGGTGCATGCCTTTGAACCATATTCTTAAAATTGTGTTTTTATTTTTCATTTTGCTGTCTGTTGGTGTTATTTGCATTATTAGGAGATTAATAATCACTTTTGGTGTAAAACAGTTTTACTTAGGTATATCAAAAAAAGCAGAGGTTATGAATTCTCTGTTTGACTAAGGCTCACATTTAGACATCCCAATTATAAATACTGCACATGAATCATGTATCTTGGTTCCAATATGAGATTCAAGGAGATTTAGGAGTGGAGATTCAGTTCTTTTCTCACTTCCTTTATCACAGTTTGTGGGAGCCATTTGAAATCCCCTGGAGCATGTCCAGAAAGGGAACAGAGATGGGGAAGGGTCTGGAGCACAAGTCTGATGAGAAGTGACCAAGGGAGATGCGGGGGCTCTGCCTGGAGAAAAGGAGGCTCAGGGGGGACCTTGTGGCTCTGCACAGCTCCTGACAGGAGGGGACAGCTGGGGGGAGGGTTGGGCTCTGCTCCCAGGGAACAGGGACAGGACAAAAGGAAAAGGACTCAACTTGCTCCAGAGAAGGTTTACATTGGATTTTTTTTTTTTCTCTGAAGGGATATTAAGCAGTGACACTGGCTGCCAGGGCAGTGGTGGAGTCACTAGTCTCCACCCCTAGAGGGATTTAAAATCGCTGTAGGTGTGGCACCTGGGGACATGGATGGGCTTGACAGTGCTGGGTTAACAGCTGGACTCAGTGATCTCAGGGCTCTTTTCCAACCTAAAGTGTTCTGTGCAGGATTCTGTGCCCTGCAGTCCTGCTTTGGTTCAGGATCCCCACCCAGAAGGCTGTAGATCTTCCAGAGGTTCTGTGTGGCAGATATCTGTCCTCTGTGAGTGTGACACAGGATTTATGGATCACCAGAGCCCTTCTAGTCCCGTGAATTAAAACCAGAAAACATTCCCAAGAGCATATCAAACATCAAGACTCCAGTATGGGCAACGAGATATCATCCACACTTCAGAGTAAGGAGTTTTAGCTACCTACCCTGCATATAGACAAATATTTTGTAGGTTTCTAAATCTAGATGCCTGAAGATGAATTATGGTGTGTTCTCCAACAGCTTATCAGAACAAGGACCTTCAAAAATCACTGTGTTACCTCTCAGAGTATCTGGATAGAGGAAAATGAAGAGTGAGACATGCTGTGCACTATCCTTGCTAAGGTGGCAAAAGGAAGGAGAACATTGGCATGTGTCTGGCAGTGTAGGTTCTTCCATAGTAAGCAAAAAGTAAGCCATGTATAGAAAAGTAGGGAACAGCATCAAGAAATTAAGAATGGAAAAAGTGTCCAAACTGCTCAGTTAGTTTAGATTTCAAGGAGGCAATAACACGCTTTCTGCTTAGTGTTACTATTTTGTCCTACTATGAAAGAAAATACAAATTATTTGAAAGTACAGAGAGGGGAGACTGGAAAATAGCAGCAGATTTTTCTCTCTCTGATGGAAACAATTTGACTTGAAAGCCAAAAATAATCCTATTTCTTTTTGAGATATTTCTTTTTTAAATGCAGTATTTTTTCTCTAAAGTGCACTTTAATGATAGTGGGATAATCTCTAAACGTTTCAGTATGAGATATGTTTGTCTTAGATGAAGTCTGAGATCATGATGAAGTTTGATTCTTTCTGTTGAGAACTTCAGTGTTTTTCTTGTTAAAGGACTAGTCTGCTCCTATTCTAAACTTGCTGTGTTACTCAGACACACAATCTCCTGCTCTAATGTTAAACTTTCCTTCTTTGAACTTCGCTGTCATAAAGCAGCTGTTCAGTCCTAAATTGTTTTCAGACTTCATACAAAAAACTATCAAATACGAGGTTGCATTTTTCTCTTTGTACTCAAGGGGAATCACCCCTGAAATCGTGGTCATAATTTTAATGTCCAATATTCGGGTTTTCTTACACATACAACTCATGGAATTATTTTTAGGGCTGTTTACACCAGGTGACAGTTTTTTTTCAATCAACATTTTCAAACACCAGGGAAACGTTGCTTAATCTAATAATTTTCTTTTAGTAACATCTCTGATACGAGCAATATCAGAGAAGCAAATGCAGTCAGTGTCTTTTTAGAGAATAGGTACCCCAGAGGGCTGATTCAGGGCTGATCTCCCCTCTCAAGTCACCAAACACCTCCTCAAAGTTTGGACATTTGTCAGAACACCTTGAAGAGGATTTTGGCTTGCACTTCAGCCTTGGCAATGCAGTGGTGTGTGTCTATCTCACATGCCCTTAGAAAACTGAACATAGCAGCTCTACTGGCAGATTCATTTCAGGAACAGCAGTGCCAGACAGCAGCCACAGCTATCAGCCCCTGCTTCACCAGGCTGTGAAGTCTCAGAGGAGGAAAAAGTGTAGAGATCAAGTGTAGAGCTATCTATCTAGAGCTATTAATATTATAATATACTAATATACAAAGGTATCTCCATTCGTTATTAATACCTGGAGCTATTCTTTACCCTAAAGCACGGGCAAGGAGTGGTGCATGAGCAATCACCTGCTAGGAGCAGGCACTGGAGACGCTGAAAGAGTCTGTAGTTTTGTGAGGTGAAAAAAGCCAAATCTTAAAACTCATTGGTGAAGAAAAAGAGGAAATCCCACTCTTCATCTCTGCCTTTTTCCCAGCCTCACAGGCTATCTGGCATTCTCTGAACAGCCTTTCAAGCTGATTCAGTAGTATTCCATAAAAAGAGTAAGCCACCCGAACATGGAATAGCTGCCTGACAGGTTGCTGAGTTTAAAAAAGTTGGTGAAAAAAATAGTTCTCAAGGCTCAAAAAGTCAAAATGGATCATGTAGAAACAAATATGTGGAAAAAATGGTATAAGTGGGAATGAAAGAGATCAGAAATGGTTTTATTTATGGGACAGGCAAGGTGTGAAAACCCAGTCAAGCATCTCATGCATTCACTCTCAAGACACCAGTCCATGAGCCAAAATTCCTTCACAAGTTGATCCCTGTTGTCAAAAATAGAAGTGGCAATTACCTGTGCGATGGTGTGGTATTCCTTGGGCTATTGACCATCTCCAAAGTAGGAAAACTGGTTAAATGTTCTTGTGACCTTTCATGGCTCTCTATATTCTCAGTTGGAACATTTGTCTAATCAGAATTACCTTAAATAATAATCTGGCTGGTGATAAGACTTCCCTTTCTCCATTGCTTTAGAAATTAAGAAAACAAAAAAATGACTCTCTTTGTTATGAGTGAAACCTGGCAGGGGGTGAGTGCTGGTCAGAATAGTTAAATCCAGTTGGTGGACAGCTATGAGGGGTGCTATGTTTATATGATCCTATTTATCCAAAATCTCTGCTCAGCAAGTGCTTATTATGGCTAAAAGAGGACAGAAAATTGTTTACTCTGTGTGCTGTCATGACAGATTTATGCTTGCCTTGTTTTCACATTCAAAAATGCACCAGTACCCCTTAGCTGCTAATGGTTTATATTTATTATTTTCCATACTCAATTAATTTTCTTTGTGTTGGAAATAAAATGTGTTCCTGCCTTGGCCATCTTCTCTTCACGGAAAAGGATCTGTGGAGGATCAAATTGTGGAGGACCAAAATATGGTATATTACCCTTCTATTTCTTCTGGAAACCTGAGAATAGTTGTGTATCTGCTAAATATAGAAATAATACAAAAAATAACCAAAAACTTTATAGAACTGTGACTTGGTGGTTGTTCTTCTTAAGCACTGATTAGTCAAATTAAAACAGAGGAAGGAAGAAAAAAGCCTTTTCTTATAAATGTGACAATACAAAAGCATTTCTGTGGTATATTTTTATAATAGTAGCAATAGTAAGAATAATTACAATAATGAAACATTTTTATTAAAATCTTTTATAATATCTTCTATATTCAGAGTGTAGAAAGAGTCAGCCAAGAATAGAAACCATTATTAATTTTTTTTGTCTGTTCTACACAAAACAGTAAATTTTTTTTCTTCGTACCAGTTTTGTACAGGGCAGAAGACCTCCAATTCAGCAATGGGTGGTTTTGGTTTGACTCCACTAAAGCGCTTTTTCTTCCCCTGTTTTGATCCACCAAGTCTGATTGATAAATCTAGTAGTTTGAAGCAGAAAAAGAGCTTAAATGGTTCTGCTGGCAGAAGAGAATATTCTCAGAGCTGAGCTCTTCTACTCTCAGGCCTACAATTATACCCTAATATTAACCCAAAAAAGAAAACTGGGGCAATATCTCCTCTTAGGTTCTTTTCAGCTCTCTTGTAGTAGTTTCACTGACACATTTTCGTTGGGTTGAGCCCCTCATATGATCTGTGGAATTGGGCTCTAAACCTTTAGATCCTGACTGATTTTGGCTGCAAGCAAGGTCAGCATCTGGATGGTCACACCAAAAACAGGAGAGTTTATATGTTTACCCAGAACTGCTATGCACAGTGAGGCCACACACATATTGTAGTTTCTAATTAGCAGTGTAAGTATGCAAAGTGATAGAGCATGACTATGTCATCCTAACCTCTGCATCTCATGTTAGTTAGATGAATAATTCTTTGAAATGTGAAATACAATAAAGAAAGCCTAGGTTCTTGGGACTAAAAGTGGGGTGGAGTGTCGTGTTTTGTGGCAGATGAGGATGTCCAGTTTCCCAGGAATTATATGGCTGTAGCTGGAGTGAATACCAAACTCATTCTGTGGCCTTTGCCTGGCGGTTCTGCCGTGGGTGTCGCAACCCTCATTTGGTGATTGCAATTACCATTAATTACATGTAATTACCATTAGGATCATGAACTTAGAAGGACCTGAAGCAAGACTTGCAGCCCATGAATAGGGAAAACTTGCTTACATGTATCCTGTATATTGTGATTAGCAAAATTATTCCACAAACTATTTTTGAAATTGAAAGAGACGCCATGACAGGGTTTTCCAGAGGCGGAACATTTATCACGCTCAATTCAAAATTCCTCATTGCAGGACAAATGTTTCCATTAACCTTTCTTTCATGGAAGCCAGCAGCCATCTACACCTTACTAAATCCAAGGCACCATCCGTGCTAATAACCATGCAGATGTAGCCAACTTGCTAATTACTTTCCCTGAAATGACAAGAAGTGAATTCGTAGCCCTCAGATTCTCCCACTCAGTTGCACAAGCACAGACTTGAAAGAGTGGTGAAATTGCTACCTGCTATCCTTGTTCCCCTAGATAAGGGTACTTGGACTTCTGTTAATTATCATGTTTTGATTAAACAGGAGTACTTTGTTCATGTGCGCCTTTGAATGAAATGAAATTTTTCTGGAAGCAGAGAAAGTAATGTTATGCTTTTATTAAATATTAGTAGCATTATCTACATTGCAAGCAGTTCCTAACAGCAAGTGCAATGGTTTTCCTGAGTTACCATCAATCTTAGGCTTGTAATTTCTCTGCTAGACCTAGCTCTGAGAAAAATAGCTCTATTTACTTGGGTGGGGAACATTTAACAAGTAAAATTTAGCTTGTTTGGAGAACAGTATTGCAGGTTTTGATGAAGACCTGGGCAAGTTTTCTAGGCAACAAACTTTTTCCTATGCAATGATTAACACAAAATTAGTCACATCTGTGCATATTTGCAGATTAAAATCATAAATGGTGGCTTTGTTGATAACAGCATTTGCATTGTAACTGAAAGCTGCTTCACAGGACCAAATTATTCAGATCAACTGTGCCTTCTTTAAAATTAAATCCATGCTGAATCCCAGCAGAAAGTTATCATTTAAAGTAGGTGGCTAAACCCAGAAGAATTCTGTGTTTCAGAATGCGTTGCTATGTAAGAATGGAATGAGTTTCTCTATCCATATGTTTAGGGAAATGAAGGACGAGGGGTGCCTTGGTTTCTAGACTTCATCTTGGTTACATAAATTGTAAAATAAATTTGATCTTGACCAGAACTTGTAACCACTCTGTGGTCTTGTGAAGAAGCATTTTGTTTTAATTAATAATAATTCTAGTTTGGAGGGGGAAACGCTCATCTGCAGCTAGAAAATAAAATGTTGCAAAGAGTAAAAAATTAGTACAAAGTATAGCATTATAAAAATACTCATTGGTTCTGTAGAAGGAGATATTTGCATTGGTGTTTTTTGTGTTTAATTTTGAATCTGCTAATGGCCCTAATATTTTTCTCCAGAGTGGATAAAGTGACATATACTGTTATGCTCACATATCGTGCTGTAACTTATAAACTTTGGGCCTTGATGACAGAGATCTGACTGGGTGCAAGGTGCTGCAAGACCAGAAAAGGTAGCAGTGAGTTTGCCTTGCTGGTTACCAATGTTTTATATTTTTACCTCCTTTGTCTGAAAATAGGTGTCTTACCTTGAATTTTCTGTTGTACACTGTGCTTTGTATCCTTGTTGATTAGTCCATATAGAAGAAAATCTCTCCCATGCAAAACTGCTCAACACAATCATTCTTAATTTTATTGTTCTTGAAGGCTGCCAGGCCATTGCCTCCTTTTCCAACTGCTTTGTTAATAAACTTCATGATCATGAGAACACAAAAGGAAAAGAGAAACTAAATTTAACTAGCTCAAAGTTCAATTCCCTCAGATTTCTGATCACACAAAACATTTTAGAGCACAGATAATAATGTTAGGTGTTTTTTTGTTTGTTTTTTTTTTTTTGTTTGTTTGGGTTTTTTTGTTTGTTTGTTTGTTTTTTTTTGTTTTGTTTTGGTTTTTTTTTTTTTAGTTACCATAGACTAAGTGAGATTAAGCTGCTTTTGCTTCCAGTGCTTTTCAGCAAAGAATGAAAGGGCACCACAGTAATGAAACAGTGAGCTGACATTCTAGAAGAGGTTCTTGTACACATCTATAGGTAAAACTGAAAAAGGAAAAAAAAACAGAAGATGGAATGTGCAATGTATAACCCATTTCCCAAATCAAAAGGCACTGAGTGTGTTTCAGGTCACCAAGAAAACTGGCATGTACTTAACCAAAACTGAAAATCAATCAGGCTGCTTCAGCAGCTCAGTGTTATCAGTCCTGCCCTGCAGAGCACAGCTCTGAAACATTAGGCAGCCCAAAAAGAGGGAGAAAGTTAATTTGAGAGCAGCTGTTTTAAGACAGATACCTAATGGCATTAGGAGAGGAGCACCGTGGTGAGGTGAGAGCTGAACAGAAATGCCCATTAGGCTGAGGAAGCTTTTAGGTGAATTATTGGAAGCAGATGCAGCCAAAGCCTGAGGTAAAGGAGTCAGACAAGAATATGATGAAGGTGGATGCTAAAAACTACTAATAATGAATAGTGAGGCTGCATGAGACTTACTGGACCTAAATGGAAGTTTTTATTCTTCTGCAACGGTTCTGGATGTTCATCAGGTTGCCAGAGGTGTTCAAGGGAAGTGAACATCCCTGGAAGTATTCAAGGGTGGGTTGGGCAGGGCTTTGAGCAACTTTAATGAAAGGTGTCCCTTTCCATGGCAGGGGAGCTGGAATGAGATTCTTTTAGGTCCCTCCCAAATCAAGCAGTTTTGTGATTCTATAGTTCTATGCACTGCTCCCCTCTAAGTGTTTAGACACCACTTTTCATTGATTAGGATTAAATGAAGAGGTTTATTTCAGGATCTGAACATAATCTAGTTATGCTTCTGCTTTCCATTGAAGATATTAGCCGTTCCTATATTAGGAGGACAAAACCAACTACAAGATGTTCTGCTCTTTTGTTTTCAAACATAGATAATAGAATCATTACCTTTGTTTGTTTGTTTTTAATTGGTTTTATTTGCATCTTCACTCCTCGAAATTGTAAATTATCTTATGAACTGCATAATCACAGAGTAACTCTCTTTGGAAGGGACTCTGAATATCATTCATTCCAGCTGCTCTGCCATGGGTAGGGACACCTTCCACTGGACCAAGCTTCTCCAAATCCCATCCAACCTGGCCTTGAACACTCCCAGGGGTGGGGCAGCCACAGCTTCTCTGGGCAACCTGTGCCATTGAGAACTTGGGGCAATTTATGTGCCATTGAAGGAACAGAAACCTCTAAAACAGAACACAGCAATTAGTTAAAAGCAGGTTGTGACACTGAACAAAGGCTAAGTAAAGGAAACGTGTTTTCAATTGAAACTAGATGGAATCTACAGCAGTGATACGAATTTGAATTTAGCAAGGCCATTTGAAAACATTACAGAAGATTTTCTGAAGACATATGTGGCCAAACCTTTGGTTCAGTATTTTATCTGTAAATATATTTATGGCAATTGGAATGCTAAAATGAAAACAGAGATACAGAGATTTCTGTATTTATTATCGTGCAACTGAATGTGCAAGGAATAAATAAATGAATTCCTTTTATGATAAGCACTTAACATGAATAATGTTTTATTTTTTCACAGATTATTTTGATATTCTCAGGGCCTACACAATAGGTTTGGTGGGTTTTTTTTAAACTTTTTTTATAGACTAGCAGAGAAGTAATATCTACATTGAATGGTGCATTACTTACCTAAGTCTCTTTCATAGAAACAGCTGAGGTGTTCAGAATGTGTGGTTACTGAAGGAAGTGTTTCTGGCTGTGGATTTAGAAAGGAAGAGGTATTTTTTTATCTGTTCTGCAAACCATCATCAAGATTCTTCTGCCTGGAATAATATTGTCTGTTACCATTACTTTTGTAGGCTGGTAACAGACAACGTGTGCTGTTAACATGACACTGAGTGAAACCTGAAGGATCTGACAAAGACTTGACAAACCTAAAGAAATGACAAATGGCAAATACAGCTCAATGCTGAGAAACAAAAGTCATCCTCACTGGGAGGAAAAATATGATTGCAGATATAGAAATTGATTAGAGAAAACAGAATCACAGAATAAGCAGAGCTGGGAGGGATCTACATGATCAAGTTGGCTCAAGTCCCCCTCCTGCCCCTGCACAGGACATCCCCAAGAATCACACCACATATAATGATGTAACAGAGCTGGAACTGGAATATTTAAATAACCTAGTTAATAGCCTAGTACTAATATCCCTATTTGCATTATATTAAAGGATACTGCTATCTCTGTGAGTATTTACAAAATACAAGACAATCAAATCTGTCAGTCCTGCTCCACTAAACCACCTATTGCTTATCACATGTGCAGAGCTTATAGGAGGGCAACCTCTGTGACTTGGTGTCCTTGTCTGCAAAATGCTGATAGCACCACTCACCCAAATTGTAAAACCCTCATAGTCCAGGCAAATAATTAAATGCTAAGGGAGGTTTTAATAGCAATGTATTTTGATGGGTAATTCCTATGACATGCATATTCTTATCTCAAAGAGGAGGAGTTTATGTGTAGTATTTGGTACAGTGGTTTATGACTCTGTTCATCCAGTCTTTTCATTTAAAAATTCCTTGCTGTAAATAGAAACAGCACCCGTACAGGCAAAGACTCATGACCATCCTACATTCAGGTGCATTGCTAAATTAAAATGCATTTGTAGCAGATAATCTAAGCATACCAAGAGCTGTGTCTCCTGCCGTTGTTTTGGCACACAGGGAGAACAACAAGAGGCAGAATTCCAGGTGTGGCTGACTGAGCTTGGATCCCTTCTGCTGGCTTGACACTTCTTCAGTCAAATAAAATATATTTTGGCTCACCTATATATATATTAATCTGACAATTTTTGACTGCTATTGGTATTGTACAAGGCAAAGAAGAAGAGAGACTTTATTTAGAAGGCATAGAAATAGAATTAACAAATGGAAGAAAGAAGAATCTGACCTAAATTTCAGGGACTGGAGCATGCCTGTAATGCAGATGAAAAGCCCAATACAACTCCCCTTTAAATTTTACACCGTTCAAATCTATTTGTCATGAAGCAGTTACGTGCTCATAAATGAGGAAGAACACTGGTATATTTTTTATTAATTCAGATTCTCTAATAACTGTTCATAACTTGCATTAAATACTGTATTTCTGTGTCCAGAATTATGTCATGTAAAAAAAGAAATCTGTAAAAAATGTTGATGCATTAATTTCAAACACACACACAAAAAAATCCCAAATAACCACAAAGCCAGGTAACATAAGACTTAAATACTTGTTTTCTTTAATTTTGTAACACTGCCTGGAACAATTAAAAATTAAAAAAAGAGAATTTAAAAAACCCAAAAATTTAGATATTCAGTGAAGGGTGAAAGAATTTAAAATTAAAAGCAATACATACCATTCAGAAAACATTTGGATCTCTATATTTTTTGTCCCACCCTCCAATATATTATACAGTCAATATTCATTGAAGCCATATGATATAATCCTCTGAGAATAATTTTGTACCTACTTTATTTTTTTTTTAAACTTTGTAGTAAATAAGATTCTAAAAACTCAACATATGTAGGAAAAAAAATTTCTTTCACAGTACATTCACATGTCCACACATTGTTCAGATTACAAGGATGTGGGAGTTTTGTTTTGTTTTCCTTTTGGTACCCTAAAAAATGTTCATTCCTGCAGTCAGTGTTTGAAACATAATTAGCAATATCTGTAAATTCCATCCAGAGATTTTTTCATGCAATAATCTACTCTTTTGCAGAATTTTACCCAAACCAAAAGCTGAGACTTTATGATCAACCTCACAGAAAAAAGGCTAGCCCTGAGCTTAAGCTGAACAATATTGTTATGGTCTGATTGATTGCCTGATGTCTGATTATCATTCATGCCTATTTTGTATGTTCTTTTTATGCTTTACTGAAACAGCAGCTGGATTTTGGCCTTTTATTAAATACCACTCCTTAGAGCTGTAGGGTGTAAAGCATACATGTGGTTTAGCAGTGCCCAAATTAGTTTTATAGGGAACATTTTATACATATTATAAATTAATTAGGTTAAAGAAAGTTTAGCATACTCAAACACTGGGAGTGTTGTAAATAGAGCAGACACCATTTGTAGTGCAGATAATTTTTAAAGGGAGGATATTGGAATGTGAGTTTGTTAGTGTTCCTGATGAAGATTTTCCCACTTTGTTTCATTTACATTTAGGTGCAGTTTCAGAGGAGCACCTTCACTTCTGTTCTCTGTCCACATGTGAGCAGCTTGTTCCTGCTCTTTTCAGCAGGGTCTCAGAACTTCCCTTTCCATGACCATAAACTGTGCCATGCTGCTTGGACTGAAAAAAGACCAACCACACAGTAGTGCCTTTTAAATCCTTTGGGAAAAGTAAAAATACCAGGATTTCTGCTAAACCTCATAGCTACCAATGAACAAAAAAGTACGGGTGTAAGATAGAAATTTTTCCAACTCTTGTCTTCTAGGAAGAGGTTTCTTTCCAGGTTAATGTCTCTGCATCATAATTTTAAATAAAATAAAAATGTTTTCCCATGTAATAGACAGAAAATAGAATTAAACCTCTACTTACATTACTTTCTAAGACAACATCCCAGTTTAAAAGTATTAATCGTAGAGAAGAACTAAGTGGTATAGCTCTTCCTCTTGGTCTTTTTGACATGATATGGGAAACAGGGGTTTCAATTTATGCATCTTGATTCTGTCTGCTGTCTTGGAAGGAATGAAATGCCCAGGAGATCAGTGAATCCAGGTAGATGGAAAGGCAGTGGCCCTCATAAGAGTGACGGTGTTTGAGCATTAAGGAGATGATTAAGGAGGTGAAGATCATAAGTGGGTGCTATGATTTGTTCTCTGGTATGAGAGTGTGTTGGCTCAAGGCAGTGATTTCTTTGGCAAGTGTGCACTTTAGGACTTTCTCTTAAATGTGTGCCTGAAGAAAATTAGGGGTTAAACCTTCCACCTATTTTCCATCTACATGCAGGTTGAAAATACCCCTGCTTATCACGCCCCAGCTGAGGACATTTTTAGACTTCTCTTTATTATCTGTACTATCCTGCTTTTTGCATGTAGGCAGAGAGAATATTACAAAAGAAAATCATACCTCTTTCCTGTTTCATCTCTACATTTCTTGGGGCAGAATAAAAATCTTACGTGTGGAAAATATTTGCCTAGAAAACAATTTAGATTCATGTACTTGGTCAAAGCACATCAAAACATGTTTCTCTACCACCAACAGAAGACATCAGCATACATCAAGAATGAAAATGGGACAGTGATGTTAACATTACTTTGTGAAATGTTTTAAGGTCAGTAGTCAGAGAAAGCAAAATAAATGAAAATTACAAAATGTCTTTCTACATTCAGTGTTGCATCTACAAAGTAAAAAACATTATAAAGATGGACTGGATCCAGTTTTAACAGCTGAAACTTTACTGATGACAGTGACATTATATCAGGTACACCTGGATTAGCTCAGCAGGCTAGACGTCTGAAAGCTGTGGCTTATATTTAGAGGCCAGTGTTTTAGTTAGAACTAACTCTTAACTTGTAAACCCTCTCGTCAGAAAAAAAAAAAAAAAAGACAGGATTTATCTAGTTTCATTTTTATAAGAGTGAAATTTAAGTAGGAAATTTTTTTCCACATTAACTCTTTTAAGTTTTCTGTATAAAGATTCATATTACAAAAGGGAATTCGGACCTCTGTCTTTAGAGAACCCAGCTGCAAAGCCAAGAATGCAAGCTAAATTTATTGAAGTCATATGTTAATTATGTATGCAGTAATGCAATGCAAATGGACACCCACCTGCATGGAATTGCATATAATAATACTTGATAGTATCAATAGAATTAATGTGGAGGAAATGCCATGTTTTATTTTTAGATATTTTGCTATTTTGTTTTTAATTATTGGTGGAATTAGTTAATTAATTAATTGATTTAATTAATGGAAAAGAAGAAAAAAAATAAAGAAAGAAAAAAGAAATCTATTGCAGGTAGACTGCATTGTCATGCAATAATAAATTACTTAATCTGCAAGTAGTCCAATGCCTTTTATATGGTCCCTCTTTGCCACAGTTTCTTGTTCAGCAATCCCTACAAAAAGATCTATTAACCAAAACATATGGTGGTTGGAGTGCTCTGGTTTTCTCAGAAAGGTAATATATCATACAATTAATTAAGCCTCTGGGCCATCTTGATGTCAATGGGATTAAACATTTGTTTAAAGACAGTCATGTGCCTCTTTTCTGAATTGAGGCCTAAAATAAAAGGGGAAATACTGTATGTGATTATGTCATGAAAGACAGCAATCCTCTGGCTGGACAGGACGGGTCTGAGTTAAGGCTATACAGACTTGTATCCAAATGCTTTCATTTTTTTCCCTCTGCTGGTAGAAAGCAGATTTTCCCATGTTTTTATAAAGTGCTGCACGATGCAACACATATTTTATAGCACAAAATGGAAGGCCCCAAGTATTCCAACTACCTGCCATATTATCCCATACTATAATCACAATTTTATTTCAGCAGAGCTTGAGGGTGTCTACTAGGACAGACTCTTAGGACAAGCCCAGCCTGCTCCCAATGGGTTAATGACATTTCTCAGGTTCAACAAATGCACTTGTCTTGTCTTCATGCCTCAGTGCACTTCCAGTGTCAGTCACAAAAACCACTCAAGCTGCTCTGCATGATTGTTCAATTAAAGAGCACAGATAATTTCCAAGACAATTTCAAGTATAAACACTAGCCTTTTTAATCTTATGAAGAAAATACAAATGTTGAGAGGGGAATGAAATTATAATGTGAGGGAAATAGCTTGTGCTATTGTGCTTTTCTTTGTTTTAATTCTTCCAAATTTAGTTGACAAAATCATGTGCTAAGGGAAGGGTCCACAAAGCAGAGTTTCTCCTCTGCCTGCATCTATGATGAGTATAAAGACACAGATTACAGAATATCTTTTTTAAAAGATTATGCTCAGCCTTTCTGGAGATATATAGAAGTTTAAATAGTCACTCAGAGCCAATACCTTGTCCAGCCACAGGCAGTCTATCCCAATAATTTAGACAATCTTTAAAATGAAACTGTTTGCTAGGAAATCTCTTTGAATGTGTCATTGTGGTAAGTAAAAAACCACTCTTGCACAGCACCAGCACAACACCTCTGAATATTTGTGACCTAAGTAACACCTGGGGACTGTGCTTAAAGAAAAGGAAATTTTTCCCTCTTAAAAAAGGAATTTTTTTTTTGAAGTAGTGTGATGGAAGATCTTATCTTTTGCTAATACTTTGTAGTGAAGAAAGGATTTCAAAAAGGAACTTTTGAAATAAAACTATGTTATGTCAGATTGGAGAGCTTATGAAAAGCCTACTCCAAACTAGCAAAGCTGTATAATTTTCCATTCTCTGAGAAACTCACATGCTTAAGAAAACTTCACTGTGTTTTTCAGAGGATGCCTATAAAACTCAAGTCCGAATTGATGATGAGCCAGCCTATCTGGACATTCTAGACACTGCTGGACAGGTGAGTAATTTTCCAATGAGAGTCATTCAATCAGAGATAAACTCAAATATTTTAACCTCAGAGATGTGGGTCACAGTGCTTAAAGTTCCCAATTCAAGCATAAAGGAAGCAGTGGCAGAACAATATAGAGAAATTAGCAAAAGGGAAGATTAAAGGAGTGCTGCAGTATAGAACAATATAACTTCCAAATCTCATCAGAGGAGACAGACAGTCTGAAATAAACAATAGATAAAAAGTTGTTCCTTTTTCTCTTGCATGCAGGAACATCTATCACAATAATGAAATTAATAAATACTGTGTTGATTGTCTTACATTTTTCTCATTCCTCCTTCTCTATATATATTACTGGGATTTTCTGGTCTACTTGTAGTCTAAGTATTTTGTTACATTTCGTCTTCTCCCCACATTATATGTAAATACCAAATGCTCATGCATAAGGAAAATATCTTAATGCCAAAAGTAACACACAGGGTTACGTATACAGGTTTTCCAGAGAAGCTGTGGCTGTCCAATCCCTGGAAGTTCCAAGGCCAGGTTGGATGGGGCTTTTGAGCAACCTGGGCTGTGGAAGTTGCTCCTCTCCCTGGCAAGGGGGTTGGAATGAGACAAAATTTAAAGTTCCTTCCAATCCAAACAATCCCCTGTATCTGTGGTCAGGGAATTAAGCTTCACATGCAGTAAAGAAGAAGAAAGAGTTAAATACAATAATTTCTTCTACCCGACTCAGCTCGTTTTCTTTCCACCTCAAGATATTTTTACTGCTTAATCAAAGTACTGCCACTGCTGATCTTTTCCTCAGGTGTATTTCAGGGTCTCTTTGAAGGCTTTTGTAGTTTCTTGAGTTCCCATAGTGTGTGTGCACCTCCTGCAGGAGCAAAACAACCAAAAAGGAACTTAAACACTTAGATAAACAAGGAAATATTTGGGAAGCAAAAGCCTAGTAACCTTGTTCTCAGCTTCCTAGAGGTCTGAATGCACCTGAGCTAGGCACTGCAAATGGTGGGGAATGCAGTCTGCTGCCAGAAATTTAAAGGAAGTTCAGCTATTGTCATTCATTTTTATATATATTATTTTTCATTACTTTAAAAATTTTGATCATATGAAAAGACTAGAAATAAACCTAATTTTTAATTTATGGGAGGAGGATATGATTTAATTTTGTCAGAACAAACAGTTGCAAGGTAAGAAAAGAAATCAGAATAATTCAGTCAGTGAAAGGTGTTGAGCACAGTAGTACACAAAAGCTGGAGTTTTATCTCTAAATTGTATCTCTATTAGGAAGCAGAAAATCTACAATATTAGAGGCTCGTGGTGTGTAGTGACCAAGTAATGAAATGTGGTGCAGATATTTAATAGAATCATAGAATTTTAAAACCTGGAAAATATCTTTAAAACAGTTAAGTGGAACTGTTAACCCAGCACTTCCAAGCCCACCCCTAAACCACGTCTCCAAGTGCCACAGACATGTGCTTTTTAATACCTCAGGGATGTAACTCCACCACTGCCCAGACATCCTGGGCCAGGGCTTGATAATCCTTTCAAAAAAGAAATTTTTCCTCATGTCCAATCTAAATCTCCCCTTTTTCCTCATCCATTCCTCTTTGTAGCAAGAAGAGGTGTGTGCAGGAGGACCACGCTCAGCAGATTTATCACCCCAGGCCATTTTACAACCTGGGCATAGCTGTTGTACTTCTGTCAAAATGTTGAAATTAATCAACAAATCAAAAGTTGATTTGATATGAGCAAATCTCTATTTTAAATTCCCCTGGTGTTCCATTGTAGATCGTCATCACTGAAACACATTCCCAGCATAACTAGGAAGCTCTTCCCACTTTACCTCCCCATGATTTTTCAGGAGCTGTCCATTCCAAGTGTCCTGGATTTAGCTGCTTGTCTTTGTAGATGTCTTTGGATTTGTTGCCTCTCTATCTGCACTACACAGCTCCAGAATAAATCAAGACCTAATCCAACTCCCATTGAAGTCAGCAGCTGAAATTGGCTCTTTCTTCACAGAGCACTTAATGGTGCTCTCACTGAAGCTCACACAAATTCTGCTCTGACTTTGGTGACTCAGGGTAAAAATCCAAAGCACCCATTTGTGCTGCTGCTGATGTGTGCCTTGGTGGTGCCTAGTTATTTTTATTTCCCCTGGTTTTATGTCAAATTGAAGACGGTGTTACAGCTTCTAAATCAGACAGTGGAAAACTCATTTGTCTGGGTGTCCTCACAGTCATAAATACTTCATCATCGACTTTGAATAATGACTTTAATCACTTCAGGAGATCAAGGAGCCAAAATTGTGATTCACCCTTATTTGGGAAATACAAGAAATCAATAGCCAAACTGACTGAATTTAACGTATTTTTTGTTGTGCTGGAGGATAAGTTTCAACAAATATGTTTCTCCTTTCCCTTCTGTACCTATGGACTAATTAAGAATTTCAACACTGACCAAATTAACTATTAATAATTAACACAGTTTTTAATAGTCAAATCTAGACTTAAAACCCACGTGTGATTTCAAACCTGATACTGCACAAAAATCTTCAATACTTTATCTGCTTGATCTAGTTTGAAGCATTTAAAGCATAAATGGTGCTCCAAAAATACATTTATGTTCTCAACTTTCTGAAGTTAAAAAAAAAAAAAAAAAACAAAAGCAACATTCAAACAAAGTGAAAACCAGAAACATTAATAAACTTGCTCATTTAGTTACTGATTTTTCTCTTGTGCATGTACATAGACCAATTGCGCATCTCAGGAAGTAAACTGATGTTCAATGGCCTCTGGATACATATTTTATACACTATCACTTGTCCTTTTGTACTCTTCCTATACTGTTTTTCAACAGAAGGCACAACAAGAGTAATTTTCTTAAAGAATGTAAGGGCTGGGTCAAGCAGTTATGCTTCACTGAACTCACTACACCTTCTTTTCACCATGCTCTACACTTGCCAGCTGGGCAGCCTGTGTTTGCTCACCCCATTTAGCTTCAGACAGAATATGTTTGCCTCAGAGAGTTTCAGGAGAAGGTATTGATGTAGCTCCTGGTAGCTGGATTATTATAAGCAGACCTAACCTGAGCTCTTCCTTCCAAAAAAAGCTTGAAAATGTGCTGCAAGGAAATGAGCAACAAATTGATGCTGGTATTCTTTTTCAGTGGAACAACTGAATCTAGAAGAAGCTGCCAATAATTGCTTTGGTTAGATATCAATGATGCCTTTGGCTCTTTAACTAGAAGTACTATTCTCAACACTGAACTTTTCTGTTTTTGCATTTACAATTCAATTAAAACAAAAACAAAAAAAAAAAAAAAAAAAAAAAAAAAAAAAAAAAAAAAAAAAAAAAAAAAAAAAGAAGCAAATAAAGCCAAGCACATTAAATGTGAGATTGAGATAATGTTTATAAAAATGAGGAAGTTTATTTTTTAGCTTTTAACTCCCAAGGCTAGCTACAATACGACATATGGAGTATATAGGGCAAACTTCATGGAAATCTGCAAATGCAAATTAGTATCCATAAAGATAGCTTGAACTTCCTTGTTCACCCATATGGGACATTTTTTGAGTAACTTTCCCTTGAAATTCACCCATGTCCACTGAGTTTGGAAGCAATGTTGGTGGAGGTAGTTCTGGGATTTCCCTTTTCTTAACCAATGCGTCATAAAAATAATCTGCTTTTACATACATTTAATCCAAATTGACGCAAACTCTTTGGTTTCCAGCAAACTTGCAGGTGCAAACGAAAGGACATTCAGCCCTCAAGCACTTTATTCTGCATTCAGTTCCCTCACAATTATTCTCTGAGAGTGACAACCCCCAACTGCTCCAACCGCGCACAAAAAGCCTCCACACAGAGTTATAGAAACCTTCTGTTCGCTCATTTACGCTTTCTCACCTTCTCTTCTAGCTTAAAAATATGTTGCTACTTCTGGAACCCAGAAGCATGCTCCTCATGGAGCACACACAGCAGTTATCTCTCCTGCTGTATTTATAGACTGTTGACTGACACAGGAGCTTTTATTCTTGCCACAGCTTTCCCCTGTATGACACATTACCCAATCTCTCTGTGTAGACCTCACGCCGAACACTAAAAGAGCAGCAGAGTTTCCTTCACTGGAAAACAATCTGATCTGACATGTAAAAGAGGCGAAAATTGTTTTCAGATACAAGGCAGGCGAGTATGTGGAAAAATGGGTTTCTGTGCCTGTCAGTGAGACAATACATTCAGAGATTATTGCACCAATTTTTGTTTGCTAAAACGTGAGCTTTTTATGATAAACTTAGTGCACCAGTATATTTCCCAGGTGTGAGTCAGAGGCTTGAAAAATGGGCCCTAAAATGTGATGGCATGCCATTTCAGGGAGATTTTCCTTTGTCTGGAGTTGTGTGCACATGAATTCATTTCCAGGCAGACACTTTTCAATCTGACAACAACAGTGCGCTCTGTACCGAAATCCATCTTTCAAATTGCTAGCAAATCACAGGACATGTTTATCCTGCCAACCTGCAGGACCATGATTCTTGCCCCCTGCTTCAAGCTTTGAAGAGGAACCATATTAGTCCCAAGAGCCCTTCAGATAAACACACTTTCTCAGACTAAACGCTATAGTCCGATGATTCACTCAGGCTGTTATCTGAGACCCCTCTGCTTATTATCTAAACATGCTGCTCTAATCCTGAATCAATGGAAGTGAAATCTCAAAGCAGGCTAGTGCAGCTTATCTCAAGGAAATGTAAAATGCCTTTTTGGCAGTAATTATGTCTTAATGGGCCTTTACAGCATGTTCTTATAAGAGGAAAACAATTTTATTGCACTTTCTGCTAGGTACTAGTGCATAAATGAAATCCATTTTATTTTTAAAGCATAGGGATATTGAAGTAAGTAGCAACTATTAACACAGTGTATTAGGTGAGAAGAGCATTAGTTTTATTTCCCAGCATGTTGTTCCACAGGCTGTTGAAAACATACTTAGAAAGTATAAAATCATAACACTGAAATTTTGGTGGGATCTTGAAACAAGTTGTTCTGTACTTTCTGGGAAGAGCTAAAATGTCTCCCTTGACCTAGTCATTTTATTTGCCAATGGACAGATTGTGGAGAAACACTTATTTGGCACAGATACAGAGTGGAAAAAACAGTTGCAGTAAATCACAGATGAAATTGTGGACCTGACACCAGTTTCCTTCAGATCATTGGCAAAATATTCCTTGACTTCAGTAGGAAAAGATCTAGGCATATGCTGATAAAAATGAGTGTATAACCAAAGGAGATGAGGAAACTGGCAGCCAAGATTCCCAACTTCCTTTTTCATCCCTGTCCATGAGTGAATCATGATGCAATAAAGGGTGGATCAGTTTGTATTTCTAGGCCTGCATTTATCTTCCTGTCAAACAGGTGCAATAAAATGTTGCAGGGAACAAGCATTTAGGGTGAACATCAGCATTTATTGAGTCTGACAATCCTGATTGCCTGCCCATTGCTACCATTCCTCTTCAGCAAAGTCAGTGGTAGTGGTTCCATACTGCAAATGCTGGGGAATTTTCCAGTGTTTTCTGTTCTCTTTCAGCAAAGTTTTTAGTGGCTTTTTTTTGTTTGTTTTGGGTTTTTTGTTTTTTTTTTTAATGTGAAATGCTTTCCCTCTCACTGTTCTTCATCTTTCTCTAATTTACAACTTCCAAAACCAGATAAATACAGAGTGAAATACAGAGTGATGCTGCTGAAAGATTATTTTTTCTCTTTTTAATAAAATAACATAAAAGAGAAGAAAACATAATACTAAATTTTTGAAAAAAAATTGGAAAATCTTTTTTTCTTTCAAAGCGTTTATTTGTAGTGTGGAGTTTTGGTTTTATTATTGTTGGGTGTTTTGGGGTTTTTAAATTATTTTATTTAATTTGGCTTTGAGGTGGTTTTGGTTGGTTGGTTGTTTTTGTTCTGGTGTACATTATATGGAAAACACCTATATAAGCACATTCCATATGAGTAAACTTCATCCAGATCCTCCGCAAGATTATGATAATGTAATTTTTTTCCTTTCTCCCAGTACTGGAAAATATTCTGCACTTTTTCTTTACATCAGTGATTGGTACTGAAGTACTTCGAAGTTCCAGCAGGCACTGCACATACTCTAAATGTGTCCTGATTTCTTTATATATATGTGACTGTCCTAGATAATCTCATCAGGAATTCCATTTTACAGAGGTTTTCTATCAAAACCTACCTGTTACCAAGCAGCTGTACACAAACCGGGGACACCAGTGGGCAGAAAACTGAATTTTACCTCTATCAGTTTTCACAAAGCTCACATCATAATAATATTTCCAGGACTAAAAAAATTGGCTTGAATGCTGAGAAAAAGGCACATATTACAGCACCACATGGTGCCTATTTCCCCTGAACAAATGACCAAGAAATGGTTCTTTTTGCAGAGCAGGGCTTTAATGCTTCATAGGAAAAGTAGGTTGCCCCCAAAAAATGAGATTTTCAAAATAAAGTGTCTTTTATGCCATTCTGAAGCTTTGAATGGTGTTGTCTGCAGACAAAGAGAGCAAAAGAAAAAAATTATATAGTGTTATCTGAAACATCCAAACATTTCACTTGCTAAACCACATGAGATGGACTGCTGGAAAAAGCTTTCTAAAAATGTAATTTTTATTTCCTGCTAGCAGGAAGGGGAATGTAAAAACCTAAAACCAAGTAATATCTTTTAATCTGCAGTTTCAATAGTTTTGCCCCAGAACCTGGAAGTGAAATTCCCTCCCACCAAGCAAACAAACACACAAAAACTCCCAACAAACAAACAGAAAACCTGAAAAGTAACCCTCATCAAATTTTGGTCTCCATTGCTTGTTACCTTTCTAATATAAGAAATGTTATTCCGTTAATCCAAATTTTTCAAAGAGGGGATGAGGAGAAAAGTAGAAACTCAATAAAATAATTACTGAAAATACGAAATATTTTCTTGGGGCTTTTATTATTTTTTTTTCTTAGCGAGCTATATTTTTGGATATATTTTTCTCTCACTTCCATAGACGAAAGCTTGCACAGCTTGCATAGACTTTTATTCCTATTTTTCTAAATGTGTGCCTGTTGGATGAGGAGAATAAATTTTTGTCATGAGTGTTCCATGTCATTATCAGAGCCGTGGGATGATGTGAGACAAACCATGCCAGGAAATGATCTTATCTCTTAATGAGACAAAATCTCAAAAGCTTAGTAGTGGCTATATTGGCTATACCTGTGTCAGAAATCAGTGTGGCACCTGACTTACACCTCGGACAAAGATGAAGGAGACAGACTCCTCTAACTTTTGGACCTGCAGATGAGCTTTAGCCCTGTGTAGGAGAGTTTTAGCACATCTCAGAAGTCACCCAGGATCATAAAATCATGGAGTGCATTCAATTGGAAGTGACTGTAAAACCCCTGCCATGGCAGGGACACCTTCCACTGTCCCAGATTGCTCCAAGACCTGTCCAACCTGACCTTGGACACTTCCAGGGATGGGGCGGCCACAGCTGCTCTGGGCAATCTGTGAGAGGGCCTCACCATCCTCACAGGAAAAATTTCTTCCCAATATCTCATCCAACCCTGCTCTCCATCAATTTAAAGCCATTCCTCCTCCTCCTGTCACTCTATACCCTGTTCCCAAGTCCCTCTCTAGTGCTCTTGTAGTCCCTCCTGGAAAGTGTCTCAAGGTCTACCTGAATCCTTCACTTTCTCTCTTGGATCTGCTGATCCAACCAAGGTACCTCATGACTTATTTTTTTAGAGCTCTGCCTCTGTCCTCATGTTTTTTGTTTTGTTTTTTTCTTTTTTTTTTTTTTTTTTCCTAATGCAATAAATACTATTCAGAAATATTTGTGCACGTGGAAATGAAAAAGCACGTTGAGAAGTCACAGGGACATGACAACTCAGTCCTTTCCTGTCACAAGTTTACTTTGTAAGCAATACAAAATCCATGCAGGATTGTAACACAGGTATTTTACATTCAATTTGGTGGTGATTTATGTGGTCCCCAGGGAACACACCCATCAGATAAACACTTAGGGAAATTTCAGTTGCAGAAATGAGTGCACTATTGATTAAATGTTACAAAAGTCTAAAATAGCTGCTCTGTAGATTGCTTGTTTCTTCGTTTCCCCCCTTTTCATGTTCTCAGATTAAATTATATCTCTGCTGATGAGTAGGGCACAGGGGAGGGAAGAGAAAAACCTGTATGGTGGAATTTTTAAGGTCAGCACACTTGTTAGGGAAGTCATCATGAGAGAGCATACATGCAAGCCAGAATGTAATTTGCAGTCATTTATCAGAGCAATGAGGTGTCTGACTCCACAGCCTCCTGGTTTACTTCTGCAAGGCTGCACAAGGCCTCGCTGGGGATGGAGACAAGCCTGTGATGACCACAAAAGCTGACAAGAGCATGTCTGAATCCCTGTAAAGCCCTTCCTTGCAGCTGCAGGCATTACCTCTTCACCACTGGGCTGTTGTCTTTTTTTTCTTTTTTTTTAATTTATTTTTTTCTTTTAATCTCTGCTGTTCACTGAAATGCAATTACCAAGGTATTAATTTTTCCCTTTAACCATTTATGATGCATTTGTGATAAAAGGTGAAAACTGTCTCTTTTTTGCATATCAATGAGAATGAGTAGAAAGTATTATGTGGTGCATGATAAACCAAAGGCATATGGGGGTTTTAGAGGTAGTTAACAATGAAGATTGCTTCAGTGCCTGCATTTAGAAGAAAATTGCTAAGGTGTTTATCCCTCAGAGAGAGACCATTAGCATGAATATGAAAGAAAAGGCAGTTCTCTGAGTTAGGGAGTGTAGCACTGAGGAATTTGTACTGGCATTGTGGAGAATTGATATGGTGATTTCATCTATATTTAGGGGTGAATAAAAAGTAGATATCATCTCCTAGGTAGGTGATGGACTGCATCTTTTCATTACTGCACAAGACAAACCATCTTAGGAAGAGCAGGATTAATAAAGTTAACAAAAGCACAGTTGCAGAAAACAGGAAAATATATTATCACGTGGAAGCAGGAGGGCAATTAGAGTGGGAACACCGGGAATCTTAGTGAAAAAAAGCTGCATCTGGAGGGAGAGTCTGAGTGCCAGTGCAGGTTATTTATTAGTTCCTCAGTAAGAAAGAATGGTCACTCAGTGATGTTATATTTTGTAGTTCTGAGTTATTTCATTGGAAGTTGCTCAAATCTGTCTTTTTCTCTGCCTTATTTCCCTTTCCTTTTTTTTTTTTTTTTTTTTTTTCTTTCTTTCTTTCTTTCTTTCTTTCTTTCTTTCTTTCTTTCTTTCTTTCTTTCTATCAGGCTGGTGTGGCTCAATCTCTCTTCATAAGTTATGATGCAGGACATATGAATGTAGAATAGTGAGTGCATACAAAGTGCTCTGCAGTTAGGGAAAGGGCAGTGAAATTGTCATCCATCAGTGCTCAGGATGTGAAGGAATACTGACACCTGTTTTTCATGAAGCTTAGTCCTGCATAGTCTGTGACTGAGAGCAGTGCCAGACAGCATGGGAAGCAGTATCACAGCTGAAAAGAATAGGGAAACCTGAATCTATAAGCCCACTTGTGGGAAACAACATGATTTCACTGATGGCAAAAATAGATCGTGTCTAACAATGATTTAAAGTCAATGAAAAAATAACGCCACAAATCCATTATTTTCAGAGAGGGTGAAAGCTTAACATACCAGTTCAGAGCCTCAGACTCATTTGGATAAAGATGAGAGCAATGTCATCATGAATTACCCTGATTGAGTAATCCATATTAAGAAACTGCTATCTTTATTTTTAATTAATTTCTCTTTACATTCAGAACATTAGTTGTGCATAAATTCTCTTCTGTATTCAGAGATAAGCGATGTATTAACCAGTGGGAAGGAATCCATCTCTTTCCATGAGAATACATTAGTTTTTAGAAAGAATCCTGAACTGAGGTATAATGCAACATCATCTCCTTTCTGGGATTGAAGACCCTTTTCTGCAGTAAGCAGATTTCTGCAGAAGAACATAAGTATAGGGGAAATTGGGAAGGGAAAATAATTTTAGAAAATTTTCAGCCAAAATTTTGTGAAAACCATGAATGTAAATCTATGCTGAATTTCATAATCAGTGCATGTCTAATTGTGTTTCTTGAATTACTGATCCATTCACTTGACCCTGTAAGCCAGGAAAATCTTCTTGCCCATAGGCAAGGTCTTGAGGTGCTGTCAATCACTCTGCCCAGGTGAGCTAACCTGGAAAACCCCTAAGAATCAGCAGCTAAAAAGTAATGCTGCTATTTGTCACAGAAATGGATATCATACATTTGTCTTCCAGAAAGAACACCTGTCATGAATATTCTTCTGTTTCCCTTTCCTGGTAAATAAATTAGCTTAAACAGGGGGTTGCCACTTGTCTTCTAAATTACAGATTAATTTCAGTGGCTGTCTGAGCTTTATCCTTGTACATTCCCAGAGTTAAGAAAAGTCTACTGATTTTGTACAACGTGGAGTTTGTAATATTGCCCCAGTCAGATAAAGCTCAGAAAGCCATTAGTCTGCTGGGAGCTTGGACTGAATCTTTTTTGATCTTCATACTTCTCCCATCATCAGTTATGTGCATTTTGTCCCCAGTACAAATTCACAGAAGAAAAGGGATATTGCTGTTTTACAGCAGAAGCAAGAATTCTTTCCTGTAATTACAAGGCATGAGACACTGACTGATCATTAATCAAGGGACTGATTATTATAATAATCCACTGCAAGCTCATGGGCTAATTCTCATTTATACTAATCCCACTTTCAACTGCTCCTGAATCATTACTAGAATGGGCAAAAAGGGTTGTGAGAGATGGGTTTGATGCTCAACCAGAGCAGTGTAGAGACTTGAAGAGGAGAAGAATCCATCTCTGTCCTCCAGTGTTTAAGCCAGAGCCCCTGCATTTTCTTTGGTCTGTCTCTGAGCTGTTACTCAGCTCCCTTCCTTCCTCCCAGTGATGTGGCAGATGGTTTAGGCTGGCACAGGTTGCTGAGTACCACCTGCTGCAAATATTTCGCTCTCTTTTCCTGTGTAACTCCTTTTGCTGTTGTTGTTATCATTTGCAAAGGATGGATGGGAATAAGAGGGAGGAAAGAAGAAAGTGTGAAGTGATGTTGATAATGTTTTGTGTTTTCCTGTTTTCTGCTGCGTCATTGCTGGGAATCTCTAGCTGGTGCAGGCAGGGCTCCTGCAAACAAAGGCAGCAGGTTGGGAACTTTGGCTTCTGTGGTGGAAAAAGTGTACCTTTATTATCTCATAATGTTACTGAACCCATGCTGAGGAACAGCATTTCCCACTGCTGGGTGCTGTGGAGGGAAAAATCCCCGACTGGCTTCAGGCATTAGATGCTACATTCTCTTGATCTTTTCCCTCCGTTGGAAATGAAACAGCCTTGCAGAAGCTAAATGAAAAGTCTAAAATGGAGGGGAGGAGTAGCCTTATCATCCAAATGCATGAAGGGTATGAGTGGGCAGGGCCTGGCTGATATTGTGGACATCAGAAGCAGGGCTCTCTATTTAGTCTCTGTCAAGGAAGTGAGAGAGGTACAAAAGAAAATCACCCCTGGCATCTTAAACACTCCCCTAAGGGTGAGGGTGGGTTGAGTTACTCTCTGGAGTCAGTTTTATCTCTCTAATGACTGTAGAGAGAGGGACTTGAAGACTAAATAAAGAGATTATTCTAAATTTAGAATACCTGACTACCTCTTCAGGAGGCAGAAAGCACATTTAATAAAGCTTTTTACATCTATATTAATACTGGTATTGTGATGTTTATATGATATAATATCCAGCTAACATCTCACCTGGATGTTTTCTTATTCAAAATGTAACTGCTGCAGGTTTTTTGCTGCTTGCTATTACAAGCTTTTAAAAAATATTTGGTTTTGCCCCCTCCTCTGCTCACAAAAAAACGCACTAAAAATCCATGAAAACCAGATAATTATCACAGCACTTCTCACCAGTGTACTTTCATTAGACAAATCTATTTCAAGAGGTAAAAGAAAAGCACAATTTATGACAAGCAGTGCCAGGTGGATGATATGTAATCCTGACATAGTCAGCTGTGATGCTTATGTGTGTAAGAGAACTTACTAACAGAGAGAGATGGAGGGTTTGCTTTTTGGCTTTAAAAAGGATTTGCTGCTAAAATGTAATATTGTACCGTACCAGCAAAAAATTTCTGGAGACAAACAAAATTTTCAACTTGCTTTTAATAAGAAAATTCTGAGTGAACAATGAAGTTTAATGTGTTTTTTGTTGTTTTTTTTTTCTTCTCTCACTATCTGAAGATTTTTTCCCCTCCCTGTGTCTTTTTTCTTCATTTTGCCTTTTTTTTTTTTTTTTTTTTTTTTTTTTTTTTTTTTTTTTTTTTTTTTTTTTTTGCCATAGATGAACAGTATCCCACCTGTTTGCAAGAATATATCCCACCCCTCAAGTGTTCACTACAAATATGAAAAAAAACCCAGTTTATAACAAGAATGACCCCTGTGGTAATCAGGGAGACAGTTTTGATTAAGAACATCTGTTAGCATATTCCTGGTTCTAAAGTCAAGCAGAACATAAGACAAGAAGATATAGAAAGTGACGTTCTTCAAACTGTGAGGCTGGCCTCCCTGGGGAGGCTCTGACCTCTTCCAGAGATACAAGCCAAGATCATAAAAAAAAACCAGAACAGACATCAAAATGTGTGGAGAGTGTGTGTACTTTGAAAAACATGACACCTTTGCTTCGGAGGTGCCTCATCTTTAAATTTCTAAGCACCACACTTCTGAGGATTGTGGGGAAGGACTGCACTTGCAAGCTGTGTTTACTGCTCAAACACATCACCACACAAGGAAAAAGAGGGGCAGGAATGGTGACCCTCTGCTCACTGCCTTGTCTTTTATTTTTGGGGTGTTTTTTTTTTGTTGTTTGTTTGTTTGGGGTTTTTTGTGGTTCTTCTTCTTTCTCTTTTATCCTTTTTGGGGCTGTCAAAGCCATCTCCTTAGCTATGGGCAACATGGGGATCTGGGAGAAACGGCTTCACTTCAGAGCTCTGCTGATGTAAAGTGCCTCTAAACACCTTCTGTACCAAGTTGCATAAAAGATTTTCTAACCCAGCACTCCTTCTCCAGCATTGTTAAAGAGGAAATACTTAGGAAACAGCAAAGAAACAAACTGGCTTTGCTGAACTTTATTATACATCATTCTAGATTCTTTTGGTCAGCAAGGCAGGGCTGTCCTGAGCTGACCATGAGACCCAGACTAATGTTTGATGATAATACATAGACAAACCCTTCATAAAGATCAAGGTATCTCAGTGTAGTGTGACTTTATTGCTCAATTACTTTGTTTTCTCTTCTGGGCACATTAAAATACTGATCTTGGAAAATATTCTGATCTCTAATAAAAAAACCCCCAATATACAAGTTCTATTTATATATCCATGATAATAATATGATTTTTAAATTAATTAAAAATATTGTTTTTTATGAAAAAAATCTCTTGGTCATAATGAAATATGAAATAAAAGAGTATCAATCAAGATGAAGGAGAGAAGTTAGGCATTTTCTTTTTGCTAAATTATTTTCTTAAAAGCTGCTAGAAAAAGCCAGAATATACAGGACAACAAGACGTGGAAATAGGAACACTCTCCCAAGTGTAGGTAGGGAAGTATTTATTGAGTGTGAATGGATTGGATTATGAAAGAGAAAGTGTTGCTAGAATTAAGAATTTTGAAAGATTAAAAGGCAATGAGGTAGGTTTCTACAGGTACACTGGCAATTGCACAGTGGTCAAGAAAAATGTGAAGCTGCTGCTGGAGCACATGAGTGTTCTAACAATGAGGAACATGGAATTTACAAATACACTCAAGGCTTCCTCTCTCCCCATCCTCAGAGGCAAGCTCTGCTCTTATGCCTCCCAGAAAAGTTTGGGGAAGGGAGAGTTTAGAGGGGGATAAATAAGGGAGAAGTGAATCAAGCTGGGTGTGGGCAGCTCGGTACCACAGGATGAGACCTATCCAAGCATGTTGAGGAAGCTGCTCGATATCATTGTGAGGCTGCTCTCATACCTGTGAAAAATCATGCCAGATGCCTGATCACTGAAGAAAGGCAAATGTGACATCTCTCTAGGAGCAACTTAACCATCAAGAGATTTTCTTGTCAGCGTTCTTCAACAACAGGTAGAAATATATAGTCTTATGAGGATTAGTGGAATTTTTTTTTTCTGCATTCACTTATACTGGAGAAAGAAAAGGAAAAAGTTATGCTGCCTTCTTTCAACTTTAGAAAAAATTTTGTTTTGTTTCTGTCCAATCTTGATACTTGTTCTCAAGTATCGCATCTCCTAAGAAGAATGATGATTTGGTTTCAAAAGAGTTTTTACCACACTTTTCAGTTAAGTCTTAGTCATAATACACAAGAGAGTACTCAAGATTGATGCCAAGCTGCAAAGTGCTGTAAGCATGACAAATCTTCGCTTTAATTTTCAGAATTGATTTCCTTTTGAGGGGGTGTGATTACCTTCTCTCTTTTCCCCTTGGCATTTACTGACTCGGGAATGTTTTGTATTTTCCCTTTATTGAGTAGAAATTTGTATCCAGTACTATTCCTGAATGATTTTTAAGCGGTCCTTTTTATAGCAGGAAACAATTAAAGAAGATGTTAGTGTGAGAGACGCACAGCTTATTTGATAAGGGAACCAGACAAAATATAAAAATAAAGCCACTGAAAAATCTGTAAAACCTTATGCTTTGTCTCTACACCAGACCATTCACAAAACCCAGGTCAACTTGTGTTTTAGTTCTCCTTACTGTAGATAAACATGAAAAAGTGGAATCTGGAGTAAGACATGAACTTAAAAATTACCAAAGAGATGTAATTTCTTCTTAGTCCTTTGTCTTTTTTGTATAATATGCATGCAGATTTGCAAAGATTTTAGTGTATTTATTGGTAATTAAATTTATTCTTTCTTTTAGTATATATTATTATGTTGAGGTTCCTGGTAAAAAGGAAAAAAAACCAAACAACGCTCTTTTTTTGAAATAAAAAAAAAAAACAAAACAGGCTTGTTTATGTTTGATCTTGGAGTCCTTGACTTTGTACTCAACAATCTTGCCAAGGGAAAAAAACTGAGAAGTAAATGTCAACATCAAAAGATTGCAATGGAAATGACTAGCTGTGTTAACAACAGAAAGCCAATTCTATGTCCTCAATCCAGTTTGCACAGAATATTTAATGCCTCTGAAAATGGATCATTTCAAAAATGACGCTAAAGTATTTTGCTTGTTTAGTCTAATTTATCAGCAGTAATAATGTGTCATAATAAAAAATTGCATAGGTAAACTCATTCTTATCCTGAAAGTTTTAACTCTGCTCCGGCATGAACCAGAATGTGTAGGTAGATGATTCTCACTCAAAAGTGTCAGTCCTAAAAGCTGAGAACTTTGTCCCTTTGGAATGATTCAGTGTGTGAAATTAGGAGCCCAGGGCCTCCTGTCAGTCAGGGAAAGCCATTAAGCATCCCTGGGGAGTGATCCTGGGAGTACTCATGCTCCAGAACATCACTTACTGTGAGTAACTTAAACAGGGATGTGTGACCTAATTCCTTCCTGTTTTGCCGTAAATGGCTATAAATGAGTGTACAAAGCTCTGAGCACTTCCTAGAGGTGGATCACCTCACTTAAACAGAGCTCATTCTTTGTAAAAGGTTGTGCAGAGCTGTCATACAATGGTACAGTAGTTGATTTATGAAATTTCTAACGCAAGAAGACAGGTCATCTGGGCTGGATGTTAGGTTCTATGTGAAAACATGCACTTTTAGCTATCAGCTCCACTCAGTAGTACAAACCCTCTAAAATAAATAATAGGTGCAAAAAATAGCTAATTAGATAACGAATAGTATAACTTTTCCCAGCATTAGAAGCAGCCTATAGTCCATTAATGGCATTGAGTTGTTTACCACTTTTTAAAAGACAGCTTAGTGGAGTGCAGCTGCATAGCCAGCTAAATTCAGAAGCCTAATCCACTAATTTAACTTCACTAAAGACTTCCATTGCCTGCTCAGCCTGAAGAAATCCTGGACTAGTTCTGTTTCTCCTATAAAGGGGACTACCCTCTTAAAAATGGTAAAGAAGAGTTCAAAGGGACTGGTGCAGAGAGGAGAAAATCAGGGTCACATGGGAGGGGGGCTGCAGTGAGATCTTTGTTCTGGTGTAGAAGCCTGGGTTCTGAGAGCAGATAATGGATTTAGTGACTGTGTTTAGTCATTAGCACTCCCTGCTCTCAACTTGGAGACTTTGAATCTGACGTATAGTTTTGTATTGCATCATTTATTAATCTAGTAGCTGTCTAATGGAGATGGCTGGAAGAGACCTGGGGACAGAGACACAGCTCTGTTCAGTGTCTTGTCCAAACCACAGAGTAAGGAATCCTTTCTGTTTGATATCTTCAGTGTTCAGCTGCCCTACTGCTTGCATATCCAGTTTCCAAAGGATGGGCTACATTATGACCTGACCCATTGCCTCTTGTAGCTTAGTAGTTAATAAACTCTCCTGGGGTGCTATGGGGTGATAATTCAGAGATTTTCAAATTCTGAGTAAGTCTCAAAGCAGAATCCTGCCCTTAAATTGCCTATTAGTCTGCCATTTTGAAGTTGGATGAACTTATTCCTGCAGCAGGTGAAATGTTTTGGATGATATATAAAGCCCTTGGGTAAAAGATACATCATAAATAAATGATAATGGTCAACATGAAAGTCTATTCACAGCAAGTATTGTCAATCAACATGAGCAAGTATTGAGAGAGATTTAAGGTTGAGACTTTTAAAAGAGCATAAGAAATCTATTTCCCTTCAATTTTCAGCAAGGGCTGAGGATATATATATGTAAACTAAACTGTTTTAAAAAATCCTAAATTCTCAATAGAGTAAAAATTACAGGATTTTATGCTGTATACTGCTGCTCATAGAAGTGGTCCAATGTTGATATGTGCATTCCTTTTTTATCAGACCTTCCTGCATCTTAATATCTCTGGAGAACTGATTCTGTCAGGAGGATTCTGATCCTGACCGACTGTTGCCATGGTATTGGGTTATTCTGGGCTGTGATCAAGAAAAAACAAACAAACTTGTGAAAGATATTGGCTTTAAAACATATTCTCAAGCCACAGTGCCTAAGACTAGTTTTTGAAAACTAAATCTTGATTTTTTTGTACAATGTGGCAGTTATTAAAAGCTTCTGAAAATAAAATACCAGCAACAAGAAGCATTGTCATGACAATAAACATAAAATGAGAAAAATGTGGGAGAAGGAAATGGGACCAAATCTTGCACTGTTTAAAATCATTCATTCTCATTTAATGGTGTTACTCCACACTGAAGTGAAACTTCCATCTTTTCTAAGACTTTTTAAAAAAGTAGAACTTTTTGCAGACTGGATCCCTGTTTTGTTAGGTACTGTTGTCTTTTTTATATTACTGAGCTTTTGAATTGAGTGCCTAATAAGGAATTTGTACCTGTCTCCAGTTCCTAGGTAGTAATGTAGATTTTTTTACATCTGTTAATATTAATTCTGTTGCAAGTCATCTGTTTGTACTGGCAGCACTGAAGACATTTCTGGTAATTCACGAGACAGTGTTTTCTATATGCTGACACATGCAAAATAACTTAATATTCTTAGACGACAGAGCTCCCTTGATGGGAACTTAAGAAAAAAAGCCCTAAGAGAAATCCTTATTATTAGGGTTGATGAACCCAGAAGGGTGCACAAATTTCAGCAAGCTGTGTTTACAAGGGCAAAACAAGCAATGTGAATTTATGCAGGGAACTGGGGAAGTTTTCTGCAAGTTCGTTATTTACAGATGGATAATTTTGTTTGCCAAATTACTGAGAGTGTTCTTCCTGTCCTGCAGGCAGAGTTCACAGCCATGAGGGACCAGTATATGCGAGGTGGAGAAGGCTTCATTATCTGCTACTCCATCACAGACCGCCAATCCTTTCAAGAAGCAGCGGAGTTTAAGGAGCTCATTTATCGCGTCCGGCACACCTACGACATCCCCGTGGTGCTGGTGGGAAACAAAATAGACCTTGAGGAGTTCAGACAGGTAAGAGGCTTCTCTGCTGGTTTTGGCTTGGTTTTGCTTGGCTGCCTCAGGGGTTTCTGCAGCATATGTTGTGCAGTGCTACTGAGAATTATTAGCACAAGAAGAGGTTTAATCAAAGAGCGAGAAACTTGTAATGAATTAAAGTCTTCGTGGTGCCTTTCATTCATATGCTGTGGAACTTGAAGCAGCCTTGGCAAATCACATCTAAACTTTCTCTGTTTTTACTTTAAAAACTTTGACTACTGTATGAATGTAAATATATATGAATATGTTGAATATATATATATATATAAGATAGAAAGAGTTTCAATCAGGACCTTTGTGGGAAAATACCTATGGTTTCTTTGACACGGCCAGCCATTAAACAGAGGTTTCTTTTTTCCTCAAACGTACTAGATTTGAGTAAAGATTTTTCGACCTCAGACTGAAAAGAAAAAAAAAAAGTAAAAAAAAAAATAAATATATATATATATATGAGACTACATTTGCCTGAAGATCCAGTGACTGTGCTATCAGTGTTCAGGTAAAAAGGAGATATGCAAGAACTGAATTCACTTTGATCTGTATACAAGATTTCAGCTACCACAATCCATAGAGAAACAGAATTTTTTCAACTACAAGGTCAATGACTGTGGCTCTCTCAATGTCTTTAATAATCTTTGCTCACTTTTTTTCCTTTTGCTTCCTCTCTTCTCCTTCCTTACTTCCTTACCAGTACTGTTTGTACAGGTGAGCTAGAGTGAGATCATTAGAATGGCTTGGTTGTGACCTGGTACTGAACAGAAAGTATCTACAACTAGAACTGCTTTCAAATATCTGACTTCTGTGAAGACATACGTAACACTTAAACAAAATGGTGGTTTTTTGGTTCATTAGCATCTGTGCTCACCAATCCTATCTACTCTTTTCCACTTATCCTGTCATTGTCCCCATTTCATTGTCTTCTTTATTCTGCCTGAAGAAAATCCAAAGCAGTGAGCCTGAAATTAGTCTTAAAGATCTGATTATGTACATTTGAAAGTTCACATCTGTTTTCCAGATCATTGGCTTCCTCCCCAAATCAGGCTGTGACAAAACCCTAGTGGGGACAATCCAGCTGCCGTTTAACAGGGGCTACAAACAAGGGTGCCAGAACAGAAGGGGAGGGATGAGCCTTTGGGAAAGGGTGTGGGTTCAGTTTTTTTGATGAGAGAACTGGACATTCACTTGATCCTAAAGCAGGATACAATTGATTACCTACAGCTACCCTTAGATGAGGTTTCAGCATTGCACTCTTTCCTCATTGGTATGAAGACACTCTTCCACCGATCTTTGCCACTATCTCTTTCTGATCTCAGCTTTTGTTGAACTTTTATATTTTAATCACTGTCAACATATGTAAAAATATATGCCTGGTTTAAATGCTTTTACATGCTCCTTGGTGACCTTGTCTGCTCTCACAAACAGGAAAATTACTGTACATGAATGTCTGGATTGGATTTCACCTGGAGCATTTTAGATTATGGGGCACGGGCAGGCTTTTGGGAATAATGCTAGAAATTGAGCCTGTGGGGTGTGATAAACAGACTAAAAACTATTCTCTGAAGTCACCACTGATGATTTTGCCTGAATATGTGAACAAATAAAATCCAAATTGTGGTCTTAGATTTTAAAAAGTTTCAATGAAACAGAATTTAGGCCTTCAGAATGCTTTCCCTTCACAAGCCCTCTACTAATGCCAACACATTTGGCAGTGTCAGAAGGGTTTTCTCAAGTACTGCAATCCAGATTTTGGCCCTTAAGTCAAAGACTAGTAAGGCAGTGTAAAGCAGATCTGCTCCTTTAAATATAGCCTTTGAATATGACTATGTGTCCATTAGCAAGTATTAGAATCAACAGTAAAGAAATGCAACTGAAAAGCAACTTTTTATAGAGTTTATATTTTTGGATATTATTTTGAAATTTTGACTACCTCTACTCCTTGAATGTTGTTTGCATAATTAATTAGTGCTGAGTTGTGTAAGTTGTGCTCCTAGAATTTATCTTCACTTTAATTTCATCCACTCCACAATTCAAAGCAAATCCAGGTTAAGTGGGGGTGATGAGCAGATACTGCTCTAAGTAGCTTCCTGACCTAAAGTGAAGCCCCAGTGTGCCTAAAGACACTTCTGTGCCCAGCTTTAAGCACATATTAATGCTCTCTAGTGTTTCTTTATTTCAGAACTGGGACATGAGGCTGTGCTGTACGTTTAACACACACTGAAATAAGTTTTATCTATGCTCACTTGTAAGGTTAAGCAATATCTAAGTAACTGGACGAACCCTGGGAAGGTAGATTGAAAGGGATCTTTTCAAGGTCATGCACTATGGTTACAGCTTCATTAAAAGCATTTGGGCCTTCAAGAGTGACAGCCAACTAACTCTGGAGTGACAGGCAGCAATGAGCTGGTGATGTAGGGCATTAACATATCAGTGAACAAACAGGGAGGTACACAAGCACACCAAATTCAAACAGCTGAAAAATAGTAGGTGTCAGAATGCAATCAGCCAGCTTGGAATTTGACTAGGGCACCAGGGATAATATTGTTGCTTTCTTTAATGACATTTTTCTCCTATGAATTTCATTAAAATAACTGTAATGTTATTAATGTTATTTCAGGACATAACATTAAGTTCAACATTCCTAGGCATCATTTCCATTTAATGGCAATTCTGCAACAATTAGATGGGCTGTAGTGGCTTGGCGAGACAAAGCTGTTGTTTGAAATGTGAATCCCCATGCTGTATAGATAATGATGTATGCTGCTTTCTTCAAATCTATCAACAGTACTACAAGAAAAAAACCTAATCTGCAGTTAAAATTGTGACTTAAGTGAAACACTGCTGAAAAAGAAAAGAACAATGAGTTAATTATTTTTAATGATATTTTTATTTTATGATGGCTTCAGTGAAATTATAATCTTTATGTGTGCATGTGATTTTTCATGTCCTAAGAAATGGTTTTTTTCCTACTCGTTCTTAAAGCAAGTTTTAGTTATATTCACCAGCCTAAAGAATAAGCACTTTAAATTTTCTCTGAGCAACATGGAAAAAATTGTGCAAAAACTGGGTGGAAAAGAGAGTAAATCATTATCTTGATGTTTATGTGATGGCAAGGCACCTTCCTTCCCTCACTGAAAAGCCATTAATGCTTAGGCATTCATAGCATCATGGAATGGTTTGTATTGGAAGGGACTTCAAAGCTCACCTCATTACAGCCTCTCTGCCATAGGCAGGAGCACCTTTCACTAGACCAGGTTGCTACAAGTCCCATCCAACCTGGCCTGGAACATTCATCTGTGTCAATTCCCTGATTTTTCAGCCATTGCTCTAAGAAACCCTTAAGTATTATATGCATTCTATTCCATAGCTCTTTGATAGAAAAATACAGAACTAAATGATTTGGTAACATTTTAATTTCAGTGTTTTCAAACACTGAAGTCATTAGATCAGTAAATTCATGCTTGTATGTCTTTAATTATCATCAGATTTTCAGAAACATGTAGAACCAGCTGTCCAAAAACGCTGATATTTTCACTTTAGGTAATGATGATACTTTCACCTTGTCTCTTTACTCCAGATGAACACCTGATTCTTAGTATTTAAAACATGTGTAACAGACATCTAATTAGAACATATTCACCTTTAAAAAACACATTAAAACTATTCAAGCTCGTGCCATACTAATGTTAAATTGCAGCTTTATATAAAATAAATTAATAGGAACTGTGGCATTACTGAAATGTTGTATTAACATTACTAGGTTAATACAAAAGCATTAACCTAGTAACCACTCCAAAATATTAATTACATTGAGCAATTTATAGGGGAACTGACTACTCAAGTTCCTCTTAATAATGTGCTATAAGTCTGAGCTGTAAAACATTCTTTCTAGGAGCTTTTTTGAACTCAAAAAAGTTCTGTCCAGAGGGGTTTTGTTAGAACCCCTCTGGAAATTCAAGCCATGCAGAAATATCTCAGCCCTCATGGAGCAGCATTTCCTGTATTTGTTTTTTCTTGACCCCAGAGGAATCAGCTGTGGGCTCAGTTCAGTCCATGGATAACATGATGCCCATTTTGCCTGAAGTTAGGAGGGCAGCTCATGTTTCTTCCAGCTCCTGGCCTCTCTGGGAAGCCTGTCATCAAAGCTGTTAGTTTTGCCAGTATGGTTGTGCTCCTGAAAAGAATTATGCAGTTGTTTACCCTTCCACCCATGAGCTGTCGTACTGGCTACGAACAAAAATCTGAGAGGAGTGCTGCCTTTGAAAGCATTTACCTCTACAACCCCCTCCTTTAGTCAGAAATAAAAAAAATCAACATGAAATCTGCCTTTTTTCATCTAGAACTGTCGTGGTGCAGCATGGGGAGTGTGTTGAAAGTGAGAGTCAGTTTAGATCAGATGTTAGGGAGAAATTCTTCCCTGTGAGGGTGGTGAGGTCCTGGCACTGGTTGTCCAGAGAAGCTGTGGCTGCCCCTGAATCCCTGGGAGTGTTTATTTAGGGCCAGGCTGAATGGGGCTTGGAGCAGCCTGGGACAATGGAAGGTGTCCCTGCCCATGGCAGGGGGAGGAAAATAGTGGTCTTCAGGGCCCCTTCCAAACCAAACCATTCTGTGGTTCTGTGATTCTATGATTTAACACGGAGCAATATATTATTCAGAGTGCAAATGTATTACAGAGGTTTCACTGTATTTTTTTTCCCTGAAATTTCATTATACCAGAAAATAATTCTCAAATCAGGATTATAGTATGTTTTCCTGATCAGAACCAGCTGAATATTCTCATTTTAATGAGATTTTATTCTGTATTTTGCTTAAGATAGGCTGACTGGTTATCACACAATGTGAATGTCAACTTTTAGATTTTCATTTTGACAGTTGCTCTATTTTCATGCTTCTCAAACCTTGAAATAGCAGCTGAGTCTGAGACAGACAAAATTTTTTTGTTTTGTTTTGTTTTGTTTTGCTTAGCTTTGTTTTTGTTTAGCTTTATTTTCTTAAAAACTTGTTTCCATTTTGTTTGTTCTGTGTGAGTAACTTTTTGGTATATATATATATCAAAAATTGTCTGTTTGTACCTTCTGGTGCCTGGTTGAGGCACTGAAAATACTTCAAGAATAAGATATTATATTTTACTTTTATTTTTATTTTTCAGTGCATGACTATGAAGCACTGTTTACTAGATGCTCCCTTACTCATATTATGAATCATGAGTCTGAAGTATTATGAATTTCTTACCTTAGCATCAGGCTAAATTCTGTTTCTTTTGGGATTAAAACTCCTTTGAAATTTGTGTCTATATTTCAACACCAGCAGCTCCACTTTCTCTTGAAAACATTAAATGTAAGGTAGGTAGAAGTGTCTCTACTGAAGACAGACTTGCTTCCCATTATTCAGAGCAATGCCCTACACAAAGAATTAAAGGTTTCAATTTTCCTTTTGAAGCTGAACTGCAAGTCAAGGGAAATGTGTTTTTTGCTGCTTATTAACAACATATAGTATACATTTGTGTTAATTACAGACATTGTAAATGGTGAGATTAAATGACTTGGATAGACTCTCTATAAAATCCATGCAGAAAACCAGGATTTATCACATGTCATAGAAGTGTCTCATAAAATGAGATGTATCTGCCTGGGAAGAAGTCTGTCTTGCTGCTGACAGCAGAGGGAAGCTCAGACAGCCATCTTCTTTGCCTTTTTGTGGTGGTGTTTTGGTGAGATGAAAACTTATAAAATTGTTTCTGACATATTTTCAGTTTAGGATCTAAACTTACTGATTCATTCTGTTTTTGCTGCTGCTAACTACAGACTGTACTTCTGAACCAGGCACTCATCTTTTCTTTGATTTTTGAATAAACAATATCCTAGACAACAACTACAAAACCATAATGGAAATCTAATGGAAAAAGTCCTGAGGAGAATATGGCACAGAAGAGCAAATTCTTCAAAAATATGTAATGTCCAGAAAAGGGGAGCTAGGGAAGGGTATGGAGCACAGGTCTGATGAGCAGCAGCTGAAGGAGCTGGGAAGGGGCTGGAGGCCCAGGAGAGGCTGAGGGAGCTGGGAAGGGGCTGAGCCTGGAGAAAAGGAGGCTCAGGGGGGACCTTGTGGCTCTGCACAGCTCCTGACAGGAGGGGACAGCCAGGGGGTTTGGGCTCTGCTCCCAGGAACAGGGACAGGAGGAGAGGGAACGGCCTCAGGCTGGGCCAGGGGAGGCTCAGCTTGGACATCAGGAAAAGATTTCTTTGTGGAAAGGGCTGTCCAGACCTGTCACAGCTGCCCAGGGCAGTGGTGGAATCCTCATCCCTGGAGGGATTTAAAAGCTGTGTGGATGTGGCACTTGGGACATGGGCAGTGGTGGCCTTGGCAGTGCTGCGGAACGGTTGGATCAATGGCCTTAGAGGCCTTTTCCAGCCTCAGTGATTCTAGGGTTGTATTTATTTGAATTTTTTATTGAATTTTTAATTCATTCTTTCATCCATTTTGATTCCATTTGATTGTTCATTTCCCATGGATATTCACATAGTCCTATATTCCATCAGTGTCTGATGAAAATTAATTGCATTTGTAAGGAGTTGCCATCATCAGTTACATGCTCTTGCCTACATATTTCCTTCTCACATGATATCACATCACATTCTTTGTTTGAGCTTCAAATCCTGTACAATATAAGCCATTTTTGCTGTTTTGATGGAGCTATGACAGTTGTCTGAATATTTGGAATTAAAACTACTGAAGTTGTCATGGTGTTTTATAATCCTAGAAAACTGTCAGACCTTTGAATAATCATTTTCTTGCATTATCAAAATGTCTATCTGAATTCTGTCATGTTCTTCTACGAGTCTGATTTCTATTTACTTGCAATTGATTTTGATTTTTCAACATTTCTTTTATGTTGGTCACTGTCCTAAGTAGTCTTTCTCACACAGTTTTAAAAAAAGAATGTAGCATTTTACCTTCTGACAGAGAAAGAAAGAAAAAAAGAGGGAAAGAAAGAGAGAGAAAAGAAAGAAAAAAGAAAAAGAAAAAGAAAAAGAAAAAGAAAAAGAAAAAGAAAAAGAAAAAGAAAAAGAAAAAGAAAAAGAAAAAGAAAAAGAAAAAGAAAAAGGATGTGTGGTTTTTCAGGTCAATGCAATTGTAGTAGAAAATTTGGCAGCTGTAATCTTTTGTAAGGAAATTCTATCATTAACAAGTGTCCTTAGCAAATATTCATTTATACAGAGATTACCTCCTGTCATAACAATGCTTTCATGTTTCCACAACTTCCCCCAAACCACAGCTTCACATTACCCAGGCAGCAATAAATGCCATCAGACACACAGACAATTGTAATGAAACTGTTGGCTCATTTCTCAATTTATAATTGTGTTAACCTCTAGTGAACTACTCAGTAAGTCCTGTAATTCCTTCAACATGGAGCAGAAGACATTTGAAGGGGACTAAGATGCAGATAACAAGCTGCTCTGTAGGAGAAGAAACAACAGCAAAACAATAGCTGCACTGCAGATAATAAAATGTTTATAATGTAAAACCTGGATATTCAGAGATAAAACCAAAGACAGCTAATTGCTTGTAGGTGAAGCAGGACAAAGCAGGATGTGTAGCCAGGAGTATACACAGGGGAGGGTGTTGCAAGGTCACTTCACTGCTGGGGATATTAAACAGCAGCAAAATTTATATTGTTTTGAAAGGCTCACAGTTCTTCTTATCTCCACCTGCTTTAACTTCACCATCCGCCTCAGAGATTTTTGGTCCCCCCCGTGTGCTGAATCATGACTTGGCATGGGAGAACTTCATTGGGAGAACACTTGGGAGGAGAGGTGTGAAGGTACAGAGAGGCTCTCCCACCTCTTGCCTTACTGACAGAGGTTACTCCTCAAGGTGAACTTGGGCTGAGATTTGTCTGCCTGTCCTGCAAATTAACCAGATTGACTCTTTGTGAAGGTTTTCATATGGCAGTCATGCCAGCAGGACCTTTCTTTGTAACTAAAGCAAGCGAGTCACATTAAAAAACTTCCACACAAAACTCCTGCAGGGCTGGAGGAGTGTAGGGTTTGACTGTAAGAGGGTTCAGGGTGCTGCAGCTTTCCTTAGAATTCCTCAGGGGGAAAGGTGTTGGTTACAGTTACATCATTTTTTGGGTGGCTTGTGTTCAGTCAGGAGCCTGTACAGATGCCTGTGCTGGATATTTCTTGTGGTTTAACTCCAGCCAGTGGCTAAGTACCATGCAGCCACTCAGTTATTCTCCTCTGCTGCTAGTTGGGAGGAAAATTTAAAAGAAAACAAAAGGAAAAAAAAAAAAAAAAAAAAAAGGAAAAAATCACTAACAATTGGAAAAAAAAAACCTTTAAAAATTATATTAATGAAAATAATAGTGAAAAACAGACAGAGGGAGGAACAAAGCCTAAGAGAAACAAGTGATGTCCACCACCCACTGACTGATGTTCAGTGTGTCCCCAAACAGAAACAGGCAGCTCCTGGCCAGACCCCCAGTTTATGTCCTGGGCATTGCATTCCATGGTATGTAGTAATGGAGTACCCCATTGGCCAGTTTGGGGCAGATTTCCTGACCATGCTTTCTCCTGGCTTTTTCTGCACCTGCTCATGGGCAGAACATTGGACATTAAAAAGTCCTTGCCTGAAGTGAGCACTGCTGAGCAACAACTAAAATTTCACTGTGTTCACAACATTATTCTCACTTTAGATTCAAAACACAGCACTGTACCTGCTACTAAAAAGAAAATTAACTCTACTTTAGATGAAACCAGGACAACTTTGGAGAAAGCTCATCATCTCTGAAGGATTCCAATAGCTCATTTTTCACCAGCACAGCAAGGTGTGTGTGGCTCTCACTTGACTTTTTTCCCTGCTCCAGGGCTGAGTGAAAATGCAATTTTATTAATTTTCCATGTATTTGCCGAAACCTTCATTTCCCTGTGAATCTTGTTCTTGAGCACTGTGTACAAGCCAGGCATCAACCTGTTGTTAACACAGAGGACAAAGAGTCAGGAACACACCACAGCACTTCCAAGCTGGAATCACCATTACCTCAGAATTTATCCATCATTTTCCCCACGTGGGCACACATGTAAAGGATGCAAACTTTACATACTTGTTGCTGTTTTTACAGCAACAGAATCAAGATTTCAGCCCAGCCCTTACATGTTTTTTAGTACAGTTCTAATTCAGGAAACTGTTTGAGCATATGCTTAATTAGGGTGGAACTAATGCAAGGTTTTCTTCAATTTAATTGAGTGAAGATGGTGTCCTGAAAGTGAGACAGTAAAGAGCAACTTTGTAAAAATAAAAATACCTTTGCAAAGTAGCATATTAATATAGACAACCATATTTACAGAGAGGGTTGTTTGTACAAAAATGTGAATTTCTGGGAACAAGGATAGCTTCCTATGTTTTTTTTGCAGTAGGAGGTCAAACTACTTGAAAGTAGAAATTTTGCCAGAATTTAATTACAGCTCATTATGGTGTTATTAATAATAAGAGCATGACCTAGCATTTAAAGAAATGAAGATTAATCAGTTTAATCATCTTTGATTTTTTAAGTTTTGCTTGTGTTATCGTCTTAATGACTCACTTTTTTTTTTTCCCAGATGAGTTAGGAAGTCAGAGAGATTTGTTTTTAATCATATCTAACAACATGCCTAAGAATAGCAACTTTAATTTCACACAGTGTGACATTGTTTAAGTTGTGCAGTCATGAAAACAAAAATTTTAAAAAAGTCCCTTATCCCTTCCGCCTCTCAAAACCACAGTACAAAAAAGTAAATCAAGGAGAAATCATGTGTTAATACCTCATCCCCAGTATCCAAATGTTACTATATAAAATCTATATTAAAATGGCAGCTTCCAAACCTCTGAATAAATTGTTTGATGCAACACAGTTATTTCAAGATCCAGGAAATCACCTATTTTAAAAAGGTATTAAAGCACATTATCGCACTTGAAACTCAAGATGTTAAATGTCTATAAAACATCAAAATTTGGGTTTCAGTGTTAGTCATTTACATTACTGATCAGATAGTTTTGCTGATCAGGACTCCAGAGCCTGTCTGGGAGTCCAGGTATGGTGTGCTGTTTATTTGAAATTAGTCTGTATGGGGTTTGATATAGCTTAGTATCTCCATCCACCTTCTCCTGATGAACATTGCTTCTGAAAGAAGAAAAGGATGGACCGCCCCTCTACCATTAGTGTATTTATTTCCTCTGTCACTCAGGAAATGTTCTTTTTGTCTGTTTCCATCTATGCAACTTTTCCCACTGACTACAATTAAAAAATGTTAATAAGGAGAAAAATATGTCTTGTTAATTTTTTTCAGTCATCTGGTACAAGCGCTGACACACATATTCAGAGTTTTCTGTGTGCTTGTGTCTGTCTGCATGTTTTAACACCGTCCTTTAACACCAACATTGTGCTCAGTACAGGATATTCATCAGCACATGGGCCACTCCGGGGTATTCCTGTCATAAATAGTTCAACACTGAAATTTTGAATTCACTTTACATTTTCTTTGAGGTGGTGGAGATTAACATAATGATGTGACTAATTGTCTTGGCTTAAAAAAAAAAATGCCTTGGATCCCTAGGTTCCATTTATTTCTACATCTTAGAATTTTTTTTGAGGAAGCATAAGGTGGTTGGTTTCCTCAGTTTTCCACCCAGCTTGTTCTAAAATCTGAATGATATTATGCCAGATGTGTATAGTCTGGGGCTGCTTAAACTACAGACTAATCTTTGTGACCTTAGGATCATTGTTTGAAAACTTCCTGGCAACTAATTTAAACTCCACATCAGCTACTGTCACCAAGTTCTGGAATATTTTTCACTGATGCCAAACCCCAAGATTATGCTGAGTGCAGGTGGTCAGGCTGAAAGGAATGCTCAGATCCTCAGAGTTATCCAGGCATTTTCACTCATTCTGAGCTGATGAAGGAATGTGGTTGTCAGGTGGCATCCCTCTGATCTCTTTTGCTCTCTTTCTTCCTGTGTGAAGGAAACTGCGTGGATTTGCTCCACTTAATTAAAAATATAGATCTTTTTTCCTAATTGTTTTTATTAATAGGTTATTTGTTAGAGGTCAGGGGGAGATTGAAGGCATTTGTGTGTCTTGTGTAGTCAAAGAAGGAAATAGAAAAAAAGGAGGCTGAAAGATAAAGTGGAGATGATGTATGTTTTCCTTGGAGTGGAATACACATTGAGCACTCTCCAGACCTGTGGCCTCTGGCTGGATTGGGGAACAGAGCAGTGTGGCTTATTTCCCAGTGTCACCCACTGAAGAAATGCTGCTCATGGAGAAGCTGTACTCACTTTTAACCCCATTTTTCTCTCCCCTCTAAAGTGAATGAGATGATTTCACTGATGATTTCCCGCGACTACAAGATGACTGGTGATGGCAGGTAACCTTTTCAGTATTACAATGCTCTCAAAACCAGGAGGGCGTTAGAACTTGAGATTTGGTTTTGTTTGATTTTGAGGATCTGCAATGCTGAGAATCCCTGAGATCTGCCAGGAAACAAACAAGCTCTCACCAAAACACCAAAAAAACCCCCAAAACCAAAACAAAACACCAAAACCAAACCAAAATAAAACAAACAAACAAAAAAATCCAAACCAAACAAACAAAAGAATGGTAGAGTTAAAGAGATCATAGATGGGTCAGCAACACTTGGTGATCAGTGACCCTGAAGCCTGAAAGACCTTTGGGAAACATCACCACCTCGGACATGCTGGTGTCTGGAAAAAATTCTTGATTCCCCAAGTGTGATATAAGAATTTTAAGGGATTTAATGCTAATATACTCCTGTATTTTGAGACGGAAAGTTTTTCACTATCAGATATCTTTGCTCTTGCTAGGGTTTTAACCTTGTTTGATTAACCTTATTTGTGAACAGAAAGAAATGTGCAAGTGGTTTACAGATAGCAGTTCATTAATTACTGCTTTTCCTTATTTAAAGCATACACCTAGGTCCTTTTTTTTTTTTTTTTGTTGGGATGGAATTTTGGGTAAAATAATTTTGTGTAAAGATAATTCCTAGATTAAAAACCTCGACTGAGCTTACTAAATTTCTGGGTTAAAATTTTGTTGTATGCAGTGTTACTTGTTCTTCACTCACTGTGGAAACTGGAGCACAAAGCCTTGGTGAGATGAGGCACAGTGGTAAAAGTGCCTTTTTCCTCTATTCTGAAAATCTTTCCTGACATTCTTAGTAATAGGAGTGAAGAAATTCACATTAATAATAACTGTATTTTTCTTTATGCCAAAATATGTCTATCTAGGCACAATTAATTTTTCAGAACTTGCTGGAGAATCTCCCACTGTTTGTACCATTGTTCTGTGAACAGAAAGACTGACATGCTTTCCACTGCTGTCAACCTGGCGACTTTTATTTCATTTAAATTTAACTCACACACATGCAAAAAATACTGCTTTGACTAATTTTAAATCCCTATAATATAAAAAAATAATTTTATATTTGTCCCGATTGCCTGACATTTTCAATATGGAACGTCTGCAAAAGAGAAATTGGTTTTTATGGAGCACAGGTAAAAAGGCCATCAGGGAAACTGAAGATAATGAAAAAAAAAAACTCATAAAAAACAGTGGAATAGTTCCAATGGGAATCTGTTTCATTCTACTTGTGCAATAAAGTTAAAGGCTTGTTGTTATGTCAAAATTACACAGTAATGCAGAAATCTTCATTTTTTATAATCAGCAAATACCTTAAATTTGTGACTAGATAGTCTGCTGTTCTTCAGAATTGTTCCTCAATAAAGTAATATAGGATTGAAATGAGTGTTTTCCTTCAAAAAATAAAAATATAAAGAAACAGCAAACTTTCATGGTATTGAAATCTTCAGGAGAAAATACTTCTGTAAAAAAATGTGGTATTTACACAGAAAATTAACACAATGTCATGAATCAAATGGAATGGAAAAGAAACCCCTACCCTGCTATCTGAAATTATGTAATGAGCTGTTACTCAGAAACCCCATAAGGCCATTATCCACTTAAATGTTTTAAGCCTTCAGTTTCTTCAGTGCATGGTTTTATTTGTCTAGGTAGTGATTGAAAATGGATAATTTAGGTTATCTCCGCTTTTCTGTAGTGATGGAAGTATCAAAAGTGCCTATATTATATCCTTTTTTCTCCCGTGTGTTCTTCTCATTGAAATTCTACAGTCTGAGCAAAGTCAGACCTTAATGCTCTGCCTTTACCTGCTTCAATATCTGTGGTTTTATCTTGAAGAATAATGCACCTAAATGACAGGATTTTGTGGTATTTTATTCTGAACAATCACAGGAAAGACAGAGAATGCTGAGGTTGCTTTGAATGACAGAAATGTGGGTGCTTAATACTAAAAAAATGGTGTAATAAAATAAAGTTTAGTTTGTTATTTATATCAAGGTAGGAGTAATTGGTATAGAAGATCTGCAGTCAGAACATAAGCTTCCCAAAATTTGGAATTGGGACTTTAAGTTTGAGGTTTCTTTAGTTGGCTTTCTAAATTCAATACTTGGGCAGCTTATAAAAATGCTAGAAAGGAGAGGTTTTACAACTAACTGATAATAAATCTGCTAACAAATCATCAGGAACAGATGGTATTCACCCAAGAGTTCCAAAAGAGTTCAAGTATAAAATCGCTGAACTATTAACTGTGCTTAAAATGGAATCAGCAACAGGGAAATGGAAGATAGCACATGCAGAAGAGTCCAGGGAGCTGAACATCAGTAAACCTGAGTTCTAGTGAGCAAATTCATATCTACTACAAGAAAGAGCAAGAATAACAAATATATTGATAAACATGAATAAATAGGAATAAAAAGTATGTGAATAAATATAATTTTACTGGCAAAAGTTGTAGTGGCTTTCAGAAAGGTAACTTGTGCCTGACAGATTAAGTCAACAAACATACAAGGAACAGGATTATGGCCATAAGTTTCATAAACTTCCAAATAGTTTTATGGGGAAAAAAAACAAAATTGAAGGAAAATATATCACATGTTACTAAATGTGAAAAAGAAGAACTAACAAAGGTAGGAATAAATGGTGAAAAATAAAAAATGGTTACCTTTTTAAGTCCAGGTACATAGAGATATTCCTTTTTTGAAACAGAACCATCAATGTCTGGACAGAAAGATTATAGGCATTCTATTTAACTCTTTTGGTAAATATTTAACTCTATTTTGGGTAGTAAAAATGACAGTTAAAAATGATGAGGTTTAAGAACAATTATCAATATATTTAGAAGTTTAATTCTCAATATTTTTAATATAAAGAATATACATTGTTCTTAAAAATACAAGATTGGAGGGGGAATTAATTGATTAAGTATATGTTAAAAAAATGAAAATTCTTTCCTTCCGAGTAAGCAACTAAACTATGGAACTCATTGATGTAGAAATCGCAAACATAAAAGACATTTTAATGGGTTAAAAAAGCAATTCAACCATTTATGCAAGGAGTATTAAAGGAAAACATGACATTCCTAATTCAGGAAGTGCCTGAGCCTTGGATCCCCCAAAAATACAAGGAGACAGCAGTAGTATTTTATGTGTTTCATCTACTTTCATGTCCTGTCTCTGAGCAAGTTCTTGCTGTTGGTGATAGCGTGGAGGGACAAGACAGAGCTGTGCTCTAATTTATTCAGTGTCACGGCTGTTCTGCTATAACACGTATATAAAATGAACCATAACAACTGAATTTGAGAGGGCAAACACACAGAAGTCTCATGAAAACATTCATTTACATAAGTATTTACATTTCCATATACTCATATATAATACATTGATGTGTACAGCAGGATTAACACGGTGTTAATATAGAGTAATCACTGTAGTTATATTATGATTGTATGATTATTATATAATCATTGATATTATATGATAATTACTGCTAACGATAGTTGGTATAGGTTTCCTCTGGGATTCTTTCTTGTCTCTTTTTCTGAGGTACTCTATTTTCCAAGCAAATGTTAGCTTGAAGCAGATGTTCAGTCTGCACTCTAAAACAGTCCAGAACACTGGTCCCAAGAGTTCTTTCTTTTCAAAAGTCTATGAATCTTTTAATACTCTTTCACTTTAAGTTCAGGGAGTTTGTTAGCAGTAGTCATATTTATTAGAATAATAATTAGAATAATTTCTGGCAAGGAATAAAAAAAAATCATTAGATAACAAAGCAAATTCAATTAAAACTAAAGATTTCCAGAAACCTTTCTTACATCTGTGTTCTCTAAGCTAAAGTACATTTTAAATACACACATAAGACAAGAATCAGGAACAGTATTAGAGACAACCCAGGAACCCTGACTTCTACTCATCAAACATCAGATAACAGATCAAATATCAGATAACATTGTCTCCCTCATGCATGATTATATGCATTGTCTCATTTCAAAGCAGAAAATAACCAGTAGTAAGGGGTGGAGAGATTCACTGATGCAAGCTCCAATGCCTAAGGCTGACATTGCCTTTCAAAACAATTTTGGCTATGAGTGCTTACAAACAGATGTCAGGCTGGGGAAAAAACTGATCAGCAGTGCCACTAATTTGATGTCCTCAATGCTTCACTAGCTGGATGATTTCCCATCCTGGACTACTGGCCCATTAAACCTGTCTTTTATTACACACTCATAAAGCTGAATGACAGAAAATACATAATTAAGACTAGTCAAATAGAAGGCAAAGGATCTATGTTGATCCCATTTGTCTGAGATAGTGAGGGACAAATTGGAATCTAAGGGCTTATATAGAGCAACATTAAAGTGTTTACTTTCTGTAACACAGAGCTGAGATCTTTATAGCTATGTGGGGAAAACGCTAGGTGCATAGACAGAGCTATTATCCCATTTATCTGACATGCTGTGAATAAAAAAATCAAATCTATTTCTTGAAGTCTTTGTGTTACATTAACTTTTGTCGTCGGGTGAGGAGTCTGGATAAGATCTTTGTCAGCGACATGGGCAGTGTAATCAAAGGCACCCTCAGTAATCTTGGTGATGACACCAAGCTCTGCGGTGCACTCACATGCTGGAGGCAAGGGATGCTCCCCAGAGGGACCTGGACAGGCTGGAGAGGTGGGACTGTCTGAAAATTGTAAAGCTCAATAATGCCAAGTGCCAGGTCCTGCAGGTGGGTCAGGGCCATCCCAATCAAAGTAGAGTCCCAGCAGAGAATGGCTTGAGGACAAACCAGGACAGAGGGACTTGGGGGTGTTGTTGAGAAGCTCCACGGGACCCAGCCATGTGCGCTGGCTTCCCAGAGAGCCCAGCTGTGTCCTGGGATGAATCAGAAGAAGTCTGGCCACCAGGTTGAGGTGGGGAGGGACTCTGCCCCTCTGCTCCTCCCTGGTGAGGCCGCACCTGCAGGGCTGCATCCTGCTCTGGGGCTCCCAGCACTGGGAGGATGAGGAGCTCCAGGAGCGAGTCCCAAGGATGTCACAGAGATGCTTCCAGGGCTGGGGGACCTCTCCTCTGGAGAGAGGCTGGGGGAGCTGGGGATGTTCGGCCTGGAGAGGAGAAGGATCCAGAGGTACCTTAGAGCCCCCTTGAGTACCTAAAGGGAATCACTGGAGAGGAACTTTGGGCATGGGCCTGGAATGAGAGTCCAAGGGGAAATTGCTTTAAACTGAAAAAGGGGATCTTCAGATTAGGTATTAGGAAGAAATTTTTCCCTGTGAGGGTGGTAAGGCCCTGTCACAGGTAGTCCATGGAAGCTGTGGCTGCCCCATTCCTGGAAGTGTCCCAGGCCAGGTTGGAAGGGGCTTGGAGCAACCCTGACAGTGAAAAGTGTTCCTGCCCATGGCAGGGGTTCAGAATGAAATGAACTTTTATTCTAATGAAGTCCCTGACTTCATTAAGGCAGAAGTTATTCAACTTCTTTGCTACAATTTTGTTGCTCCTTCAGTCGGGGAAATAATGGAAAGATCACTGGAACTGAATCTTCAGTATCAGAATACACATCGGATAAGGGCAAATGAAAGCTGCCAAATTAAGACTCAAATGTTTCATTGCCTTTGAACTGAACTTTTGACTGCAGAGACACATTAGAGATGGTTGGAAATTGCCACTTTGCTCTCATTTGCCAAAGCTGTAAACACCACCTCTACATTCAATTGTTCAGGAAGAGTCTGTATGATTGTAGTGATTATCTTGGTGTAAAATGCTTCATCTGTAAAAACAGACTATATCTACTGAATAAATATTAATATTTCAGGCAAATTTGAGATTCTTATTCTACTCTAACTGCCTCTTTATGCGTTTGTTTTTCCTAATATTTGCCATCTTGTGAACTTTTTATCAGGAAAATTCCAAATATATATATATATATATCTATACATATAATTTGTATATATTATGTATGTATGTATATTGCAGTGTTTACTTTTTTAAAATCCCATATGAATTTCTGAAGTTGCCAATCATACTAAACAACTTCAGGTATTCACAGGATGTACTGTCATGTATTATAATATACCATGTCTCATTATTCTTTGCTCTAGATTCTTGAAGTAAAGACTCGAACTTTAGACCAAGATTAATGACTTGGGCCTAAAAAAAAATCAGTCTAATTTAATAACTTGGAATTTTAATAGCTTTTGAGTTGAATGCAGCTATTGCCTCACTCCTGTTTTACTCAGACTTGTGGGTAGTGTGGCTTTTTCCATGACAGATCTGCAGGTTTTGCTTTTGTGGCCTGCCTGCTAATCAATTCTAAGAATCAGTAAATATCTCTGTGTGTGTCAGTGAAAAAGATATTCTTAAAAAGCCTTCAGCAAAAGTAGACCATTAATGTGGAGATGGATAAACCTTGTCTACAATTTCTATTAACGGCTTCTAGTTTCTCCCTTTCATATCTTCTGTTAATTCTTTATCTTTAAGCTTTGTCTTGTGTGTTTCTTCACAGAAGCATCATTAAGGGGCAAACCCTGTGAAAAAAATCAGATTATTTCTTTTTAATAGAAAAAAAGATTAATTTGTTGTGCTGAATACAAAATAACATTTTAATGATGATTAGGGTGTATAAATAGTTTTCAATAAGAGAGATTAATGCAGTTTTGATAACCATTATAGCAAAATATTGAGGGCAAACTGCTAATACATTGGCATCACTAATTTTATGAACTCATTTTATTTCAATTCCTGCTGTCATACAAAAAAAGTGTATTTGAATGTTGGAGAAGAATATATAAATATAATTTTCTAAGCAAAATAGAATGGTTAGGAATATGCAGCAAAAAATATTTGAGCAATTATGTAAATTGTTATGACTCTTGGAAATCAGAATGCAACTAAGCATTTACGTTTTACTGCAATATTTTTATTATTATTATTTCACCTTTAATCGAGGCTATTTTGTGTGTGGGTGAACCAGAAGATTATGTTGTAGCTAGCAAGAATGTTAACATAATTTTTGGTACACTGCGTTAATAAAACAAGTGTAATGAGCCATAGTGGTGTGCAATATCAGGTCAATGTGAGAATTAAACTGCAAGTAATTATAATACTAAGATTGGTTGTATTCTAATTATCCTATGGCTAATAGTACAGAGTCGATTGTCTGAAACCAAAATTATTTGGGCTGGAGTTGTTTTAGTATAGATGAATATTAGCTGATGCATTGTCATTGAAGGGATATTGCCATTTGTTTTTCAGTAATAAAATATCCTTTGAAGAAGCAGTTAGAATTTTCTTCTAAATGGAAAAGCAAAATGTGCTGGATTGTGAGAAGCAGTGACATTAGCTCCCTGCATTTATTCTGATTTTTATGGTGTAAGTAATGTTAAGCAAATTTGTATTCCACATATCTCATAATGCAAGAACATGACTGTAAAAATGATGTCTATAAAACTACTAATTACCAAGGAGAAGCAGTAGTTGGATATAGTTATATTCAGAGCACAAATTGGACACCAGTCCTGAGTGAAAATTCACTTCATGCACAAGCTGTTTGAATTCAATCTTACTCTTAATTGAGAAGTTCAGAAAAATTTCCAGTCGTACTGAAAAATGGTGGGGGAAGAGTTGGAGTTTGCTACAGTAGTGCACCATTTTCAACATAAAAGGTACTGTTAGAAGTATACCCTCATTGGGTAGGATTCCCTCATCTGCCAAACATAAAAAAAAAAAATCTGTGATTCAGTTGCCTAAATTTGGTCTTTTCACCCAATCTATCACTGTTCAAGAGGAGCAACAAATTTTCTGTGCAATTATATAATCATCTGTCCTATGTAAAGATAATTCCTTGCTATCTAGTGAATATCTGTCTGCACTGACTCTTTCTTTTTGGTGTTATTACGTGTAAAGAGGGACTGATATTTGGAAAAAAAAAGTGTGTTCTACAAAGTATATGGGTTTAGTTAACAAAATAGATTCACTTGGTGAATTTTGGCCCAAAGGAAATGGTTCCTAAAGGAAGAATTCTGCAAAGATCCCAGCCCTATTTCCAGCAATTAATAGAGCTTGTCTTTCTATTTTAATTTTTGCTTCAACTGTATGCAAATTTACATTACATAGAACTTTCATAACAAATAATATTCTCTCATAACAGTTTTGATCAACAGTAGAATTTTCAGCAAATTTATCCCTGTTTCTCATTGTCATTGATCACTGAACATGCTTTTCCTTGCATGAATCACTTTATCATTCAAAAGACAAGAATACAGTTTATTTTAGAGATTTTTCATCAATTTGCTCCAAAAGACTAATACAAAGAATACTGGCTCATAATAATTTCTAATTCTTGCTGCTTAATGGATTGCATCACTCACAAGCTTCTGGTTCTGCTTCCTTTTATTTCCCCAGTAAGAGGCCTGCAGGCAGGAGCTGAAGCAGGAGCAGACAGGCATGTCCCCACTGCTGGGACCTGGGGAGATGTTGTCCTGCTAGACTCCTTTCTCATTTTGAGAAGCCTCACATTGGAGATTATGAGCCAATTCCCCTCATTTTCTAAGCTGATGAGAATTCAGGTAATAAGTTTTCTACACGCAAGGAAAGTATTCACCCATGAATAAATTCTTGTTATTGAAGTAAATGAAAGATCATTACATACATCAGTGACTTCAGTGTAAAAACCAGCACAGGGCTAGTTATTGCTAGACAGCTGCAAGGGCTGGGTGCTCTGGAAAGCCAGGAATACCAGGAATCAGTAGTGAGGAGCTGTACATTATCACAAGGCTGTGGCCTAGACAACTGTTGTGGTTTAAGCCCATCCAAACCACAAGCCCCTCACAACCTCTTGCTCACTTGCCCAGCCATCAGGAGTAGGGAGAAAATTGGAAGGGTAAAAGATGGAAAACTTGTGGGTTGAGATAAAGACAGTTTAATAGGGAAAGAAAAAGCCATGCACACCAGCAGAGCAAAAAGAGGAATTAATTCCCTGCTTGCCATGTTCAGGCAGGTGTTCAGTCACCTCCAGAGAGCTGGAACCCATCACTTGTAACAGTGACTTGGGAAAACAATCACCTTCCCAAGTTCTCCAAACATTCCCCCTTCCTCCCCCTTCTCTCCTATTATATACACTGAGCATGATGCCACAGGGTCTGGAACATCCCTTTGGTCACTTGGGGTCACCTGTCCTGGGCGTGTCTCCTCCTAAATTCCCAATCACCCCCATCCCCTCCCCAGCCTGGCAGTGTAAAAAGCAGCAAAGGCCTTGGTTCTGTGCAAGCTCTGCTCAGCAATAGCAAAAACATCTCTGTGCCACCCACCCTGTGCTCAGCACAAACCCAAAACATAACTCCTGGGAAAAATCTAACTCTGCTCCAGCCAAATCCAGTACACCAGGTCCTGCAGCATCCAGCTGAGGTGAATAGAGTTCAGATCCTCAGATGAGTCTATGCTGAAGACATCCAAAAAGGCAGAAGTAAGAGCTCTAAAAATGGGGTCAGGATCATGTCTGACAACAACCAGCATCAACCACTGTCCAGAGATCATCAAGCAAGGACACAGAGCTGATGTTATTTCATTTGTGAAAAAAAGAACACCTGGTGTGAGGATGTCAAGGGTATCTTGCAGATGAAACGATATTCTAAAGAGGAATATAGCAACCCCAAAGTTGTCATCAGTTTTTTAAGTTCTCCAGCTCTGTAAAGAATATAAAATCAGTGTTAGATTTTAGCATCTGAGCCTGCTTGCATCCAGTTCATTTTCAGGAGATTTTCAGTGTGCGGGTGGTGTCAATGAGGAAGGTTCTCAGAGCACCTCGTGACCAGCATGATTGTGGTTGTGTTTCAAAAAAGCTAGTGAAGCTGACAATAGGATCTCAGAATTCTGATGTCAAATCATCTTTCCCTCCTCTATTTTCAAACTTAAAATCCTAGAATGGTAAAGATCCACATTGTTACACTAAACTACAGTAAACAGTAATCTGTAGTAAACTATGGTCATCACTGTGTGCTTTGGGGCACTGCATTGAATACTAAGCAGGTCTATGTGTACACTTTGCACACTTTTAGTGACTCTGACAGCTTCCTTTTTTTTAGTAATAATTAAACTATATGAGTATCAAAATATTTGCAAAGAAGATGTAACTTCTGTTGCATGCAGTAATTTTTATTTTCATTCTCTATCATGTACTGACAGTGTAACTAAAATGATGAAAAAAACTTGAAGAAAGGATTTTCTCCTCTGTCTTCACTTCCCTCTTTCGAAGTTTCCTTCACAGTTATGTCTTGTTGATTAACACAGAGCAGACAGCATCAATATTCATAGTTTAAGGACAGCTATTGAGATCTATGTGTCTCTGGCTCAGTAATATGCAGATTCTGAGGGACTTTTTTTTTAAGACAGCAGAAATAGAATTTAGAAAGCGATCTGTTTAAAGTGATTATTAATAACTAATAACATTGGCTACACAGTTTCATTGCTTTGCAATTACCTCAGAAGAGAGAGTCCATTAGACCTGTAGGTACATCCTGTTTAACATAGACTCAGAGGAATATAGCTCCTCTCCAGAAAGAGAGTCAATTTTCAAATAATTTAAGACAGAAAACAAAAGATAAGTATAAAGAAAATCCTGAATTCTATATTGCAGATGAAGGGCTTTTCATCTCAGTAAAACTAAGAGTTTGTCACGTAAAACTCAATTCAAGTTAATGAAATTAATATTTGAGAGCTTATATCAGGAAATTGGTAGCAAAGAGCCATTCGGTTTTATCACAGAACAGAAGATCTTAACTTGTTCAACAAAAGAGGTCTAGGTCTGGCTTCTCTCTCTCACCAATCTCTGTTTTATACATCTTCAAAAGAACTGATAATGTGTAAGGCTGTAATCAGCTGGAGTAATGTATTTATTTATGTATGCATCAAGCAATGGAATTTCTACCATTGTCTAAATTATGATTAGCAAGGATTTCCCCTCTCCTATTTTGAATGCTAACAAGTTAAGATACCATAGAAAACTGTGATTTCAAACAAACAGAGCTGACTTTTGCTGGTTGCAAGATATCCAGACAAAAACTCTTGTCTGGGTTTTGTATAATTACATTTAAACAATGCTGTGCCCTGGGCTGTTCACATCTGCATTTGTATTTCAGATGAATATTTATTCCTTCCCTGAATACCAGAAGGAAGCTGATGTCTGCCTGAGCAGACATAGCCCTTATACTCTGCTCACAGGGTAAGATTCACAACCCTTAACATCGTTAGGGTTGGGAAAAATCTCTGCTCTCCTTGGAAATCTAAAATGTAGAGCTCTACAGCAGGATGAGTGGCACTCTAAAGAGCACCTCTGGGTGAGCCATATGTGGGAATGCTGATTTCCTTTCACTGATAAAGAGAAAATGGGGTCAGGATTACTAGCTCAGATGGAAGGTTATTATGTTTTATTTTTGTAGAAACTCACAGAATCAAAGAATACTTTGGGTTAGAAGGGACCTTTAAAAGCCATCTAGTTAAGTCCCTCTACAGTAATCAAGGACATCTTCAAACAGATCCTGTTGCTCACAGCTGCATTCAATCTGACCTTGAATCTTTCATGCATTAAGTCATCCACCACCTCTCTGAGCATCCTGTTCTGGGGTTTTACCACCCTCTCTGTATAAAATTTCTTCTTACATTTTAATATCTTATAATAAAAATGGATGCTCCTTCAGCTTTATGCCATTGCCTCTTGCTCTATTGCCACAAGTGCCAATAATAAGTTTGTCCCCATCTTTCTTACTGGCCCCCTTCAAGTACTGAAAATCTTGTCTGCCTTAACTAGTCTTAAAAACTAGGATAAAACCATATCAAATCCCAGTGAAAATGAAATTTACAGCAGCCCATCTGTCAGAGGCTACAGATAGAAACTACTGCATTATTCCTCCTGAGGTTTTGTGTTTGTAATTTAGTATGGTATGTGTGGAGTGCTTAAATTAAACAATTGTAAGAGCACAGCACAATAGGTGTGTACTCAAGAGCATCTGTAATAGACAGAGAAAAATTAGGGAAACTCTGAATGAGTCTCAGAAACCATCTGTTAAACAGGATCAGAAATAATAAAACGATAGAGTGCAAATCCTCTGTGGCTGATTTCAGGTGCACTTATGGTTTGAGAAGGACAGTGATGAAAATGCTATTCATTAATTGCTTCCTGCAAAACTTCCTTGCAGAATCAATCACCACCTGGAGACAGAATTAGGTTTCACAAAAAGTTCCACAAATATGAATAATGGCAATAATAACAGCGCATACTTATATCAAGTCTTACATTTGAGAATCACAAGAACTTTGTAAATAGAGGGAAAAAATTCAAAACTACAGAGAGGAAGTTATATAATAGAACTAGGAAATCTTGTGGGCCAAAGAGAAAAGAACATCAGGTTTTTCTTTTAATGTTTAAAGTGACTCCTGAACAAAACTCCGTGGTTTGCATGGACTTCTAATTTAAAGGTTTTAATCAGAAAAAAAACTCCATTCTGAAGGAGAGTTTGCTCTTCTCTGAACTGTTTGTGATGCTGTGCAAGAAACAATGTTTTTTTTTTTATATTCAGTGTCCAGATTGAAGGTGAATAAATTATTTAGAGTGACCTCAAATTAATGCATATTTTCAAGATCAAATTCAACAAAAGCTGTATATTAAAGAGACAATCTAACCAAAGTGAAAACTGTTTTATAGCATACCCAAAATTGCACAAGCTGTGAAGATATCAGTGTTTATCAAACTCCCACTTACCTTCTTTGTTGCTGGTAGTCATCAGATCACTGTACAAAATATGGATGATCTGCATGCAGGGTCCTTGGTGTTTTTTTGTTTTTTTTGTTTTTTTCACTTAAATGAGAAGAAGTCCTCAAAAATCTCACAGATTTTTCAGAGGAAAAAAGTTACAGGCTTTGGTATTTTACCAGGATATATCCTGAGCCTTGTGATAAGCCTCATAATAACTATTTTAGGAATCTGAAGATTTACATGTCCTTCAGTAAGAATAGGAAATGGGTTTTTTCCACAATAATTTATTTAATTTATTAAGTTATTTAATTTCATTCTTTTCCAAGTATGTATTAATGAAACTCTCACTGATGCATTGTCTGTGTGGTTTCCTGCAGTAAAATAAGCAAAATGTTCACCATCTGCCTCATGTGGCTCATTCTCAGCATAAGAGAAGCAATATATGATCAGTTAAATGCTTTGTTTTGTCGATATTTCCTTTTATTTGATTTTTGAAATAGATTCTGTTTTATTTTTATCTTAGAAAAAGTAGCTTAAGGAGAAATTATCTTAGTCTTGGGATGCAACAGGAGATTTCAATTTTAGATCCTCAAAAATGTTATTCCTGGGCTTAAGGAGCTATTTTGGATTAGGTTTGTTGTACCTGGAGAGAAACTCAGGGGTAGTTTAAAAATCCTTATTACATTTAAAAGTTAAAATTTTCAACAACAGTTGTTATTCAGACTTATGATATTTCAGAAATTACAAACTTGTGTCATAAATGGCATAAATGTCATTGGGTATAATGTCAGAGGTTGAGGATACCTGAGAAAATGATGTCATGAGCTAGGAAGAAGGTCCAGTACAATCTCTGTTAGAGGAAAATATCTTACACATCAGAGCATGATATTTGATGGCTTCATGCTAAAGTTTACTGCATCATAAGCATGAAATGGGAACACGAGTTCTGACTCTAAAAGCCTGCCCCTGACTTCCCCAGCGAGCCCTGTGCATGGCCCGTCATAAATTGCACAAGTTTGTTTAACAGCTAGTTTAATCTTCTAAATGTAGCACACATTTAGATGTGCTACATTTAGATGTGTAGATGTGCCGTGAAGCCTTTGAAACTGTCACAGATGATCGTGCTCTCAGTGGGTCACCAGTTGTGTCTTGGGCAAAAAAAATCCTCGAGACCCAGCTGCAGCTAGAGTGGCTTGAAAAACGGAGTTAGCTGCTAGGAAAAGGAGTGCTTGCCTTCACCAGTGAGAGGCTAAATAAGCATATTTGGTCTGAGAGTCTCTGCCAGGCTTTGCCATCTGGCATATGGGTTGTCTGGTTCCTCAGAACTGTCTTGATACTCACAGAGTGAAACCAGAAATGCAGCTGGCTGAAAGCGGTGGGGAAGGCTTGGGATTTGTTCAGGTTCAAATAGAAGTGACAGAGGTCACTTGGGGCTGGGGAGGAAGAAGAGATGTTCCTATTTAAAAATGAATTCATAATGAGGATCTGTTGTCAATAAGCAAATAGAGGAAGAACTGACAAAAACCATATTTTGTTCTGTCTTGAAAAAATGAATCAACATAACAGTACAAAAATAATAATATAAGATAACTAGGAAAATAGGTGAAAGCATGGACTGGGATCCATCATTCTGAGAGACTGGCTGACACAACATGTTGCTGAATTGTGATCACAAAGCTAAAATTTACTTTGCTCATTCTTTAAAGGAATTTGTGTTGAAAATGAGAAATGTGTGTGGGAGCTGATGGAGTGGAAATGAAAGTTGCCATAGTCAAGCTTAGAACTAAATCTCCAAAGTAAAATATCCAATCAGATGAATTGGATAATCTACATCACAGAATGCAAAATGAAGTAGGAGATGGAATAGATGGCCCAAAGTGGTTTTTAGTAAATATCTTTAAACAGATATCAAACCTGTTGGCTGTACTTAAGGAAAAGAGAGTAGAGAGAAGGTTCTGCATGCTTGAACAATAATACTATGTATATAAAATAAACCAAAATACTTTTGCATTCTCAAAATTAGTTGACTAAAGGTACATTATTTGAGGATTTAGAAAACAAAGTTGCCAACATTTCTTTTTTCAGTTCTGTGATAGCTTCAGGCTGCACAAGGAACTACTGAGTAAAGTCCCCTTGGGAAATACTTTTGAAGGTGCTGTGGTGTCCTCATAAGGACACAGGAGCAAGCAATTCCAAAATGTTGGAAGTCAAGCAGACAAGGCAGAAGGCTAGCTTGCAAGAGCAGAAATTTTTTCAGAGCCAAGACAAAAAAACAAAGTGTGTGTTCTAAGGAAGAAATGTCAGGTGATGTGGGAGAAACACAGAAATGCCTCTTGCCACTGCAGACAGAAATTCTGTGTGGCCATAGTGCAATTGGAGATGAAGCTGACCAGAAAAAAAATGGGGGGATGGGAAAAATATTCTTTTGACATACATTTTTTGGTACTTTGGAAGGGGCCAGGAGTTGTACTCAGTGATTCTGATGGATCACTTTTAACTCAGGATATTCTGTGAGTCTGCAAATCTGTGAAAATACAGAAACAATTTTGGATACTGTGGAAGAAAATCTGTTTTCTGATTTTCTTTTTCCTTTATTCACATAAACCTTAATTTAATTGCAACATTAAACTGGTTACACCAGGAGTCCATTAAAGATTTACTGATCTTCTGTGGTGAATGTTAAGAAGTTATTACTCAAAAATCTATTTAAAAAGTTAAAAATAATTAAAATATATAGGCAAGATCATTACAAATCAGGAGATAATTTTCCAAGGAAAATGGTATATTGTTAAAGATTCTCAAAGGTTTTAGTTCTGGGTTGGTTTTAGTTCAATAATTGGTTTTAATTCAATCTCTGGTTTTAGTTCAATAATTGAGAGATGAGAGTGGGGTTTTGTTGATTTATCATTTGTTACCAGCAGTTTGTCCAGACAGAGAATGCTGCAGTACAGTGTCTGGACTCATTAAATGGGATTTTTTTTTTTTTGTTTCTTGGGTTGGTTTTTTGTTTGTTTTGGGGTGGTTATTTGTTTGTTGTTTTGTTTTGTTTTGTTTTGTGTTGTGTTGTGTTGTGTTGTGTTGTGTTGTTTTGTTTGTTTGTTTGTTTTGTGGAGGAGTGTTGTGGGGGTTTTTTAGTTGGGTCTTTTTTTTTTTCATGTTTTTCATATTTGAGTCTTGAAAGAAAAGCTGTAATAATCTCCAAAACTGACCCATGCTCCAAGCACAGATGAGTTTTCTGCTTAAATCACCTGAGAAATATAAATGAGCTTTTTTCATCCTTCTGATAACTTCAGGATCTCAATTTTTCAAACTTCAGTAATGGTTTCATTTTACAACATTTGATAGTTAGCATTTTTGTTGTTGCTGTTATTCAGGGTGTTTTTAATTGAATTTTTATAGCTGAAGATATTGGTATTAATTTCTTTGCTTAAGACATTGTTGGGCAGACCTAGATGTGGGAAATAGAAATCTGCACTTAAGGTTCACCATACTGCCATGAGTTTTTGCCAAGAGTTGTTAAGTTTTAAGAGAGATCCAATGAATCTGAATCAAAAATCAAAAAGCTGTGAAATACAGATTCACAAATATTCACAAATCATAATTTAAAAATATAAAACCTGTGAATGGAGAGAAAAGCTTGCAGAAAGGGAAATATTTAGAGGGGGTTTTTTCTTTTTTTTTTTCTTTTTTTTTTTACTTGAACAAAGTTCTATGCCAATGTCTGGGTGGGTGATGTTATCTCATTATTGTTATTTCTCATATATTAAAATAAATTATATAAACCTCTAGGCAGGTTTTGACTTTCTATCCATAATTTCCACAAAAAGGGGGGTCTTACTCCAGGGAGAGCCACTGGAAGATTAAGGATCAAGGGCATAACTTATAATTTTGGCAAAGTGATTTCCTTGTGTTTTTTTTGTTTGTTTGTTTGTTTGTTCTTGATTGTTTGTTTTGGGTTTTTGTTTTTGTTTTTGTTTTTTTTTTTAGTAGGGTTTTAATTTTTACTAATAAATATCATCTCATTATATTTAAACTAATATATTCAATCCTCATCTGGGTACTCTTACTGTTTTTGAATGTCAAGTGTAGTTTCCTCTTCTTATTAGTCTGCCCTATCGATACAGTTTCATTTTTTAGCTTTTCCCCTCCCTCAATCAGCTGGTGAAGTTAACATTTCTTGCAAAATAAGCATTCAATAAAAATCACTTATTTTCACTTTGTTAGTCTTAATAAGATTATTTGCTTTATGTGGCCACTGTTAATATTATTTGTCTATACATAAAACAATTTTTAATGAACACACTGGCTCTGCTCTGTGTGCTGAGACATCAGGAAACAGTCTCAGTGCAGGAATTCCACGTGGCACAGCCACGGATTTGTTGCAACACTGGGCCATGGACACCTAGGTTTTCCTAGACAGGTTTCTTGGGTAGCAAGTAGTGAGACAACTGTAAATCAGGTAGAAAATGGGGATGCAGCTCCACTCTTTCTTGCTCTTTGTGATGGTAGTGACATTCAGGGGTTCATTGCACGTGGCAGAGGTTTCCATGATATTCCATGAGTCGTGTTGCTAATATTACTCTGCAACAGCAATCAAAATAGCACCTTTTTCATCTCTCTCTTATCATATAGTCATAGGATGGTTTGAGTTGGAAAGACCTCACAGAACATCTCCTCCCTGCCCTCCTACCTCACTCTAGACCAGGTTGCTCCAAGCTCCATCCGCCTGGCTTTGAGCACTTCCAGGGATGGGGCAGCCACAGATCCTCTGGACAACATCTACTATGCCTTACCACCCTCACAGCCAAGACTTTTTTCCTAACATTCAAACCTGTGCTTTGTCTATGTGAAGCTTTTCCCCCTCATTCTATCACTCCAGGTCCATGCATAAAGTCCCCCTCCAGCTATCTTCTGTCATCTATGTATCTCTCTATCTCTCTCTCTGTCTATCTATTTATCGATCTATCTATCTATCTATCTATCTATCTGTCTTTTCTATCTTTTCTTTCCCTTACCTGTCTCATTTTAAAACCAGCTTCCTTTATGGGTCAAGCCAGGATTCTAAAATTAATGGGAGATGGCCATGCATGACAGGGATGCCAGTTCAGTAGGGTGATATGCATCCAGTGTTTTACTCATGGTTAAGGGGGTCTTTTAGTTTGCCCGTAAATGTTTATTTGTTCCAGACCTGCTGTGGAGTGTAAGGTGCAGTGCATGTTTGCAAAGATATGAAAGCACACTCTTCTGAGAAGTACCAACATTTACTGTCAGCCTCTGTCCTTTATCCCAAAGGATATCAACTCACTTGTTTTCACTCTTTACCATACGTGTACAACCTTTGGCAACTAAAAACACATCAGTGCAACAAAAAAAACCCAAAAATAAAACAAAACCAAAACAAAACAAAAATGCTCTGTGACACAGAATTCCCTGATCCTCAGAAATCAGGCAATAGCAGCATTTCTCCTTCCATATTTGTGAATAGCTGCTGTTTGGATGAAAAGCCTGGACATTTAGCCTTATGGGTAATGATATGGGTTAGCCATTCTGAAATGTTCAGGCAGATTCCAACTATTCTTCCTTTTGAATAAAAAGAATAATGGGAAAGAACAGAAAAGAAATACCAAATAAAGAGGTTTTCCTTCTCTTAGAAATGCAATCAGCATACAGGGAGCAAAAGAAATTCCAATTACTGCATTCGTGATAGCAGCAGAAAGACTCAAATAATTAAATGATTATTGTATACAGGATTTTCAATGGGACTTGTAAATCACAAAACTTTTTTCAATTATTCAAATTCCTAAGGTGAAAAAAGCAAAAATTGAAAAGAAAATTGAAAATCTCATTAACCACTCCTGCTATCTTTGCACCTACACAGGCACATGACTAGATTCCTTTGCAACTGCAGATGTTTTGAGACAAAAGGACATCTGTAGAGAGTACTGCCAGAAAAACACTGTTGTCTGTTCATGTGAAATAGGCCAGGCAATTAGTAAAAAGCTCAGGAATCACTGTGAAAGCTATCTAACCCTACAACTAATGTTCCCTTGGCTATTAAAAGTTCACCTAGGACCTTGTACTGCCGATATGTTTATTTGATACTTTGCTGCCTATTGGAATAGCAGGTATTTGGAATGGCCAGGTGTGGCTGGAATGTTTCTATTTTTTTACAACTACTGGATTTTTTTACAACTACTAAGATTGCCTCCTTTCACAATATTAACACAAAATTTTCCATCAGAAAGTGAAATAATTCTATTTATCGTACTTGGAGAAGTTGGATTTTCAATTAACAACATTTACCAAAAAACATTGCTTTGGTAATTTGTTTGGAAATGAAAGGAATATATTCCGGCCAACTATACTTATGACTGAATCATGCAATTTCAAACACTGTAAATACTATGAACTTGACAGAAAGCTCATCAAAGTAAATGAAAGGAATTTCAGTGACTTTCATCACACCCTGTGTCTGGCAGTAAAAAGCTTCAGTCAAGCCCAAGTACATTATAACAATCAGTTAATTATGCCATGATCTATGGAGCCTATTGTGATGAGACTTTTTTTCATTCATCTTGGGTTTAGCCTGAAATCTATAATATCCTTTCAAAGGGCACTTAGAGATCATGGAAATCTGTAATACTACAGGAAAGAATTTAATATTGCTTCATTAACCAACACGAAACAGGATGATAGTATCATAAAAGTGAAAATATTCACATTTTTTGAGAAAGTGGATTTTCTATGAACAGGTTTTACCAGAAAAAAACATTGCTTTGGAAATTTTTTTAGAAACCAAAGTTGTATATTCAGTAAAATATTTTAAATAAAATATTTAGTAACATATTTAAATTGTTTACTATCTATTTTATTTTATAATAAGTAATATTTTTTTTAGACAGAGCTGTATAGGAGTCACCTTTCCAAGTTCATGTGTCCCCTGAGAATCTAAGAGACCAGAGACTTGTAAACAAAGGAGGGATAAAGAGCAAAGTTATTCAGCAAATATTCACTGACTTGCAGCACTGAAAGACCTTAGCAAAGGGGAAAAATTCCACTGGATATGATATACCAGCACAAGAATTGAAGGGCCTGATCCTTCTCTCAGGAATCTTGGGAACACATCCACTGACTTTGATGGAACAAAAGGTAATGGGAGATTATTACTGAAAGAAGTAAATAAGATTCCAGGCTGGTCAACATGACAGCTTTCATAATCACTTAATTGTTAAAATATACAAAAGAGAAATGACTTATTGTAATAAATTAAATAATAAAATGAGCTCCTGAAAGCACATAAAGTCTCCTAGCAAGGTTTATTAAAAACCTTCATATAGAATGAAAACAGTAATCTATTTAGCAGTTTCACAGAAATTATATCCTGGCTGATTGACTTTTATGATGACTTGAGTTTTCTTCTTTCAGTCCTAAGACTAATTACATTTTAGACAGGGACATTGATTAGATAATGCCACCCAAGCACCAGTTCTTAATGATGCAAAACGTGAGCCTCAGGACTAAATTGTGTTTTCAAAAATCACTGTGCCCAGGGGGCCTCTACACCCTGTCAGTCCCAGCTTTTGCAGCTTGAGACAATAGTATTGCTTTGTTATCCTAATATGGAGGAAACAAGGAATGGCAAAACAGAAGGAATTATTCCTATTGTATTTAAAGGAAGAGATTGTAAAGGGATTTTGAAGAAAAGAGGTAGAGATAAGTATTAATGAAAAAAACCCCATAACTGTTCAAGGAACCTGTGACATTTTGGTTAACTATTTAGAGTAGTTATAGTCTAATTTCTACTTTCTCACCTGCTCAGCAGACCCAAGAAATTTTTTCCCCATCCCTCTCTCACAACTTCAAATTTATAAAAATTCTTTATTTCACCACATATTAAACAACTTAATGATGATTGAAATAACATGCAGAGCATATTACATGTGCTTAGAGAACCTAAGGAAATAAAAAGGCTGGCCTTGGGCCAGGGCCAGAAAAAGCACTTGCAGCTAGGTACAATTATTAAAAGTTTGAGATATTGGCTGTTCTCCAGTTCTTTCATTCAATGTGGGTTTATTTCCTTCTGATGTTTTTAACTCAGTGTATTTTGTGAAAACATAATAGTCATTAAAGTAGCTTGGCTCATGCTGAGAAGGAGCTACCAGCTCACACAGAATCCTGTAATGGTTTGGGTTGGAAGGGACCTTCAAGATCATCTCATGCTATCACCTTGCCATGGGCAGGGACATTTTCCACTGTCCCAGGCTGCTCCAAGCCCCAGCCAGGCTTTGATTTTTTTCTCATTCAAACTCTTTTTAGGTTAAAGCCATGTTTTTACATAATAATTACCCTGGTTTAATTTGTTGTTTTCTATTTCCCTATTGAAAGTGAGTTGTTCTTCTTTCATCTCGTTCTTCCACCATTCATATTTGTATAAATTTCTGTCTGTGATAATATTAAATAAACTTAAGTGTTCAAATAACAAATGCAAAGAGAGATCAAATAGTAAAAGCTGTATCATTGCCTTTGCAAACGATCAGGTTTTCAGAAATGTCTTTCTTGGACACTTCCAGGGATGGGGCAGCTGCTCTGGGCACCCTGTGCCAGGACCTCACCATCTTCACAGGGTGTCCCCTATGAGGGGACACACTCTCCCTGCCTCCTCTCAGTTTGGAGCCAGTGCATTCAAGCCAATGAAGACAGCATTAATAAAACCATAATTCTTCAATTTGAAAAGCAAAGCTGCAAGAAGGTCTGAACATTTAGGGAAAATGTGGTGGCGATCTATCTCAGAACTCAAGATACCTTTTAGAAGTGATGTTGGTAAGGGTATTTGAACTCATACAGAATAAATGCACGCTTTTTCCTTCTTCTCCTGTTCAGAACTATTTCTTTTGCCTTCAAAGTGAGGGATTGTAATAGTCCATATCATCCTTCTTTGAAATGCAAAGTAAAAGAGCCTTGCTCTCAGGGAAAGTGAAACCAAAAGTGTGTACTCCTACTCAATGGTAATTTTTTTTTCAGTGACTTATATTTATTTTTTTGCCACCATCACTTGTTCATGTAGAGAAGATTGATTCACAAAACAAAAAATAAAACTATAGAATTCAAGTTCTAGCTTGGCAAAATACATGACCAAATCTACTGCAGTTCAACAGCATGTCTTTTTTTCCTTTATGAAGAATTACAGAGTCCAGAAAGTAAAGATTAAAATAATTCTGAATTATAACTTATTCCATAATTGGAGAAGCAACAACTTTTTTCTTATATCTGCCTTGGTCTGCCTGGGCCTGCCTTAATAATGAACATTATTAAATGTTAATTAATAATGAAAAAAATCTTTCAGCAAAGAAAAAATATATGATGAATAAATATATCACCTGAACCCAAACCTTAGTGGAAAACAATTTAAAAAAAATCCATTTCCTAAAAATGATGATATGGGTTATTCAGCCAGCCCATTAAAAATAAATGAATGCCAGTTCTGTTGAAATGAAAGGGATCCATTTTTGGTTTGATGAATAGTTTGACTCATGCTGCAAATATGAAAGAACATCTGAAAAATGTTTTATACATAAGATAACAGTTTTAGTTAATGCATCTTGGAAATTTTCCTGAAGAAGGATATACTCAAGATAATGCTAAGTGTACATACATTGTAAAATATATGGAGACACAATTTTGAACTAGTTCCTTCTTCATTTATTTTAAGTACTTGTAGGGAAAAAAAAAAAAAGAAAAATATCTTAGTAAGGATACTGCATGCATGTCTCCATGGTATACTACAGAGATCCCAGACCTCACATAAAATAACAGAAATTGTGCAGATGAGAAGTATGAGGATCATTTGTAGTCCAGAAACAGTATAGCCTCCTCTGTAAGGCACTGCTCAAAGCACTAATTAGTCTTGCTTAACTATACTGTGCTCAGAACCGTGTGGGTAGAGGCATATCCTTTCCAGCTCTGGAGGAAACTACGAATAGGGTAGTTAGGGTGATTGTTTCTGCATTGCAAGACATGAGTCTTTACATCAGACATTGTCAGCCACTTCTCTCCTTATGGCACAGCCCAGGTGATGTGACCTTGCAGGGCAGACCACACTCCTGCAGTGCCCACCAGCACAGTCCAGGGACATCAGTAAAACAAAAAATGACCTTGCTTACAGGACGCATCTAATCCTCCAACAGCTTCTGGCCAGAAGTTAATTTTTCTGCATGTACCAGCCCTCAGTGTTTTTTTTCTCATTCAAACTCTTTTTAGGTTAAAGCCATGTTTTTACATAATAATTACCCTGGTTTAATTTGTTGTTTTCTATTTACCTTTTGAAAGTGAGAAGTTGTTCTTCTTTTTTCTTGTTCTTCCTACCATTCATATTTGTATAAATTTCTGTCTGTGATAATATTAAATAAACTTAAGTGTTCAAATAACAAATGCAAAGAGAGATCAGATAGTAAAAGCTGTATCATTGCCTCTGCAAATGATCAGGTTTTCAGAAATGTCTTCTTTACAGCCACTTAAGATTTATGAAAAAATTGCAATCTTCATGTTCCTCAGAAACATAAATAATATGTTATTATTTATGTAAAAATATGCAGTGTTTGTGTTACACTAAATAATAAGCTATGCACTGCAAGGATATCATTGAAGGTTAGCCATGCATGAAAAAAGAAAGGAAGAAATCACAATCAGCTTCTTGTAGACTGTGTCAGGAAAATCTAGGAAAAAATTAATCTAGTAATAAATGAAGTATTTCATGATAGAAATACACTTCATCCCAGTGTTCTGTTTCATAGCTGAGAAATAGAAAAATTAAAAATAATATATTACAATGTATTACTTGCTGTTACAGAGACATGATAAAGTGTAAGTAGCAGTTGAAATATGAAGCAGTGGGCTACAGGCTACCAGAGTCCTTTTTCTCTTCTGCATATTTCAGTCTTTCTGATTCTTCTTGTTTCTCCACCTTTATTTTTCACTTTGTACTGCCTGCTTCCGAGCACATTTTCCCATGGTTTCCAAATTCCATCATATTGTTCTTTATTACTCTTTGTCCAATAAAGAGAATTTTTCCATTCTCCATATTGCTGCTTTTCCACCAATCTTCTCCTGCCATTTCTTTTGTGTTACATCATCTATCTTTTGTTTGTGGTGGGGTTTTTTTGGTTTTTTTTGTTTTTTTTTTTTTTTTTACTCATACATCTTTCTAGATAAAGACACCTGTTTAACTGGATGTGAAAGGCAGAGGGGGATTGCTCACCTACTCTGAGTGCTCTAATTCTGCAGAGAGTAGGAGAATTTTTCCTGTGGTTTCCATTCAGAAGTTTCCTGCACATGGCACAGTAGATACCAAATCACTTCTATTCTTTCCTGAAAAGGGACAAGCCAGGGAACAGATCTCACTACTGACACCATACAAGAGAACAAAATGACATATATTGTGAGAGAAAATAATCCTTGGTGTAAGAGGATCTCACTTTCATTCAAAATAACAGGGTACTGGGCCGTTTCTTTGAAAACCTGTTTTACCTCAAATCTGTAAACATGTGTTCCTATGCCACAATGGGAAGCATTCATTCTGATCCTCTGAGGAGATCGAAATGTATTATTGGTGTTTTAATGCAATATGTGCCACAAAAGGTTAGCTTTTCATTTCTTATTGTCCTCCATACTGTGCCATGCTTCATCTCAGAACGTGCTGTCAATAGGCATAGTGACAAAAGACAAGCTGATGTGGTGTGACAGGAAGGGCAGAGGTCACTTTGATACCACATGATGTAGCTTTCCAGAAATGTCCCAGAAATGCCATAGTTTTAATAATTTTTAAGCTTTCTGCTGTCATATAATTTTATGTAGCTGAGTCACCTCTTCATCTCCATATCTTTGTGATATGCTCTGTACTATTTCACTGTGCTCTCTTGAGGTGTCTCAGGCATTTAGACTTCCTTGTTTACAGAGAAAAAGGTGCAAAAGCCCCTCTAGTCATTTGAGAGCCCCCATGAGAGTCTTTTAATGCTGTATGCAGCAAAGCTCTCAGAAACAGCCTTATTTCAACAGCATTTTGTATGGCTTCTTGCAAATATATGAATAATTTGCATTATTCATATATGTTGACTTCCAGCATATTTATTTCCATCATCTACCCAGTATTAGGATCTGGCTATAGGCATTTGTATCATGGCATAATACATTTTAAAGATGAGTGTGACTAATTCCCTCGTTTTCTTATTACCTTGCAGTCCATTATTCAATGTATCATGTGCTCTGTACCTACAGTATCTATATAAAATGGGGAGAAGTTATCTGTTTGTGACAGCTGAGCATATGTGGGTTTAGTGAGTTATAAACTCTAAAATAAATCAGGTTTCTTTAAAGGGGAAATAACTGTTAGGCAATGGTTCAATTATGCATTTAAATTCAATGGAATTCTGGATTGCTCTTCTGCTCAATGGGAAAGACATTAGCTGGGTGGACACTTTCAGATCTTTCTTTTTATTCATTTTTAGTTACTGTTCTCTAGTAAGGTTGCTAGAAAGCTATTCAAGAATAATGATAAAAAAAAAAAAAGGTAAATAAATCAAAAAGTCCAGAAGGCAACCAAGGAGAAATGTCTGTTTGCAGCTGTGTAGTTGTTGCAAGAATGAGTTAATTCTGGTCTAGTTTTTCTCTTTCTAGTTACAATCTATGTCAAGTGAATAGATGAATTTTTCCCCATTTTCACTTCTCATTACAGGGTTTGTCATGAAAAGTGAGTTATCACAGGATTTTATTGCCTGATATATTTGTTGAATTATGACTATGCAGAGGACATTTAACCTCTTTCAATAGTGTGTGACTTGTTTGACTGCTCCTGGCATGCAAGGGGATACACAGGAATTCAGTGCGATATTTCCTTGCATACAAAAACAAAGATGACTCTTTTCAATGAAGCAAAGAACAAAGTTAGAACATGTTTAATTGCACATTGGGATCACGCAATGCTACCCCTGAGCAGTAATCTTGAAAAGTTAAAGAAAAAACTAATTCTGCAAGTCATGATTACAGAAGTGTTTAACACAGTTAAAATATTTGGCCTGTAAAAGTGTTTGCTTTGACTTTGCCTGCATTCGGTCCTCCAGGCTGATTTTTCTCTACAAAGCATTTGGTCCTTGCATTGAAAATGTTAACAAATAAAGGGAGTATTACTCCTTGAGAGAAACATTGTCATTTGACAGTTTTCAGATAATGTTATGTGTTGTGAGGGCTACCACCTCCCTTTTTTCTTCTACTACCAGGATACTTCCCAGAACACTATCCAATTATAGTAATTAGGAAGAGCAATAGAAGAAAGCAGATAGAACATTTTAATAGTCTGTATACTTTAGCTTTCCCCTATCACTCATCTGCAGCTAGGCACAGATATTTGATCTGTGGAAAGTAGGGAAGAGAGGGTTGATTTTATTTCATAAATGCTCAAGGAACACACATTTCCTTATGTCACATATCGTGGAATTATCAAATAATGCCTTCTTATGGTACTGTCACATTTGATCATTAATGGCCTTTAGATGGAAGATCTCAATTTAATCTAAGTTATAAATACCTGTTTCTAATAACTAAGTTAGTGGACAGATGGGAGGAATGTTGTCCCAGTAAAAATGAAGACCCTCTGAAATTGCAGTCACAGAAGAGTAACAGAAGCACACTACACCAGTCAGTGTAGAGAGGAGGAGGAGGAGGAGATCACAGCCTTGGCTCTTCATTAAACCCCACCTGGAACTTTGTTACTGATGAGGAGTCTGTCAATGCTTGGAGAATGGTAAAATCTTCTTTACCTGCTTGGCAAGTCTACATTAAAAGCATGCAGAACCTCCTTGTCTGAGGATCTGCAAGCTGCTACTGAAACACAAAACACACACGTACACACACGGGTAGTACATATTTAGAGAGATATGTGCCTATGTGGATATATAAAATTAATTTTAGTTAATAGAATAGTTGAGGCTGTGCTGTAATGTAATGCTGTGGAATGAATAGGCCATTTCAGTGCTGGAAGCATGAACTTTCACAGTGAGAGATGAGGAATGAGGCTAGGCCAGGAAAGAAAAGGCCCAGTGGTCTGTTCACTGGCATCAAGGAAAATTGCCATGGTTCAGGCAAACATGCTCCTTTTAGAGCTACCATCAAATATGTGTGTTACCTTCACAAAAATCTCTGCCATTTTTTTTTCTGGAGAGAGTAAACTCAGTTGCTACCCTGTCCGAGGGTGCTCATGGAAGTCCTTTTGGCTTTTCAGGACTAAATTCTGTTTTACTGAGTAAAAGTCACAGAACTGGAGTTCGTAATTTGTGATCAAACAGTTTCATTAATATGGTTGTTCCAAAGAGAACCACCAGTAATAAGGCTTACATCCATAGCCAAGAAAGCACACCATAATTTCTTTAATCAATCCCAAGACAGGTAATAGCACACACAGGAAATTTAATGTGTTTTAATAAAAGGCCACAACCGTCCAAATCTAAGGATGCTATCAGGCACTCACCATTCTGCCTGACAATTGTGCACTGTGTTGAGGTACAAACAAATCATGTGCAAAAGGCACTAACATATTTTTCATGGAATCAGGCATAAAGGCAGATTTGTGTGTAGCCAAATCATTATTCCTTACAACGCAATGCATTAGCTGTGCATAAACATGTTCAAGCAATTTAGACAATGTGCGTCATGGTGGAAGAGATCACAGCACTACCCCAGGGTAAAACTATTCAGAGGCTGGTGTCAGTCTGAGCTCCACAGATGTAAACTGGCTATTCATTATATAAAATTTATCATGGGAAAGCCAAAGGTGGGGAAGGAGGGGTTGATCATCAATGTTGTCATATTCTGAAATCCAAATACATCTGTTCTGACCAGGTGGGAGGAAGAAGGTAAATTTATTTAGCTTTGTTTGATATTGGAACACTGCTTATTCCATAGCAGGCAACTTGTCCTGCTGAAGTTCTTGGAACCACACCAGTGGGTCAACAGTCACCAATTTGATTACAGAATATGCTATTAATATAATTAAAGAATCAGGGTAGGATGCTCTTGGCATCCAAAGGGATGGGATCTAAAAGAAATATTATCAATAGCATTGTAATTTTATTTATAGTATTGTTTGTAGTGATGGCTTCTTGAATAGGCAAAATTCTTCTAAAAATTAATTTTTGAGCGATTGAAAGGGGTACATTCTCTTGTCTTAAAGCAGTGTATCTATTCTGAAATCATCTAAGATTCTTTTGAGACAATGTACATGAGAAGGTTTTAGAAAGGTCCATAGGCCAGATTGCCTTATTTCTAAAACAGTAAATCTGTAATTTCTGTGGGAAAGCTTCTTAATCCAGCTCTAAATTGCCAAAATCATAATCCTTTTATGTGAACACTTTTGGTTTCTATTTTTTATTTGGATGAACCATACATTTAGGAGTGGATCCTAGCCAGGATCACAAGGAATAGCTAAACACTGCCTGTGCAAAAGTTTGTGTGCTGTCTATAAAAGACATGTCCTGGGGATAATTTTCGTCAGCGTTCTTAGACTGTAGGAGGAGGAGTGCGTATGTGTAAAGCTGTGGTAAATTATGTTTCATATTACATAGCTGACTGACTGCTGTCTCTCAGTGAATCTAAATTAGACTGCAAAAATTAAAAATCAGGAAAACTTTCTGAAATATTATGTGCAAATCCAAATGACTGCTCATTACTGATTCACTAGCAGTGATAAGGGAGAAATATTAACTTATTTTGCACCCTTGGGTCTTCATCAAGGGCCAGATTCAAGATTGCTTGGATTCCATTAAAAAAATTTCCTTCTTCAGGTATTTTACTGTAGTTTGTTTTAGACATCTGAAATTGTATATCATCTATCAACAGGAGTTTCAGCATCTCAACAAAGGATCTAAAGCTCAAGGGCTTGCTTCTTTCTTTTTTGTTGCCCTGGCAAAGAAACATTTTGATTTGACTCTGATCTCAAAGCTGCTTACAGGAGCATGTCTATTTTCACAAGCACCCAGACAATATTTGTAGATATTCCTCAGGAATGTGGGCAGTTCAGAGGCCAATAACATGGAATTGCAATGAAGGTGATCACTAAGCAGCCATGCTGTCATCAGGTCACTGAAGTCAGTTTTATGGAAAAGATTTAAAACAGAATGATGATGTAGTATATGGTGGAAAAAGCTCAAATCCCAAACTTTGATGAATCCTGATTGGTATATTGGCAATCCAAAGTATAAAAGTAATAACTTTTCCTCCACTTCTTGGACAACTGCATGCTGGACTGTAATGTTTATTGATCACCATCCTTTATCACTTTCCATTGACCATTTATGTCCGTAGTTATGCATAAGGACTATTGATTGGGTAGTAATTACCCTCTAATGTAGGTCAGCTAAGGTCACCAGTACCAACTTGCCCTTCTTGATTTTTGTTAATTTAGTTTATTGGGATTTTGTTTTTCTCATTTTCAGTTTTGGAATTGATTTCCTTTTTTGTGCCTTTTTACATGTCATGCAATATTTAAGTTGTTTACAACCTGTGAAGAAACTTCAGCTATGTGAGTTCTTTCAGGAATATTTATTTCCACAGTTACTATATGCTGGTCTTCAAGAATTCAACATACATGTTATGTGTAAAATCTAAAGTGCAAAAAGAAAAGAAAGAAAATTATTGTAAAAAATATGACAAACTCAAAAATATTGTTTTGATATTTGCTCCTCTTTGGGACAACTGGCTGGCTGTAACTCAGATTACATCTCCTCTCATAAAAGAATACATAATAAATTCACCTTCTTGAAGAAGCTACTGAAGTGGGAGTAGGGTGGGACTGTATTTGAAGATGTGGGTCAGAATTTTAATTCTGGTCTTATAGTCACAAGAGCTGAGCCAGCACAAGGTGTGGGAGTACTAATTTACTACTGAAGTGTGGGTCCACAATGAATTATTGCACTTTGCAAGCAAATAATTAGAGATTAAATCATGAGATGGGGATATTATTTGTTACACTTGTCTGCTATGTCTGAAATTGAATCTTGGGTACTTCCAAGGAGAGGTCATATGTTCCAATTCACTTTCCAATGAACCAAACACAGGAGGGACCTGATCATCACCAAGTTTGTCTTTGAGATGACACAGCCACAGAAGTTATGATAAGCAGTAATAGAGTTTATTCAACCATTGAATTGTGACAAAAATAGGTGACATACAGCTCTGGGCTCAGGGGCTGCAGGGAGTGGGGGCTGGGGATCCTGCTTGTGCAATAAACTTGGCTCTAGGTGCAAAAAAGTTGGGTTTTTTGTTTTGGTTTTTTTGTTTTTTTGTTTTTTGGTTTTTTTTGGGAAGGGGGGTTATTGTATTTGCAGGGAGACCCGACAAAGGAAGGAATTATGAATCTGACTCCATGTTCTCAGAAGGCTAATTTATTATTTTAAGATACTATATTATATTAAAGAATACTGTACTGTACTGTACTAAAGAATATAGAAACGATACTTACAGAATGCTACAAAATAATGAAAATTGATGACTCTCTCCAGAGTCTTGATACAGCTTGGCTCTGATTGGCCAATGAATCAAAACAACTAGAACCAGAAAGCAATGAAACAATCACCTGTGGGTAAACAATCTCCAAACATATTCCACATGAGCAAAACAAAGGAGAAGCAAATGAGATAATAATTGTTTTCCTTCTTCTCTGAGGTTTCTTAGCTTCCCAGGAGAAAAACCATGGATGAAGGGATTTTTCCAGAGAATGTGAATGTGATGGGATGGCGTGGGGAGGGTTGCTGGTTCGGGGTTTTTTTTTTCAGTGTGCCCTGGTGGCCAAGAAGGCCGATGGCAACCTGGCCTGTATCAGGAGCAGTCATTCTGTTGTATCAGGAGTTCATTCTTTGCCTGTACTCCGCACTGGTGAGGGCACACCTCGAGTGCTGTGTCCAGTTCTGGGCCCTCAGTTTGGGAAGGACGTTGAGATGCTTGAGTGCATCCAGAGAAGGCAATAAGGTTGGAGAGGGGATGGGAACAAACCCTGTGAGGAATGACTGAGGGAGCTGGGGGTGCTCAGCCTGGAGAAAAAGAGACTCAGGGGTGACCTTATCTCTCTCTACAACTTGCTGAAAGGTGGTTGTAGTCAGGTGGGGTTGGTCTCTTTCACCAGGCAACAACTGACAGAACCTGAGGACACAGTCTTAAGCTGCACCAAGGGAAGATTAAGTTGGACATCACGAAAAAATTCTTCACTGAAAGAGTGATTGGACAATGGTATCATCTGCCCAGGGAGGTGGTGGAGTCACCATCCCTGGATGTCTTTTCCAAAGCCTGGAATGTGGCACTTGGTGCCATGGTTTAGTTGATGAGGAGGTTCTGCGTCATAGGTTTGACTTGATTTCAAAAAGTCTTACCCAACCTAGTTCATTCTGTGATTCTTTGGCAATATTGGAGGCAAGAAATCTAATCAGAGATTATTTTGCTTTTTATAGATTTCTTTGTTAAAGTGAATTTTTGTGACCTCACATACAAAGGATATTTACATTTCATGGCACGCAGATATCTGAAAGATAACTAAAACTGCCTGAATTTCCCCAAACTATTTTTTTTCATTCATATGAAACAATTAAAAATAAATATTTGGATTGTCTTTCACCTAACTCTCTGCTATGAATAGGTTCACACATTCCACAGAAAATTATTTCTAGTTGTCTCCTCCTCTAGGCAGTTCAGAACAGCATTATAGGTGGCTTAAAGAGTGACTAAGCAGTTGGGACACGTTTCTGGGAGCACTGAATCCTTCTCTGTGAATTAGGATCATTGTAGATATGTCACTTACACACAGAAATGAAGTAAGCACATAATTTTATCAGTAAGGATATTTTGACCTAAAGTGCCACAAGTGATGCAAACAGCAACAAAAAAAAAAAAAAAAAAATTGCAGAAAATATATTGAAATATGTTTTCTCTTGAGTCTTTGCTAAGTATAAAATGGTTTCATAAAGCATTTCATTCATTTCAGGCTGTCCAGACATCAGGACTACTGGCTGTAGTGCTTTGTCTTTGGAAGGCTGGAATTCCCTGTGGCTGTTGTTCACACTGACCTTTACATTGGCTCATTGTCCACACTTGACATGGGTCAGGCCAACAAAAGCTGCTTTCCTCCTATCAGTCAAACTGAGTCCTTTCTGATTTGTCCTTTAAGGCCATGCCATGCCTTTTGTGAATCTTTTGGACATGACAAATCATATGAGAATGTGTTTCTTGAGGAAGGGCAAAGTGTCGTACTCTTTTTTATAAAAACTCTGAAAATCCCTTAAAGTATTTATTCCTGCTACTATGTACAAAATAAAGTTAAAAAAAAAAAAGAAAGAAAAAGAGAAAAAAGAAAAAATCAAGGTGCATTAGAGATTCACACAGGTCTCTAGGATAACTAGGTTATTCTAGTCTTAAGATTAACCTCTGCCTTTTGAGTTGCCCGTCTTAAGTAAGTTCTACCGTGAAACATCTATACATGAGGAGCCACTTCCCTGATCCCCTGGGAGGGTAGGTATAGAGTCAGACATGGACAGACAATTTTAACTGGTAAAAAACAGCCCAATTCCTCTTTGAAGAGCACATTAGCTCAAAATTTTGCCCACAGCTACATGTTTCCTGGACCAGAACTATTGCAAAGAAAGAACAAAATTAGTGTATGAGTCCTTTCATTAGCTATCTGAATATGCCTTGTCTGCTGTTATGTAACAGCTTCATGTGAAAACTAAATATGCCTGTGGGATATTTTGCAAAAAATAAAGTGATTTCTGGTGCTAAATACATGGGCCAGAGGTAACACATTGTTCAATGTGGCGTGGTAAAATCAGGATTTTTCATTCTATCCAACAGTCAGTTGCTGTTACTTACATTTAGTTTCAGAGCTCTAGTTACAGAGATTAACCCTCAAAACAAAACAAAACAAAACAAACAACAAAAAAAATAGGAAGCAGACACTTTAGAATGTAGGCTACAAAATATAGAAAGGAGACATAAATTAATAAACACATTAAGAAAGTTACTAAAGAAAAGGAAATATCTCCTATAAAAGAAAACAGATTTTAATCCTCTGAAAATACTCTCCAATTTTTTGAGTGATTTTGCTTAAATATGATTCCAGCTGATTTCCTAGCTGCAGAAATTTTCAAAAGGGGCCAATGTGGCTGAGGTCAGCAGATAGAAACTTCTCCTAGGATTCGGGCAGAGATAGAAAGCAAAATGTGACTCAGCACTCTAAGTGGTTTTGAAAAAAGTCAGATGACCTGTTCTCTGGGCCCTTGAAAAATGGATTTTCACTCCATCATTTTACAGCATCTTAAATTATCTTACAGTTCTGTCTTATCAGGAAAGCAATACTATAACACCCAAATTGGAATTCATGCTGCTACAACATTTAAGAAGGCTTAAAAATAAGTTTCTAAGCAAATCTTTTGTTTGAAGATCCTTTCTGCAATCAATAGAGACAAACACTCTCAGAGAATAACCCAACAATTCCAAAATTACAGATTCTAAAAGTAGCAACAGGTGGTGCACATAGCCCTGCTGTATCTAGCTCTTCCCATAAGTGTAAAAGGAACCTAGAGAAGGAGTCAAGAATTAGTTCTGAATTTCCAGGTGGACAGACTTAAAAGATATCATTCAATTTCCAAGGTATTCTTATGCACGCTTATGATCCTGAACTTATTCAGGCAGCCTTTCATAAAGTCTCTTGCTGCAGGTGTGAAATTGATCTCTGTTCCTTTTAAGACATTCTATCAGATTATCCTGGTCACCCATCCAAAGATATAGATTTTGTTTAGTAAATATATCAATACAGACTTAACTATAATAACTATTCATGTTGTTAAGTACTAAAGAGTGTGAAAAATCCCACGTGGCCAGAACTCAAGAACTGCCATTGATTTACAAGAACTTTTGAATTGAGTCATTGAATGGTTGGAAGAGAGCTTCAAGACCACCTTATTCCTACCCCTGCCATGTGCAGGGTCACCTTCACCTATCCCAGGTTCACCTTCACATATCCAAACCCTGTCCAACCTGGCCTTGAAGAGCCCCAGGGATGAGGCAGCCACAGCTGCTTTGGGCAACCTGTGCCAGGGCCTCAGCACCCTCAGAAAGGAGAATTTCTTGCTTATCGTTTGCACCTATTCCCTCCGAGTTTAAAGCCACTACATCTTGCCCAAAATGAAGCACCAGACCTTGTTTTGGGTTCATTAAACTCTGCTGATCTGAAAGGTATATTGCATCTTGCCTGATCTCTCCCTAGTTGCATTTACTGATGGAATAAGGTCACCTAGAAGACTTTCACCTCATCAGCTCATTCAGCAATATTAAGTGAACTTTGTTTTATGTTCAGACAGTTTAGCAGTGATGCCTTTTATATGATTAATTTATGTCAAACATGTCAAGATTGTTTTTTCATAAGTACTGCATCCAATATGGCATAAGTTACCAGCTCTTCAATACACAGCTGCATACCTAAACAAGTAAAGCATCAAACATATACCTTTCCTACCTTTTCCTACTTTCCTAGAAAATGTTAGAAGTAAAAATATGACAGAATTTCAATATACAAAGTAGATTTTCTTGAAAATTTATGGTAATTTCCTGTCTTTAAGAACCCTTTTTTAATATTTTATTTTAGAGTGCAATAACAAATAATTTATTTTTTTCTTTTTTTTTTTTTCTTTTTTTTTTTTTTTTTTTTTTTTTGTCCTAGTCAGATAGGAAGAGGACAAAACCCAGTGAGAATTTTTAATGTATCAGGAAAAGAACATATGCAGTCTTATAAGATAGCTGTCATATGGCATTGACAATGTTATTGTCATTGCCATGGAGTACAGTGTTATATCCAAATGAAAAGGTATGACTAAAATGTAATTTATTTCATTTGGATTGTGGCCATGTTTTTTGGCCATGGTTAATATTTGTAAGAATGTCAAAGCAATCCAAATTCTTCAGCATTAAATGCTTCAGCACTTATAAAAAAATTTCATCCAGCAAGATTTATTCCCAGCCGAAAGAGCTCTTCAAAGAATAGCAGGTATTTATTTCTATGACTAGAAATGTATATGCAAGCTTGAAGCTGTTTGGTTTCTCTTTTAAATAAATGTTGATGTTAGGATTTTAATCCATGTTGAGACACTTCTCATCCACCATGGAAGGATCATTTCTGTAACACCCTCAGAATGCACACAGGAGACAAAAAAGAAGGAAATTTATTCCTTTTTAGCTCTTTTTGATGCCCTCATAGAACACCGAAGGACCTGACTGTCAGTGTAGTCCCACATACCAAAACATGCAATAAAACCATGCTGTTGAAACAAGACCTGTGGAATATCAGGTCAGTTTGGAGTGCACTGCCTTGGAGACATCCCAGTGTTTGAAGTTCCACATCATTCCCCAAGAGCATCTGCTCTCCTGTCTGCCCCTGTACTGAACACTGCTCAGGTGACTCCAGCACTGGCTTCAAATTACACCTTCCATTCTTCTCCCTTTAAGACACTGTATTCAATAAATATAAGATTAAAAGAAGATACCTCACTTCCAAATTGAATAAAATATTTATCTTCAGTGTGGCTTTGGCTGTTACACTGTTAAAGAGAAGACATGAATGTAGATTATATATTTACTGATGCCATGACTCCTTGAGACTGGAAATATTTCAGATGCAAAATGATTAAAATAGGACAGATTTCATCACGTGTTTGTGAGTCATGATAGGCGTTATTGATCCTATTTACCTACCTTAGATTCAGTCTCTAAATTAGGAACTCAGCATGTTGAAACTGGAAATGTTTCTTCTTAAAGAGTGTATCAAGTAAAAGGAAATCTTTTGGGGAAGAATTTCAATTCCCTTTGAAGCAATTCCCATATTTTATAGAGCTTTTATATTAATTTAAAATGGAAGCAACAGTTACTACCAGATCCACAAAAATAAAAGTAATTCTAAAGTTTTCACATGTTTTTCATTCATTCTTGGGAAGTTTTTCCTATATCTAATGAAAGGCCAGTCCTGTTTGCTTTCTTTGTTTTTGTTTTGGTTTTGGTTTTTATTGTTGGTTTTTTGTTTTTGTTTTTGTTTTTTTTTTCCCTGAAATTATATAAATGTAGCCAAACTGTTGAAAAAAACATTGCATTTTAAATTCTGGAAATTATTTTACAGTAGGAGAAAGAGAGATTGATCCTGGAATTTTTTTTCCAAATTCTTTATTTAACTTTGAAGATATTGTATTTATTCTATATATTTTTGGGGGAATTCAAGTGAAGCAAAGAGGTCTTTAAAACTAGTATCTATAGGCTGAATGTTTGGCCAAGAAACATATTGAGAGAAAATACAGCAAAACTCAAAACCCAGATGCAGTATTTTACAGTCCTATAGTTTCAGTTTTAGGGATTTCAGTTAGCTCTTTCAGCAAGACCATTTGGAGAAAATGTAAACTGAGACATTTGTAATGATCCTAAATTTGTTGTGATCCTTTAAGCCCAGATTGATTAGAAATAAAATTATCTTCCATAACTTCTCTGATCCTGGGAAAAATACCCAGGAAGAAGAAAAATGGGTTAAAAAGAGCCTCTGAGAAACACCAAAATCTTTAGGAGTGAAAAAAAAAAAAAAAAAAAAACCAAAAAAACCCCTAAAACAAACAAACAAACAAAATTAAAAATAAAAAAAAAAAAAGACAAAATGTCTTTCAGTTTTAAGTTGGGCATAACATAAGAAACAACAGAAATTTCTTTTCAGTATCTATTACATAAAGCAAGTAGAGCTTGCTTATTCCTTTCCCAGAGAGCAAAATGGCTCATATGAGGAACAGGCTGGAAGTAAATTTCAAACAAACCTATATCTCCACTACTCTGTGTAAAGAACTTGAATCTCTCAGTGTATATGCAGGATGGGTAAAACAATTTAATATTGTTGTAGATGACCAGCAAATTACAACCCCTTAAAGCAAGGAAGAAACAGAAAAGATGCTTTGATTTAGATGTGTAATGATACTTCCACAGGCTACTGCTGTCTAAATGCTACTCATAAATCAACCCTTGCTCTGGGCTGTATGTGAAGTCAAAACAAGAAGACACTAAAAGCTGAATTCATGGGGAGAAATCCCAATGCCACTGAAATCAGTGAAAAGAGTCCCACTGTCTTAAACTGAACCCATCTTCCACACCTGGTATTTGCACAGTGTGATGAGAAGTTCCTGTTCCAAGTATTGAATGGGCTTAAAGTAGCACAGACAGCCTGCTGAAACAACTGTGTGCCTTATTCATAAAAAATTGCAACCCTGTGGTTACATGATGCTCTTCAGGTTTTTGGTGTTTTTTTTTTGTTTTGTTTTGTTTTGTTTTGTTTTGTTGGTTTTGTTTTTGTTTTGGTTTTTTTTGTTTGTTTGTTTGTTTGGGTTTTTTTTGGGTTTTTTTGGTTTTGTTTTTTGGGGTTTTTTTGTTTTGTTTTTGGTTTTATTTTTGGGGTTTTTTAAATTTTTTTGGGTTTTTTTGTGGTTGTTGTTGGTTTTTTTGGTTTGGGTTTTTTTGGTTTGTGTTCTTTTTTTTGTTTGTTTATTTTTCTTGTGTAGTTTTCTACCTTATTAAAAACATTAAAAAATATTTAGAGCAGTGTTAGGATGAGGTCAGGCTCAGAAAGTAATTTAATATGAATATCATTATTAAAATCCCACTGCTTCAAGTTATTTCTTTCAGATTAATAAATCTGCTGAGATATAAAATGATCTGATTTATAACTATGCATTAGTGGAGCTAAAATGTCAGTTATTATCTCCCTGTTTAATACTTTGATTGTTATATAATTTTATGCAGTTTCTAGAATATGTTCAAAGGGAAGAGAAATAGGTTTTTTTCTAGCTACAATGTCAATTAGGTTGCCAGACAAGGGAGTAACACTCAGAGTTAAATTTCCTGTATTTAACATAATCTGAAATAAGATGCCATAGTGTCAGTAATTGGCATTGTAAATAGTTTCATTGTGTAATGGAAATCCAGGAACTGGGTACTTCAGAAATAATTTACAGTACAGTAATATTGTTTCAGCAATATTCTTAGTCATTGTGGTGCATACTCTGGTAATAAATAAACTGAAAACTGTGTATTGTCCGTAAAAGAGCACAAAGATATTAATCTTACAGGTTGTACATTAGGTAAAAATCTTTTGTAGGTAAGATCAATATCTTGACCAGACTCTGAGAAGTGAGAAAAAAATCACTGGCAACTTTTTTTTTCATAAGTGATGAATTGCAGGTTTAATAATTGCTGAAATTGCAGGCCTCTTTATACAGCATGAAAGTCAGGAACCTGTCTCTTACTGCTAGAGGTCTTTTCACACTGAGGATAAGCATACAAAAAAGATCTGCCATGCTAGTTAATCCATAATTTACAAAATTTGGCAACTGACTTTATTGGAGCCCTGAATTTATCCTAGTCTTGACACAACAACTTATTTTAGATCTCATTTCCTTTGGTGAAAGTTTTCTTATTTAGTACCTGTACTGTTTTTCTCTAAAATATAGTGAAATGGGAATGCAGACCTTGTGCAAATAATTTATTAACTCCTGATGGGTTTCTATGTGCAAATTTATTAGAAAAGTAGAATGTGATTCTGCAAATCATGACTGTTCTTTGCTGAAAACTTATTTTGCTCCATACAAACACCAATGGGATTTCCACATCCAGATGAATAACAAAAAAGTTTCTTTATCCTACAGTCTGTAATGGCTTAGGGCATTCCCTGAGGGGAAACACCCCAAAAGATGGTTTTTAAAAGGCTTGCCCCTCCACACACACACAAAGAAGTACAGTTGCCTTTAAATAAAAAAATTAATTTTGAAGAGAAAGCAAAACAAAAAGCACAAAACAAGGGAATACCAAAACAAGCTTTAGGGCCTTTCTCTGGAAGAAAAGTGCACCCATAGAGCTACTGCAGTTAGCAAAACTGACTGTGGAGCTAGCAGGGACTCTCATTTAGCTGAGAAACCAGCATCTGGCAACGGCTGATATAAAAAGCATAGCTCACACTTTACCTTGTGTCAGTTGCTTTTTTGGGTAAGCACATGATATTAACACAGTTAGGAAAACATAAATCTCAGCGATAAATGTTATAAACCACCCTTACTCCCTTTGAGTTTCTGGAGCTGAACTATGTAGAAGATTTTCTGCAGCTGTTAAGGCCAAGGACAATATCCAGCTTTGCTCATAATTCAGGCCCCACTTCAAATTGCAGAGCCATCAGAGACACACTACAAGAGTCTGGGGTTCAGGTTCAACATCCAACATTTAACTGGAAATGTTCTGCCCATGTACAGTTCATTTTACATTTTCCATAATAAAAGTAGTAAAAAAATCTTTTCCAGTCACCCCCTCTGCTTGTTTCATAGGTATGGCTAGAGCTATTCCCATTCTTTTTATATTGCATCCATTTCATATTAATGTTCTGCTGGTCTCCAAAATCACTGGAGGAATTTTTATATTCTTGCACAGAACACTATTACTCTCTCTGCAGCAGGCCTGGGCTGACACATCTGAGCCCCCAAGTCTCAGAGCTGTGCCACGAAAAATTGTCTGGATGGTCAAAGCCAAGAAGTGGTGGTGAGCAGAATTTAATTCAGTTGTTGGCTGCTTCCTGTGGTGTCATCCAAGGCTCAGTACTGGAGATGGTCTGGTTTAATGTCTTTGTTTATGATCTGGACGAGGGCATTGAGTGCACCCTCCATCACTTTGCACATGACACCAAGCTGGGTGGGAGTGTGGATCTGCTGGAGGGCAGGAGGGCTCTGCAGAGGGGTCTGGACAGGCTGGATCCATGGCTTGAGGCCAATGCTGTGAGGGGCTCCAAGGAGAAGTGCTGGGTCCTGCCCTTGGGTCACCCAACCCTGGCAGCTCCAGGCTGGGCAGAGGGGCTGGAAAGGGCCCTTTGGGAAAGGCCCTGGGGGTGCTGGTGCCAGGGCTGACACGAGCCCAGGGTGCCAGGGGGGCAAGAGGCCGATGGCCCCTGGGCTGTCCCAGCCAGGCTGTGACACAGCCCCAGGGCAGGGCCCGTCCCTGTGCTGGCCCTGCTGAGGCACCTCCAGGGCTGGGACAGCTCTGGGCCCTCAGGACAAGAGAGACAGTGAGGGGCTGGAGCGTGTCCAGGGCAGGGAACGGGGCTGGGAAGGGGCTGGAGCCCCAGGAGAGGCTGAGGGAGCTGGGAAGGGGCTGAGCCTGGAGAAAAGGAGGCTCAGGGGGGCCTCTGTGGCTCTGCACAGCTCCTGACAGGAGGGGACAGCCGGGGGGGTCGGGCTGTGCTCCCAGGGAACAGGGACAGGAGGAGAGGCAGAAGGACAAGGAGGGGTGGTTTAAAGTCACATCAAAGGAGGTTTAGATTGTATCTTAGGAAATATTTCTCCACTGAAAGGGCTGTCAGTCATTGGAAGAGGCTGTCCAGAGCAATCGTGGAGTCTCCATCCTTGGGGAGATTTTAAAGATGTGTAGATGTTACAGTTAGGAACAGGTGTTGGTAGTGATAAATTCAATGATATTAGAAGTCTTTTTCAATCATAAGGAATCTATTTCAATCTAGGAATTCTATTGGAATCTATTCTATAAGGAATCTATTTATTCTAAAAGTCTGTGGGGTTTTTTTGTCTTGCTTCACCACAGTCTACCAAAAATATTTTAATCGTCTTCTGTATGTTTAGTGTAACAGTGAACCTCATATTTGAAGAAATAATTTGGACTTGAATAAAAATAAAGAAACAACAATAAAAAAAATCCTCTAAAATTATAGCACCTTAATTCTCACATATAATGGTTCTTAAGGTTTTAATAATTTTTGGTTTCCTAGGACTGGATCTTTAATAGCACTTCTAAAAATTTAAAAAATTTACAGGACAACTGCTCTCCTCTAGGTTTTCAATGCAGCAAGAGTTGTGTCATTTGGAAAAAAACGTTTATACTTCTCAACTGAGATTTAAAAATCATTCCTAGGAAAATCAGAAATTATATTAAATGGGTACTGATATTGCAATTGGACAACAGGCTCCTGTTAATCTTCTCTAAAAAGCAGATGAAACATAATTCCTCACATAAAGCTAATTCTGTGGTTTCCTGGTTCCTGTGGGCTGTACTAGCAGATGGTATCAGCAGCATTCCTTCAGCTTTGGCTAAGACTCAGCTTTTCATTTCAATTTGTCTCTTTTTAATTTCAGCCATGGGCACTATATACAGTAGCTGCTCGAGTTAGTCAAATAATTATTGCAAAATACCATGTGTGGTGAAATTTAACACTACCTACTGAACAAGAGCTTGCAAATAACATTTTTTTTTTATCTCTTGGCAGCCAGATTTAGAGTCCAAATGACCTTTTTTCATAAGGCACAAAGGTACATCCAGGGAGAGGTCTTGCATTGTCACAGGGCATTCTTCCCTTTTAACATTTTGGGTCTCTTTTGCTGTGTTACTTTTCAAGTGTCTTTCCATATCAGTTATGGGCCCAGCTGGCAGTACAAAGAACTTCAGATCCTCAGCAGAGCCTGGGACTGCTATAGAATATTTTGGTGCTACTTCTCCTCACTGGTAGAGCTGGCTCTCCAAAAGGTAGAAGTCTCCAACAACCTTGTCAAATATGGTTAACAAAGTAGAAGGTAAGAAAGTTTTAGTTATTCAGCTGAGAAAGTGTTACTGATCTGGATGATGAGGCTGAATGGGCAGAATTAAGACGTCATGGACAATATGGTATATAATTATATACAAAAGTGGACATATGAGACATTAGCATTTTATTGATTTTTACATAAGAATGTGCACTGTAAAATTCTTCATATTACATACTTAAAATCAAACATAATTGATAACACTGTAGAAAAAGGGAACACAAGCTTAAGTGGACCTGAATATGAGCCATAGTATAAGGATTAAACTTTGTATATGTTAATTAATTTTATTGATCTCATGTTGAGGATTTTAAGCTTATTCTTCATTAACTGCATCTACTCAATTTTTATTTTTATTGATGTGATTGTAACCTGTGATAGTTATTTTTAAAATATTTTTTACCTACAAATAATGACTGTTAACAAGTAACAAGGTCTCTTATTTAAATAACAAAGACTTGTCTGCTGCAGAGGAAAAAAAAGTTCATTTTAAATTAAAAAGAAAGTTCAAATTTCTCTTATTTTTACTACTTTTTATCAGGACAGAAAAAGTTTATTAGTAAAATTCTGCCTGCAGTCTTATGATAAACTAATGCCACAAAAAACTCTTATCAAGAGATTATGAAGAATATTTATTACCTCAGTCATTTTAGATGTCAATAAAGTTCCCAGTGAGATTAAAATAACATCATTTTCCTTCCTGACATAAGAGCATGAATTTAGTAATGTACAACTGTCTTTGTAAATATTTCCTTGGGTACCCATTATTACCTTTTATACAGTAGAAGATTGGTGGCTGGGAAAAAAAAAACATTCCACAACTTTCTTTTACTGATTTTGAAACTCTTTGAAGTGTAACTCTGCCCTTGATGACATTCATCAAATATTTACCAAATGTGTCCTTCCACATCATCTTAGTATGTAACTGATGAAACATTTAAAAGCTGTCAACAGTGGCATATTTATAAGTTTGACTGCAAAATCATTACATTGCTGATAAATGTTGCCATGATGCACTAAACCTGTGAAGAAAAAAAAAAAAAAACAAAAAAAAAAAACCCCAAGGGAATGTCCCTCTGGTATTTTCTGGGCAGATGTTGTGGATTTTTGAGTTAAAAATTTGATTTCACATGTGCCAGGTCTCTTCTTCACCCACTAAAATGTTGGGGTGGTGCTGGGGAATACTGGATGGGAGGGTCATTGGCACTGTGTGCTTACTGACACCTTTAATTACTTTAATGATGAGAGGCAGAAAAAATTATGTCCTTTAGTTATTAAATATAATTAATTTATAGATATATAGAACTAAATAATGCAATACATAACATTACCCTACTATTAAGGAGTATAAAGAGCATGCCTTAACATTTATCAGCGTTTATCTGCTTTGTTGGATCAGAACTATATTTGTTAAATATGAACCTGTTAAGAGGATAAGGACAGAGAGAAGGTTAGGTCTGCAGAAGGAGAGGTGATGTGCAGTGACCAGCTGTGACAATGGATGATCACTTAAAGCAGGCAGATAGATAAGAGTAAAAGGAGTTAATAAGTGAGAGGATGAAACAAAGAAAAATAAGGATTAAGCAGCATGAAGAAAGTTCCTAGCACCAAAGTCTATTAGTGTATGAAATTATCTGCTGTAGAAAATGATAGATATCCTATTTTTTGACTCACTGCACACTAGATGGGATAAGTTATTCGTAAACAGACAATAGTAGGGGAAGAAAAAGCTCTATTCTTAAAAGCAGAAAGGCAACAAAATACCCTTAACAAGACTTTCCAATTTTGCAATTTCCTTGGGACTACTTACCTGACTTTGTGGCAGATACTGCAGAGCAGTCTGTCTGTCTGATTTTAATAGGTTGTTTTAATAAGCCCTTCTTGTGATTTGTGTTTCTGATACGAACAGCAATTATCCAGCCAAGTAATGAGACTCTAATGAACATGTCTTTCCTAGATTACTTTAGAAGTTCATCAGAGAAGCTAATAGCATTGTAAAACTAAATTCTCCTTTTTTTCCCCCCCTGTCAAGACACATCTGATTGTTCTTCTAAGTGCCTTTATATAAAAACAATGTAGAGAAAAAATAAATATATATATAAGTCTGTGCACATGTGTGTGACCATCAAATACATGTTGTTTTTATCTACAGTATTATATAGAACACAGAAAATCAGAGAATGAATTTGCTTCTGCATGTTCTGATCTACATGCGTACATCAATGTATTTATTTGCACCGCAGGTTTCATGCCAAAATGTACCTTCCCTGTATACAGAAGGAAGATTTCTAATATTTTGGAAATGTTAGTTATTTAATATTTTTAAGAAAATAAATGAAAAATCAGAGGACATGAACAAGGTTATGACCTGCAGTTCAAAGCAGTGCCATAAAGGATAATACTGTACAATGAAGAAGGGAAAATTGGGGTGATGGTTTAAATCTGCTTCCAGAGGCATGAGCAATCACCCCATTTCACTGAGATAAATGACCAAGATTTCTGTACAACCAAGGGTTGAAAATCATCTAACTTGTAACTTGGAGACATAAAAGGTCGAGGTGGATTTTTTAAAGTATTTTTCTGGCAAAAAAAAAAAAAGAGAAAAGGATAGTATTGCAAATTTACTTCTTTAACTGATTTGGACAAGTATTTTATGATGGGATCAAACCCATCCTAAAAGGGCTTATTTCCCCTCTCTTATTGCACATAGAACCTTCTAATGTTTAGTTCGCTATTAAATAAATGTTTGATCAGAAGAATCCCATCATGAAAAATAATTCCTGAATAATGTGACTTTAAAATATTCATGGCAGTAAGTCTTAATTGAAGCTATGGGACAAGTTTGTTTTAAAGGGTAATTAATGTACGCAGCAACCTCATGACTTCATATGTTCAAGGTTGACCTTGAGTTCTTCAACAAAACAATACTGTGAATTGTTTTACTGAAATAGGTTTAAAAGCAATTTCAAGTTTTAGACATTTTGATAAGGTGATGCATCTTGGTTTGTTTGCATTTTTTTCCCCCAGGAGATTTTATTTACTGATTTGTTTGCTTGTTTTGGTAGATATTTGCTTCTCACAGTGTGTCCTTAAAGAAGGAAGAGAAAGCAAAACAGAGTGTTATATCACTACTTGGAAATAACTATTTCTAAATAAATATCTAAGTGTTTCCCAGACAGATTTTCTTTATAAGAAACTAATAGCAATGTGGTGAACTCCTGGTGAATGCTTTTTCAGTTCAGGAATTCAAATTCCAGTTTCAGCCATTAAAAGCTTTTAAGATGTTGATTTTAAATGGTTATTCTCTTAAGATCAAAGAGGAAAAATAACTGTTCAAAGGATAGAAAGTTTTATTTTCCTACATTTAGTCAATAGAAAGGCAAAAAAACAGGTACTATTAATTTTTTGGTAATTTTCTTGACACTGTTAAAATAAAAATCACTGATAATTTATGTCAAGCAAGATTCAGTGAAAAATTATTAATTCAGTCTGCCATTTTGATGAAGAAGTATTAGAAGAATAGAAGAATAGTAACAGCAAAAATTTCTTTTATCCCAGAGAGAGACCTGGAATACAGATTCCTAGCCCAAGGACCTCAGAACTTTTCCTCCTGGCACTCAGTTTCTTTCCTGCAGGTTAGAAATTGCCCTCCTTGAATTCAAAACATGTAATTGGTGAGATAAACAATTCAGGAACAAACTTGCCTTGCAAATTGATGGCTGCAGATTGCTGGTGTACAATGACAAATGATGACTCTGCTTGGGATGTGTTTGCAAGCAGAGAAGTAGAGGACGAGCTATGTGCATCAAACACTTAAATTACACTGAATAATGTGATTGGTCGTAGCCAATAGTAAGTGGAAAACATCAGAAAACAGAAACAGTTTTCACAGGGTAGAAAAACTGGTACAGTATAAGACACAGAAAGGCTGTAAGGTGCACAGAAAATATAGAGGGAGGGAAATAATTATTAAAAAAATATAGTTTAAACAGCTAAACATTCATGTATTTGGACACTGACCAAGACACTTTTTTTTGTTAGGTTGGTTGGTTTTGTTTGTGTTTTTTTTGGGTTTTTTTACAAGAGAAACATATTCTCTTTTGCTTAATTTGACAACTGAATACACTATACACCATGTTCTAAAAATAATTTATAACTTTTTGGGGTTTTTTTCATAACTAGCTTATATGGTAGCAGGTACTTCATAAGTACTTAAATAAACATTAAACAGTTGAAATTTTACAAAATGATAAATTCTATTCTTGTAAAATCCTGAAAGTTTTGCATCATTTCATGGAAAACAAATGACAAGAAAAATGTCATTGCTAGAAAGTAGGACTAATGTATATCTCTCATTTATGAAAAATAAAGGACGAAGTCAGTTTTAGAGAGTGAACTCAAAAGTCATATATAATAGAAAAAAAGTTTCAGAATTGATTGAGATAAAGAGTGTTATTACTCACAGAATGCAACAGAGGGAAGCGGATTACCTGAGAGAAAAACAATAACAAATATATTCTTATTGAATAAACTTTTTTTGTTCATCTCAGTATTTTCTCTGTCAGTGATAACAATGAAAAGAACATGAAAGCCTATGCAATAGACCTCTGGAAATGTCATTACTTTGTGTACAGTTACTTCAGCATTTTCTTCATCTCACTTTTTGTTTGACTCCTTGGGACATAACTTTTTATAAATTCCCAAAGGAAGAGACATTGGTTTGTGTTTATCCTGGCCAACACTGGGAGGAAAACTGAGGCAAATTGTGCAGCTGAACTTTGCTGTTACTTTTCCTCAGTAATCATAGCTACGTAAAAGCTATGAAACAAACACATTTTCATTAGACAATGTCTTTTGACATGTGCCTATCCTATTTGGATAGAGATCCCTAGGATTTTTTCTGGGATTTTTGCACATATGTTGCTGAAAATCAGATTATCTTCTATAACTTGTGCATTTTTGTGACTGCCGTGTTTAAGTCACTGTTCATATCTGAGCCATGGTTTTGTTCTAAGCAAGCAAATTAAACTGGATCTGCCAAAGCCATACATCCCTGTAGTCCCTGTAGGGATGAACCAAGATGCATAACGCTTGCTAGTGCAGTAAATTAACAAAATTAATGGGAGATTTCCTCTTACCTTGTGAACCCAAAAATTCATCTCTTTGTTCACACTAGATTAGTTTTACTCTTCGCAAGTGGTCCATCCCTAATTTTACATTCTTCAAAGATAATGAATAATTCCAGACTGTAAATTTCCAGTACAGCACTTCAGCAGGATGCTCTCTGGGATTTTGATTTCAAATCTACTCTGAGACTTGAAAAGTTATTTTCATCAAATATGTACTGGTCTCTTGTTCTGCACATATTTATCCTGTGTCTTCAGATGCATGACATATTTACTTTGTAAAAACATCTCCATATAAATAAAACACGAGAGAACACAGAAATCTTCATAGCACAGGAGGCTTGAATCTTGTTGCCACTGTAGAAAAATCATTTGGCTTTTCTGTGTCCAGATATAATTGGAGCACGTTGTTTTCAGCTGGAATAAAATATAAAATACAAAGGTTTTTCTTTGGCAAGTTATCCTTGCAGTGACCTACTACTTCAGGTATATGGAATTGCTCCAAACAGTATGAAGAGGTATTATAGAATGTGTTTCTTTCTGAACAGGTGACTAATTTAATTAAAATATTTTTTATTTTATTCATAGAGTCACAGTGTCACTACTTAGGGCTTGTAGGGACCTCTGACAATCACCAAGACCAATATCCACATTCAAAGCAGATTTAGCTGCAGCAGGCTGCTCAGGGTTGTGTCCACTTTTGGATATTTCCAAGGATACAGAATATACAACTTTTCTGGGCGATATCTTCCACTGTCTGACCACCCTCACAGTAAAACAGCATAGAATCACTAGGGTTGAAAAAGACCTGCAGCATCATCAAGTCCATTTCATCCTGTCCTAAACGAGAAGTTCTTCAGATTCAGATAAATAAATAATGTGTTCAGGTGCAGCCAAAAGTATAAGAAGTCTAGTTTGTCAGTGGTGAGGTTTTTAGAGGTAGCAACTTTTATAACTTTTTTCTTTTTTTCTATCACTCCAGGTAAAGCTGCAATTTCTATTTGTTTTAGAATGCTATTGGAAAGGTAATAGGATAAGAAACCCATATTAATTCTTTATGTAAAACCCATGCAAAATCCTTACTGTAACAACCAAGTGGAAATTCAATCAGGTTTAGGTTCTATATTTGCTTTTGGTAATCACCATGTCAGAAGGAACTTGAAAGTTAGCAATGGTTCCAGTACATGTGAAGGTGTGTGGCAGAAGCATAAATATGAGCAGATCAATAGGAATCTAACTTCCTAGATTAAATTAATAGGAATCTAACTTCCTAGATAAAAGGGGCAAGAAATATGTGTTTGTGATATTTTATGGATGTAGAACAGCACCACAATAAAAGTTCATCCCAGAAGATCAGTAGAATAAATTTAAAACCTGTTCCATTTGGAAAAAGATTCTCCAGTAAAACTGCTAAATGCATTTCTAGTCTAATATATTGCAATACAGATCAAGATTCTTGCATATATTATTTTAACTTTTTACATTATTTAAATAGCCCCAGAAGTGTATTTGTGTTTTGTAACCATGATATTTTATGAAAAATCCTTTGCTAGGATTTTTCTCCTATTCTAGCTGAGAAGTCTCAGAAAAGAAATGTAAACAATTACATCTGATGGCTGTGGAATGTGGTCTGGTCTGGACATTGTTTACCAACAGGTGCGTCTGTGATTGGTGGATGTTGGTTTTTTCTAATTAATGGCCAATCACAGTCAGCTGGCTTGGACTTTCTGGGAGTAAGGAGCTGTTGTTATTTATTCCATTCCTGCTCTTTCTAGCCTTCTGATGAATCCTTTTCTCTCTATTCTTTTAGTATAGTTTTAATATAGTATTTTAATATAATAGATATCATAATATAATATATCAGCCTTCTGAAACATGGAATCATGATTCAGATCTCTTCACTCATCCCGGGAGCCCCTGTTGGGTCAACCATAGTGTTTCTTTTTTTCACAAACATTACAATATCTATTCCATTTTTCCTAGGCTGGATGCTGGATTAAGCATATTAAGTGCTAATTATAAAATAAAAGGGAAGATTGGAACTATAAAAACAAAGAAAGACACGCTTAGTCTTCAATATGAATTCCTGACTAGACATAAGGACAGTAAAAATATTTAGTGAATAAAACCCCCCTAAACTATCTTAAAAAAAAAAAAAAAAAAAAAAAAAAAAAAAAAAAAACAAAAAAAAACCCACTATTTTCTCCTTTTCTTTTTTCTATTATTTTTATCTTTCATTTTTTCCTCTTTTTCCCTTTTGCCCTTCTCTTCCCTTCCTTTCCCTTCCCCTCTGTGCTTCTTATCTACTTAATTAGATATATTCCAACAATGTGAGTAAAACACAACATTTTCAGATACAATAATCTGAGAAAAGCAAAGCCACTTATTTGCACAAGATGAAGAAATTTTTTTTGATATTTCAGGATACAACAATATGACAGTTGTTATTTTCCTGAACATTCATAAAGATATAAATACAGATGAACTTTGGCCTAGATTAGATAATTTCTTAGATAATTAAAATATTCTGTACAATTAAGAAGTCACTGTGGCTTACCAACTTGTACAAGGGTAGCCTGGGTCCTTAAAAGAGCAATTCAGGTGTAAGGTGAATTCATTTTTCTGTTCTTAACAAATACAGGCAGTCAGAACTGATTATGCCATTAAATTACTTAAGTGCTGAAAGTTCATGGGATCAAAACAGATCTTTGCATTCTGTATGTATTCTGGATCAAGGGTATTCTCAATACAGGGACCCTAGCTGAAATTTAATCTAAGTATTCCATATCTCAGAAGGTCTCCGTGGCTCAATTTGTGGTCACCTCTACAGCACAGAAATAACCTTGCATGCATTAAGCAGAAATATGGAAGTTTAAGTGAAAAATGTTAAATGACATGTTCTGAAAGAGAGGAAAATTAAATAATGAAGCACATTGAAATTTAAGTACTTAAATACCAGGCTGAGGATCCAGAAATGGTAATTGTTTTTCTTTTTGTTATCTAAGTCTTTTTAATTCAATATATTAAATTATAAGTAATGAAACTTTCATGAACTCTTACTTACAAAGATATAAGTACATTTTTGCTGAGATTTTTTTTTCTCCTTTCTGCTGTATAGCAATCTTGAAGACAATAGATAATATTTTTTTAGTTTTCTGTTATCCTGCAGAGAAAGAATCTGTGTAATAGCATTACACTCCAAAGTGGTCCCAAGTCTGTAATAAGATTCTAATGTTGTTTTCGTGCTTTCAGGTCATAGAGCTTTTTTGTAGGGTAAATTGTCAGGATCATCTTGTGCTTTGGGGAACTGAAGTTATCTTCAGTATGATTTGAAAACTACCACTAAAAAAGGTAGAGAAAGATAATTCTTGTACTTTGCCTGGATACTGTGGAAGCAATCAACACATATAAATCACCACCTCCAACATTTCAGCAAGACCCAAATTGCTTTCTGTTTAGTTACTTTTCCATTGCCTTGCTTTTCAGCTTCATTTTCTCTCCCTTCCTCTCTCCTCCTGAGAGTGTGTGTGTTTATATAAGCACATTTGAAAAATTACATAATATTGCACATTTGTAATAAAGAGGTTGTAAAAGTTCTTAGAGTGAATTTAGTATTAGGGTATAGTAAAATGACTTGTTTAAGACTACCAATGCCTGAATGTTTTTCAGATACTCCCAATCAGAGCCTAAATGTGAATTTTTATTAATGTTCTTCATTGTTATTCATGTTATTCATGTTCCATTTGCTTATGTATTTTACCTATTTGTATGAATAAATAGTTTGTGGGGTTTTTTTGTTTTTTTTTTTTTTTTTAATATTTAGATACTAAAAAGTATTGTATAATTTGATTAGACATCCACAATAAGGTTCTCACTATGGCTTCCTATATTTCTTCAAGACAAAAAAAGAGATGGACATATTCAAATCCTTGTCATCTTGTGTGAAGCAATTTTTTTTTCTTTATTTTTGAGAGGGTTTTTTTGTTGTTTTGGGGCGGTTTCATTTGCTGGATTTTTTGGTTTCAGTTTGGTTTTGGTTTTTTTTTTTTGTTTGTTTGGTTTTTTTTTTTTGTTTGTTTGTTTGTTTTCTTTGTTTTTCTTTTATTTTTTTCTGATGTAGAGGAAAAGCCCTTCCCAAGCACTGTGCAAACTCTAAGGCATTTGTAAGTGCAAGTGCATTGAGAGGAGAGGCAGTTTTGTGGCACACAGCAGGATCTGGTGTGGCTTCTGCCTATTGAAGCCTTCAAAAATCTTTAGACTACAAGCCATCTCCTAACTCATCTCTACACAACTTTTCTTGGATACCTAACACAAACAGGTATATTAAACACTGATTTTGACATTAGACTCATGCAATGCTGTGCCCAGGTGTGGCTCGTCAGGACAAGAGAGACAGGGAGCTCCTGGAGCAGGTCCAGAGGGCAACAAAGATGAGGAAGGGCCTGGAGCATCTCCCTGCTGAGGAAAGGCTGAGGGAGCTGGGGCTGCTCAGCCTGGAGAGGAGCCCAGCCGAGAGGGAACCCCATCCCTGTCTGTCCCTGTCTCAGGGAGGGGCAAAGCAGGGCCCAGGCTCTGCTCCAGGGCCCAGCAACGGCACCAGAGCCAGGGCAGGGACTGACCCCGGTAAATTCCTCCTGGATATGAGGCAGAACTCCTGTCCTGGGCAGTGACCGAGCACTGGGACAGACTGTGCAGAGAGGGGATGGAGTCTCCCTCACTGGGGATATTCCAGACCCCTCTGGACACAATCCTGTGTCCTGTGCTCTGGGATGATGGCTTGAGAAGGGAGGTGAGACCAGATGATCCTACTGTTGTTCCTTCCAATCCAAATCACTTTGTGTTTCTGTGAGCTTGAACTTGAACTTGAAGGTGATATTTGTCCATCCATATAATTTTATTCCCAATAAGAAAAGGACCTTCTGAATCGTGGTATCACTGCAGCATATGTCTTCCTAGGAGAAATCATCAAGGTGGCATATTTTCACAACATATCATTTGTAAATTGCTTGACAGTTATTTCTCCCATTATTATTTATCATGTTTCATTCCTCATAAACTGGAAAAAAAGGTTTATTTTCTGGTTAACAGGGTCTAAGAAGATGTCTCTTGATAAATGACAGGATATGAATCAGGGTATATTGCACATTGTGAAGCATTTTGCCATAGTAAAAGTGCAACAAATAATAATTCTATCAGTTTTATTGGATATTGGTTGTTCAGACTCATATGTTAAATGGCTCTAGTGCAGCAACTATCAAATCTAGTACAGCTGTAAAATGTACATTCCTAAGCTTTCAGCACCTGTTTTTATAGTGAAGGTAGGGATAAGACAAATATACTTTTAAAAGGCTGTATTGAGCAGGGGAAACAGCTGATAGTGCATGCCAGGAGTGAGGAAAAATGCCAGAGACTTAAAGTTAGGATGTGCTTCATAATTGCAGACACCAGGTACAAAAACTTCCCTGGCAGAAACAAAGTCTGTGGTAGTGTCCACCGTTAATTCCACAATAAGGGACTGCCTCTGCTTTTTACTAAATAAATGAGCAATAATAATAAAAAAAGCAATATCAATAAGTTAAGCAATCATACTCATACAAGGTCTCCTGAGTGAAAGACACTCTTGAGAACTTCTCAGAGATCTTGCCTGGATTGATTAGTGAGTCTGCACGTCACCATGAGCCATCCAAGTGCCTGCAGCTCTCCTCTGTTCCCTCTACCCCAAAACAGTCCTGAGCAGCAAATAAACCATCAAATTACAGTAAATCCACCCAAACACCTACCACAAAAATCCAAGGTTTTCTACAACATACAGAAACAATGATGCACAGGAAAACAGCTCTCAGTATGATGTCCATGAGAGATTTGAAGGAGTGCAAGGCTACAGGCTACTTCAGAGAGTTATTACAGAAAAAAGGACCTTTCTTTGGGGTACAGGGCCATTTTAGCTACATAAATTTAGGGTTACAGAATAGTCTCTGGTCTATTTTATGTATTGGGATAGATTTAGATGTGGTAAGTCACTTCTCAAACAAAAAACTGTATGTGACAGACAGTCTGCACAGGACAATAAATGGTCGATGCACTTCGTTCCCTGCCTCAGGGGCTGCCTGACATAGTCAAAGAACATAACTTTTGTGGCCATACTTTAGCAACAAAATGTTGCCATTCTTGTAATTTGAAAGATTTTGATTGTGGAGATACTGCCCACTACAAGCAATTTCATGAAGTCCCCTGCACCAGCTCACCAAGCAGCCAGAATTAGTTGGCAGATATTTTACAAAGCAGTTATTACTGCTGGGGAAAAATGAATTAATTTTTTACCTGAAAGCTGCTTTCCTACACCCCAGTGGTTGGAAAGAATTTGAGCAGGAGACTAAAAGAAGAAAATATCCTGTATACACATCAGGAGCATCAGCATTTGTATATAGAACATTATATAGGAAAATTTACTAAAACCTCAGCTTACAAATTGTGCTGTAATGCAGCCAGCATATTTATTGTCCTTTTCTGATATCATCTGGCTGCTACTGTAGAGAAGATACTGGCCTTGGTGAAAAAGGATAGTTTATCCCCACTGCTCCTTCTGTGCTTTCCTCATTCGTGCTCCAGAGAAATGAAGGGAATACGGCCAAGACCAAAGGCAGCAGCTCAGAGAGCAAAATCAGACACATGCACTAGAAAAACCCAAAGGGCCATATGCCAGCACAAAACTGAGATAAAGAGATCTTAATCTGTGGCAACACTGTTTATAGAACCAGTCACAAATTAATTTAAAACAATATAGAAGCAGGTGGAGTGCTCCACAAGGAGTCAGGAGTACTTTTTTTTTAAATTCTCTGCCTTCACATAGACTTTTTTCTGTGAATTAAGTGGACAGATTTTTCTCTTTGTGTCTTATTCCTGCTCATCTTTCTTTTCTCTGGCCCCTGAAGACCGAGTTGTCCAATTTCAAGGCTGTATCTTGTTATGGACTATGAAATCCTAACACTGGTACAGTCTCTAGACACCACAGCAATAAGAGATCTACCCATCTTCACATTGTGCCTTGATTTGGAATTGAGTTGTCCTTACTTCAGTTTTCCAGTACTACTCTGGAAAGTAGTACTGGAAGAAGTACTTTTTTGACTTCTAGAACAGTTTCTATATCACACTGTATTGAACTAGAATGGGTCAAAAAAAAAAAAAAAAGGCTTTTTTTTTTTTCCTGTCATAAAATAAATATCATCATCCCAGGGATGAGGCCTGCAGGATACATATTACCATGAGACACTTAAAAGAGCTCAGTCTGTTTGCCTTATTAAGCAGAAGCTTGGGGGGTGCCTTGGTTTCTGAGTTTAAATCCCCCAGGGGAAATAGAGATGTGGGCAAAATCTTTGGTACATCCAGCATTGAAACAAGCAGCAGTGCCTGAAAGCTGAATTAAATTGCAGCTGAAGCCCATTCGTACTTGAGAAGAGGCTCAGCCTTTTCTGCTGTGCTTGACCACTGCAGCATGACACCCAAGAAACTTAAAATCTTCCTCCTTCTTTTCAAGGTGCTGAGATAAAACTGGAGGAATGAAAGTGTAGAGCTTTTGTGTTACTCTGAAGGAGATCTAATTAGTTAATTGTACTTTAAAGCCTGAAAATATTATATATTACTATGTCCATATACAATGTGCATTTGAGACTCTGTTAATGAGAAAAACACTGAAGAAGATTATAAATTTGTTGGGACCTCTATTTAATGTTTGACTAGAGGAACCCATGGTAAATAAATCGGTTCAATCTGAGGCTTAATGAGTCCAAAAGAGAAAAGTGTCTCAGTGGAAAGAGCTACTTACTGGGATCATTATTGTTATTGCTGTAAGCACAGTCATAGAGGTCAAAATTTACCACATTTTTCTTTGTGGGAGAGAGGCTTTTGCTTTGAGGGAAATATCTGCAAGTCTTAGAAAGCAGATCTACAGACTGTTAAGAAACTTACTCTGACAGGCTATATAAAATGGATAATTCTTATTTTTTTTTAAGAAAGCAGGAGCTTGCTGTCTATAAGCACAATGGTTCATAAAACACCTTTTGATGACTACTTTATCTGATAACCACAATTACTGGTAATGCGAAATGGAGTGTGACATGTTTATATGTAAGGACAGCTAAGCAGAGTCAGATATGATCTACATTACCTCTAAAATACTCTACTTCTCTTTTTTTTTTTTTTTTTTTTTTTCCTAGTGCTGCATGCCACCAAATATCTGAAAAGGGGATGGGGAGGACAACCAGCCTGTAAAAACATAATTTAGCTTAATGCCTCACCAAGACCACACAAAATAGAAAGAAAATATGCCAAGGGTTAAACCTTTTCTGATAAAATACTTAATATTGCTAACTAATTGTATTAATATTAATTGTATATTAATTGTATTACTTTTTACAATACAATATTAATAAGTAAAATATTAATTGTATTACTTTTATCAACATTATGCATGACAACACACAGCCAAATAAATTCAACTGTCTTTTTGACCTTTGGCTAGTTAGGTTTTCTGTGGGTGACTGATGACTGTCATTGATTTCAAAGTGATTCTGATGATGGTGTATGTGTGATATGTGATTTGGTTTTCAAAAAACACCTCTTGTTGGCCTCGCTCTTAAGTATTACAGGTCAATACCGCAATTGTAGTGAGAGTAAAGTTAAGTCACTGATAAGTAAATGAGGGGGAAAAATCCATGCACAATAGATTTTGAGATTTTTTTTTTCAAGGAATACTTAGAAACCATCTTTTATCTAGAATAGACAGTTGAACCTGACCTTTGAAAACTAAGACCAGTCAGAGGTTCACCAGTCTAAGAGTTTAAGATACTCAAAATAGTAAATTTTGAAAGTACTGGCCAGAACATGAAAAAAAAAATTTAAAAAAGAATATAATACTCTGAAAATGAATGTTAAATTTTGCTTCAGTAATAAGAAGGAATAGAAATTATATTCTCATGGAGCTGAACTCACCTTGCATAAATTTCAGGGAAACTACATTATTCAGAAGGCATGGTATTCTGAAGAATGACTAGGCTTGATAATTATTCTAACAATCTGCTACTTTCTAGCACAACATAAAAGAAATTATGTTACTGAGAGTATATTAGATAATGTGGTCAGTCAGTGGATTTATGGATTTCTGGGCAGCATGGAACAACGCTGTGCAACAAGGACTACTGAAGAGGTTACATTGCTTGGGTGATGGATTTAAATTTACCTTTCAAAAGATGTGACTATATTTAGGCATCAAAGAAGCACTGGAACTCACTGAACCATCCCAACCATACTCCAGCATAGTTTGTAGAAATGCTGTGAAAACATCCTGATGTTGAGCCTTGTACATTCCAGCCCTGACCTCATTATAATTCCTGTATTCCCTCCAACAAAAACCATCCAGCTTTGCCAAACTCTGCCAGCTCAAGGTAGCTTCATTGTAGAGAAGCAGATGAAATGCCAAGTTTATTCCTGTGGGTGACCCAGGCAAAACGAGGTTTGCAGGAGAAGAAAATACTCCAACACCCCACTTAGATGGAAGGGTGGCATAGGCCACCCACCCCAAGGGATAAATATAAAATGGGGATTCCATTAACTCTACAGGTAAACAGGTATGATTGTTTCACTGTGGTGGTCACCACTGCAGCTGGAATGCTCAGTTTAATACAGTTAATTATTGATTTTTTTAAAGACCATTATATAGATAAAAAAAATTATTTCCTTTTATCGAATGCTTGTTATCCAAATATGCTTTGGATACTCATAATTAGATTTGACAGGTAGTATAAGACTATCTCATGCAACAGGTTGATATAAAACCTAATTTGATGTCTACAGAGTGCTCTGAACTTGACAAGTGTGCTATACCTCATGTCCTACGTGGTCTATGGAAATATTCTAGAAAAAAAAAAAGCTAGGAATTTTCTCACAACTTTTTGCCACTTCAAGGACAGTTTGGGCATTCTTAAATATACCTTAAAAACAAAACAAAACAAAACAAAAGCAACCCAGCACTTAGTTAGAAAATGAACACATACATTATTTATCTGTCATATGTCTTATGAAAAATAAAGTATAGCCAAATACTGGCCCAAGTATGGCTGATAGTATGACAGAAAGTGGAAAAATAATATATTTAAATAACTTAAACCATAATTGTTGGATTTATTTTTTGGATTGCTCTGCCATTTTTTACTTCACTTATTGTATAATGGAATTCAGTGTAGTATCATGAGAATGACATTACAACTGTGTTGCCAGAGGCAAACAAACATGGTAGAGATGCTCAAGAGAGATAAAAAAAATCAATGTTAATATTTTGATAATGTTAAAAAAAAAAAAAGTCAGGACAGGGGCAGTGTTCATGGATTTTTTTCTTTTTTTTTTTTTTTTCTGTGTTAAAAGAGTGCTTCTCACATATTTGGGGTAATCACAGTTTTAAACACATAGATTTTATTTCCGCGGGTTTCAGTGCTGGGGAATGTGACAGAGTTGTTTCTGACAGATTGCCCTGAGCGTATATCTGATCTTTCCAACTGCTGCCTCTACGGTTCACTGAGAGCAGATCAGAAGGCCTGGGGTTGGCAGGTGGCAATGCAAAGCACACAAACCACAGGGTTGTCTTTCACGGCTTTTATTTTTTTTTTTTTCATCCTAAATCCTTTTTTTTTTTTTTCCCCTTCCCCCAGCCCTCGCCTTATCACTGACTTTCAACAGTTTGGCCTCTCCGACTCCCCATCTGCTCCATCCCCATCTCCAAAAAATGGCAAGCCTGTGCAGTTAATTCACAGAGAAGCCTGAAGGCGTTGGATTATTGGAATTGAAGTTGTGCTGCCGACCATCTTGGGTCTTGAACCAGGCCCCCCATAGTGCTGGGAGCCAAATGGAGGGCTATTCTCAGAGTGGGGTGTCTGGAGCAGCACAGCTTTATGGCTCCTTGCCATCGAGCATTTAGTCACTGTCAGCTCGGTATTTTCACATGGAAAGCAATGCCATTAGACTATTTTCACTCAATGTAGCTGGGAAGTTATAATCACACATTAATAAAAATAGGGACAGTCATCCAGCATTTCATAAATCAGCTTTTTCTCCACTATGTTCTGCACAACCGTAACAGATGGGATAGTTGAGATGGGCCAACAGAAACGGGTGATTTACTGGCAAAAAAATTATGACAGCTGGATTGCACACATATAAAACCACACACACTCTTAAATTTAAGTAACGTTTTAGAAGGACAGGATTTCATTCTGACCCCACTAGTTGGAACTGGATCTAGCCCTGAGGATATTAGGCATTACCCTTCAATTTGCTGATCTTTAACTTTTTCATTAATGACCTAGGCATAAAAATGCAGGAGGGTTCTGACACAATTTGCTGATAACACAAAGTGGGAACATTTTCTATCTAGAAGAGACAGGATTATTGAAGAGGAAAAGCTGTGTGACCCAGAGGAGTGATAGAAGTGGAATTAAATGCAATTGTAAAAAGTGCAAGGCCATGTCCTTAAGGACTAATAGCAAGGCTGTTTACTATAACACATCAGTTTGGAGGCAGGAGAGAAATCTTCAATATATCAGCCACATGCTGGGTGATTATAAACTACAAACATCATGAAGTTCTGCATAAAATAAATGCCACTTCAAGAGGCATTTGGAGTGATTTGTTTATCAGAGACATGGAAGCATTGAAGGTATTATAAAATATACAAGTGAAAACTCAGTTAGATTAAGTGTAGTTGTTTATTGATGATGATGGCAAGTTCAAATTGAAACAGATGCAGAACATGTGTATCAGGCTGGTCCTATCAGAGAAAATTAGAGAAAGTTTAATTTCTTTAGCATAGGCAAATGAAAGTGTGATAAAAGTACATGCATATACTGATAAGAAGTGAAGGAACATAAATAATTGTAAGGAAGAACCATTTAAAACAAAGGACAATGATGGAACAATATCTAATGGCAGTTTACTGGCAAGGAATACATTCTGCCTAGAAGTTAGGTGATGATTACTGTCTGACTGACTCATGACAGTACAGAAGCTCCAGGACAGTAGGTCACTGAGATTTCTCAGTGATATGGAGCACAATTCTCTCCTCTCCTCTCCTCTCCTCTCCTCTCCCTACAATGTCACTGAAATTGGTCTCTTACTCTCCTGTTATTTGCATTCAACCTGCTGACAACCAGCTCAGAAATTCTTTTTTTGGGCTGCACCTAAGACAGCTAAAAGGATCCTTGCCCAAGACAAGAAAACTTGTACAAATGATGGGCAGAGTTAAACATTTGTAGTTTCTGTGAGTAACCTTATTGATTTCACAGCACTGCATGGCTTACTAATGCAGAGAACACCAGCAACTGAAAAGGTAGCGAGGCAACCTCAGACACTTAATCCCTAGAAGACCAAAGAAATTGAAAACTGTTGAATCCTATTGTGGATGAGCTGTAGTGCAATTTTCATTTAAGCTATTTACTCATCCCATAAGCTTTTCTGCAGTATGCAGTGTGTCCCACCATCACATTATGGAGCCCAAAGTTCAGTGTATGTTCCAGAATGAAAGTAGTATTGAATGGTGGATATAGATTAAAACCATTACTCTTTCACCGGAGACATCAGAGAAAAACAACCATTGCCATAAATGTCAAATCTGCATAGGAAAACAAGGGCAAACCAACCCTTTTAATGTGGGTAAAGCTCAGTGAAAAGAGCTGCATATGATGAAAAGGTGCTGTCATTCTGGATATAAAACAAATCTTCTCTTGGATCATCTTACACCACTGATGCTCAAAGCTCTTTCCTTCTTTCACTGTGCCCCTGCTCCTACCTGTTTTTGTTTGCTATGGGCAGGTACATCTGCTCAGAGTTGGGTCACTGCTAGTTACCAGACTGTTTCTTTAGAGTCTGAGCTGAGGAGAAACAGCATTAGTTTTTTATTTACTTCAGTAATTTTGCTTTATTTGTTCATGTCCATGACAAGAGAGTTGAGTACTTCTACTGTATTTTTCTGTCTCATGTTGTGAGGCCTTTTTTCTCATGGCATCAAGGCCTGCCTTTTTTGATAATATGCAATCTACTCTGGATTTTCACTCTTTTTGATTAAAAAAGTACTAAGAAAAAAGGGTTTAAAGTACCTAATCAAGTTTCTAAAGCGTGATATTTAGTTAGAAAAACAAAAAAACACCAGAAAGGGATAAAGCAGAAATCCAGCAGGCACAAAAACTCGCATTATGGTCCAAAATCTTTAATTTGTACAAACTTTCACTTACATTTACTTACATGGGACAGAGCTATCCCTTGTTATGCTCATCTTGACTCACCAGTTACATTTTCATGTACATTCTTTGAGCATCCTGTAAAGAAGCTTCAGTGAGGTTGAAGTGAAGGATCTCAGGTGGTAAGTGTACACTCAGTTTACCTAAGTAGTTCAGAGCTAAATCAATTATTTTGGTTTTCAGTATATTTCGCCTTCAGAAGAAATTGATTATCTGTTTATGAAGAAAACCCTCCCTAAACACCATGTTCAGGCACATGAAGGATAAGAAAGTGCTTGGGAACTGGGTTTACAAAAGGAAAATCTTCTCTGAGAACCTGAGTTCTGTGATGGTTTTCATGACCAGATGACTGACTCTGCAGATGAAAGAAAGGAATTATGTTTCAAGAAGTGTGTCTGAAGTACTGTACCTGTTTAGGTCTTTACAGCACCAGAAATAACTTGACATAGTGAAGTGAGTTCAGCAGAAATCCCAAAGTTGGTCTTGGGGTAGAGCTCAAAAGAGAAACAGAAAAGTCTGAGACATCTGAGCTTGTGGATTTGTTCAGACTGATGGAATCTCATTCATCTTAGAATGAAGACAAAACCAATGGAGATGGGCAGTGAAATGATGAGAAAAGAAGAAAAAAAAATTTGCAGAACAAGAAAATATGATTCATTAAGAGAATTGATTTTTGGGGTTTTTTTGGGCTTTTTTTTCACTGGAGTGGTCAGCCAGTGAAACAAACCCCCAAAATGGCTGTAAGATTTCCTTCCTTAAAAAAAAGGAAATACAAAACTTGGTTGAATATTACACGAGTGATCTGTCCCAGGTGGACCCACTATAAGCAAGAGTTTGCATCAGGTGACCTAAAGAGCTCTCTTCCATATGAAACTATTCTGCGATTCTGGATTCTGATTTCCATACATCTTTCAGCAGAAAATATTTAATGACATCTTTAAAAATATGTGTCAACAATAGCAACTGCCTCTTCTTTCTTTTCCACACCTTTTTCTCAAAGATAATGTATCTATCCTCCTATTAATATCCCTTTCACCACATAAAACAAAACTTTACTGCAGGAAGTTGTAATTTTCCAAAACATTTAATAACATTTATTTGATGTCTACAGGTAAAAAAAAATGGGTGATAGCATGTCCAGAATTACTAGTGACAGTCAGTAACTGTTAAGACTTCAAGCACTTAGTGTTTTTCTCCAGCAGTTGCTTTTAGCACCAGCAATTTTGTTCCCCCACATCTATTCTTATTTATGCGTTTAACAAAATTACAGAAAAAGAGCCATTAGGGAAAAATAAGCAAGCTTGTTGAAGAAAAGAAACAAACCCAAACGTGTTGTTATCTGTCTCTGTCGCTGTCACACGTTTGCTGATGGCACCAAGCTGTGCAGTGAGGTCACACGCTGGAGGGAAGGGATGACACCCAGAGGGAACTGGGCAGGCTGGAAAGGTGGGACCATGAGAGCCTCACGAAGTTCAACAGAGCCAAGTGCCAGGGGTAATCCAACACAAAATTACAGGCAAAGCAGAGAATGGTTTGAGAGCAGCCCTGCGGGGAAGGACTTGGGTGTGATGGTTGGTGAGAAGCTCAGTGTGACCCAGCCACATGCACTGGCAGCCCAGAAAGCCTCAGCTGTGTCCTGGGCTGCATCAAAAAAAGTGGGAGAGGCTTGGAGCAACCTGGTCTAGTGGAAGGTGTCTTGCCCTTCTTGCCCAGGGGATTGGAACAAGATGATTTTTTTCAGTTCCTTCCAACCCAGACCATTCTATGATGATTCTGTGATTTCCACTCCACAGCCGGAGCTGTGGTGTTGCTCGTTCAGGCATGGAAGTCAACCTGCACAGGTTCCAGATTTATGTAAGAGCCACTGGGATTATCAGTGATTAAATACTGATAATAATTAATCAGATACTCTTGAGAATCTGTATCTTTCTTCCCCCCACCCTTAATAGTATTAATATTTTAATGTATTATTTGAATATGCAACTTAATATACTGTTTTCATAGCACTATTTATCATATCTTCTGTGTTATTTGTTTCCCGTCTTTCATTTTCAACATTTTTTTTTCTCATTTTCACTTTTTTTGACTATGGAAGGATGCAGAAGACGTTGTTCTCTTGGCTGGTTGCAGCACATCTTTTTTTCCTTTACAAAAAAAATCCAGAAAACCTTTAGAAAAGGGCATCCTGGCTTGCAGCATCTACACATTCTGAAATCTTTTTCTTCATATTCTAAAATTTGTTTTTCACCTTTTCACAGACATTTCCAGAGCCTTTCTTGACTGAAGATTTGAAATGAATCAGTTGCATGAAGCATGGGAAATAAATAAATGTCAGAAACCATTTTTAATCTGCAGAGGAGCTAATGCTGAATGCCTCCCAGTCCTGAAGGGACTCTTTAGAATGGTGTTTTGTCAGAATAGCCATCGAGGTTTTGCTGTAAGGCCAACCTTTTCTGCCAGGTATAATGGAAAGGTTCAACCTGATCACAGCAGCATTTGTGGCCTCTGAGTGTTTGTGTGTGTAGATGCATATTCACACGTGCTGCTGGGTAAGCTGAGCTACAGCTTTATCAGTGGTGGGCTGAAAAGTCTGTTTCTCTGGGTAAGAATATGAGTTTATCAGTTATAATCATGATTTGGGCTCACAGGGTGTATTAGCATAGTAGTTTTTATATATCAAGAGTATCTGCATAATTGGAAGGATACATCACAGATAGAAGAGGTTAAACAGATGCTTCTAGCAAGGAATTTCTTCTATTTTGTTTGTTAAGACTCTATTTTCTCATTCTACCCTCAAGCTAGCATAATAAAGATGTAATCTGTCTTCCTTCCTGCCACCATCCTTCCACCTTCACTCTTCTGCTTCTCTTATTGTTTATTATGTCCTTTCTTTGAGGCAATAAATAATAAGAAAAAGTACTGGTTTGGCTTCAAAAAAAAAAGAAATCTAGGAAAGAAACAGTATTCATTAACCTTCAAGCATCACTATTGTTCAAGTTTCTGTTAGCAAAGAATCCAGCACCTCTTGGGGATGTAATCAAGAAAGTTTGGTGCTATGTGGCACAAAGCTAAGATTCTGCCAGCTGTCAGGTGCCACTTTGGTTACTTTGGAATGCTCAGTTTTATTACAAGTCAAAACCCGTGGGCAGGAACCATGGCAGGGTGATCCAAAGAAAGTACCCCCTGAACAGAGAGCTGGCCAACAGGACAGGTTAACCACAGACACATGAACAAGTTACCACAGAAACAATGCAACTCCATTATCTTAACCTGCTGCAAAAGTGAGGTAATTTGAGCAAAGTTGGCAATAAGGGAGCTTGTTATGTATAATTAAAAGTATTCTTACAGCTCTTCCTACCCACTGAACTGTTAAGATATTTTCTCCCTCTGCACATTCATTTCTCCTTTTTATCCCCTTCACATTCAGTCCCCCTGATTCAAGTTTTTGTTATGCATTGTGCACGTGCCAGGTCTTATCACATGATGGAGCTTAATGCTCCTTATTCAGCTGTCACTCCTGGTTTGACATTCCTATATCATGGGTCTCTCACTTCAAATGTTCCTCTGACCACAAAAAACCACTCTTCTCTTCCATGGAGCTCTCCTTTCATCACACTGGAAAGAAGCTGAAAAAGAAAGACTCCATAAAGCTCCCATAATTTTTTTCAATCAATTCATATTCTGCAAAAGTGTAAAATTTCCCTGAATTAGTATTGACATGGGGAAGATCAATGCCATTAGTTTAATAAAGATACTCTGCAATATTTCGTGTAATGAGATTGTTTGACAGACCTTCCTAATAAACTTCAAAATTACTAAAACCTCAAAATTAATTACATGTTCCAGTACAAACAAACACAATGATTCACCACTCCCATTTTCTAGCAGCTCAACCCCCTCTCATTGCATCTAGAAACTTTTTATTTTAAAAGAAGCTCAAGTAAATCTTCATCTCATTGCATTGATTAACTTTTTTCTTTAGAAAGCAACTCAAGTAAAACATGGAAGAGTGAAACATTATTCTGTAGACTATGCATAAGACACTTTGAAACCTCATATATTTTAGCATGTGCTTCAGTAAACTCAGTAAATGATTTCTTAAAAAAAAATCTATTTCAGTCCAAATATTTATAAATCTATTTTAAATTCTTCCTCTACCTCCCTTCTGTCAAACACTTCAGCAGCCTGGACAGAATCCCTGAATCCCAGCAGATCACAACTGTGTGGAAATGAAAGGAGGAAGAAGAGTCTTGCAATTTTCTTTTCACTGGCAGAAACTTAAGATGGGGTTCCCTGTCTGCCTGCAGTCTGGATCTGAGAGTATGTTTACATGTGAAAACTGTGTACCAGAATATATGTGTGCTGCACTCAAAAGTGATGGGAAGCAGTGTGTGCTGTTAAGACAAACAACACTCTTTACTGCATATTTTTGTGACCCTTTTATTCCAGTGTTGGAAACACACATCCAGCTTAGGCAAAAGATTCAGATCTTAATTCCAATAGTTTGTCCATGTGTCTAAAAATGAGACATTTAGCAAAACACAAACTTTGGCTACTTTGGTTCAAAAGATTATTCTACTTCTGTGAATCACTAATACTTTGGTTGTGGGGTGGTATTTTTTTTCCTTATTTTACAGTTCTTGTTTGCAGCCATATATATAAATATGCACAAATAAATATACACCTATTTCTTCCTCTTCCTTGATTTGCATTTAGGTGTCCAGATTCCTTTCTGGTTCCCTTAAAATTTCTTGAATCACATTTCTCAGTCTTCAGCAGAGAACTGAGGGAAATAGAACACTGAAAGCAGACCCCTGATCTTCCCTTGATACTTCCTTCTTTATTGTCTCATCTTTTTGTGCCAATTGAGGGCTTTCAGGACAAAATATTGCTGTTAGAGACAAAGTTATATAATACCAGGGAAATTTGAAAAGATTACCTGGAATTAAGTTTATTTACTCAGTCCCCAGTGTGCTTAGTGCCCGTGTCCTGATGAAGAACAGGATGAGTGGAAATTTAATGCCTAACACATAACTGAAAGTACCTTACACAAGTTTACAAATAGATAAAAGATATGGAGGCTGTCTCTACTGGACTGATGGTCAACTTGTGCTCACAAAGTAATAGAAACCACTAACAGTGTTAAAATAAGAGTTGAATGCCACTAATTTTCTATTTGCCTAAAAAGAAGTCTAAAATGTACATTTGCAGCTCCTTTTATATGTATTTTTTAAAACAAACGCCTTCTGGTAGCAGATGATAATTGATTTCTTGTTGCTTGAAAAAACTGAAAAAATAATCCTTTCTTGTGAAAATAGCTGAAATTCCTAGATTTTTTTCCCCTTACAAAAAACAGCAGATGCCCATGTGAAACTGATGCAGAAACGTCTTCTTTTTGCAACCATCTTATGGACATCTATGTCTTCAGCTGAGTGTAGCAATCAAAGAACCTTTAAAGATGATGGACAATTTAGAAAATTGTCAGATCTCTGAAAAATGCTTTGAGCAATTGACCTGAACTTATTCATCTTGAAGACAGATGCTAAGAATTTAACACCTCCACATTCTCTTCAAATTAGACCCAGAGCTATTGCTGACTGATGTAGGATCATGTGGCTTTGAGTATCCCATTCAGTCAGATCCTGAGGCCATCTCTTTAGAAACACTTCCTGATGTAAAGATGCTTTAACCACTCATCAGTCACACTTTTGACAAGATAAAGTCAAAAGGGTAAAGTCTGTAGTAGAGAAGAACAGCTTCAAAGAATAACCTGCAGACAGCACCCTGATTCTGTAGTGATTCTTGCATGAAATGAGATGTTGATTCAGTTATTTGGCATTGTATCTGTGAAATAACGAAACAACATTTTCATAAGTTGGAAACTATAGACCAAAACGTGCTTTGCTAGATTTGCAACTAAGCAACTGCATGGAGGATGTTTATCTTTATTTCAAACTTTGCCCAAAGCACGAATAAAATTACCTGGTGGAGTAGCTCCTGTGTCACAAGAATAATCTGGATCCAAAATGTGGAAAAAGAATAAAATTCCAAAAATACAAAAAAAATACAAAAATATAGGAAAGACTAGACAAATGCTAGTAATTGTCATCACAAAAGATGCTAAAAATGTGCATAAATTATTCAAGTGTAAATTGAATCTAGAATTTTTTATGTATGAAAATGTAGGATAGATCTATTTAAATGAAATAGGTAGTTACCTTAGAGTCTTCTTGCAAGAGTGTAGAAATTACTAAAACAGAGAAAGTGTCAGTCTAATCTAATAGGAGTCAATAGTGAATTGCATAAGAACAATTGTTCAGTGATGCTTCATCAGATTTCTTTCAAAACCCCCAAACAATCTGCTGTTCCCTTGGATCAAATAGAAACATGTTTCTTCCATGCTCAGAACAGACTTTAAGCAGTGTTTCTCATCTCACCTTTGTGACTAACCAGTTGAGAAGTACATTATTTAGAACAGATCAATCTCTCTGGTTTTGTCTAAAAAATTATTTTTGTCAAGACTTTTGTCAAGACATTTATTAAATGGCTTTCCTTTAGAAAAATGACCAATTAATTTTACAATCCCTTACTCTCCACCCTTTATCCACTAAAAATAATGCACAAAGTTCGTTACAGAAGAGCTGGACAATTCTATTATTTTCTGCATTGCTAAAGCTGCATTTTCCTTCCTGTCCATTCCTTCCTTCCTAAAGCAAAGCCCAAATTACAATGGGAAGGGGAGGAATATCTGAGCCTTTGTAATGTGAATTTCTTCAGAGGCTGGAGCAGCTGAGGATGAGATGTGCTTTGCTGGGCCATGTGCATTTCCATGGCATCCAGGCTCTTCAAAGTACAAGTTCACAGAGCAAAACTTCATTTTCTCCTTGGCCTACTCTGCTAATCCTGCCTACACCCATGGCTATTCAAGGACCCCATTCTGGTCACCAAAAATATTTTAGTGTGAAGCCAGCAAAAAAGCATCACAGAGTGACGAGGCCAAAAGGAATACATGGAAAACTCTTGCAAGACACGTCACTCTAGAGAAGGAGAAGGAGGAACAGAACTAATTGCAACACTTTTGTGATAACACAGTCTAGAATGCCTAGAGTGCCTAGTCTAGAATGTGTCTAGAACACAGATTTCACAGTCTAAAGAGCCAGCAAAGCTGAGCTTGCAGAATTACCTCCGTGAAGTCGGAGTGAGGTTTCTCATGAAAACGTTGATATGAACTTCTACTCTAAAGTTTCTCTACCATGTTACTCATTAATTGTGCAGGCTCCTGAAAACAGAATTGTTTACCCAGGGACTGAGGGGAAAAAGTAAGGTTCATTTGTTTGGTTTAATAAAAATGCTAGTTTGTGACAGTGGAAACTAGTTGTGAGCTCCAGAGGAATCATGGCCAAATTAAATGGTTAGCTGCAGTGTTTGCATTTGGGAAGTGGACCATGTGTGAAGGCTAAAATGTGTATATTTTCAAAAGAAAAAGTTTCAGCATTATACTTCTAAGCAGTAATTAACTTTAAAATTAAGTTAAAATTCTGCAAAAAAGAAGAATGTTTGACGTTGAGGGAGATAGAAACAAGAGGTTTTAATGTCAAGGAGTTTCATTTGACTTTTGAATTCGCTGTGCACATGTTTAGACCTGAAACATAGTCATATTGAATGTCTGGCCACAAAAGTTCACGCTGGTTCCACACAAACTCTAGTCTTCAACATTTTTTTTCAGACTAAATTGATTTTGAATTGATCTTGGTTTTTCCCCTTCTTTCAGAAACGTCATTGCTCAGTGGTGAGAATATGATAGGCAGTTTATAAGTGCAAAGATCTGAAGAAGGAGGCGAAGGGTAAAATGCCTTGGAACACTTTTTTCATTTTATTTTAAAAAGATATCCCATGACATGTATTATGTGAACAAATAACAACAGTGCTGCTTGTCTTAAGAAGACAGAAAGATTGATTTTTCTTGGGTTTTTTATGTTTCTGCTCATGACTTAAACCCCAGCCACCGCTGTATTAGCCAAATGTTTGAGCTTTGACCTGAACAATAGCGTTTCACACTTGGAAAGATCCCTATTCCAGCCTGTAGGAAGTCTCTGCCACCATGCCTCTTGACACTTCTCCAAAGGACAAAATAACTGTCAAAACTGACACAGATATAATGGATCTGCTCTTTGCTTAGTGGTTTGCACCACATGTTTCTCAAGACACAATTCAAATATTTACAGTGAATGCCTTTGGCTGTAAGAAAGACAGGTGGCAATATAGAGGCTGCCAGCTCTGCCTTTGCTGGACACAGTGCTATCCATAGAAATAATGAGCTTTTCCCTGTTCCAGGCAACAAGAAGTAGTATGGGAGAAAAAGGCCTCAAATTGACCAGGGAAGGCTTGGATTGGATATTAGTAAAAATGTCTTCACTAAAAGGGTCATCAGGCATTGGAACAGGCTTCCCAGGACAGTGTTGGAGTCACTGCTCCTACAGAAGGCATGTAGACGCGGCGCTTCGGAACGTGGTTTAGTGGTGGGTTTCACACTGTTGCATTAATGAGTGGATTTGATATTAGAGGTTTTTTTCAACCTAAACGACTTTGTGATTGCATGATTAATGAGAAACAGTTTTTCTGTGTTCTGTTCTAAGCATAAAATTGGTGGTCAGTGTTAAGATTGAAAAAATCACTGCTCATGTCAGTCAGCAACGATTCTTTCCTATTTTGTTGTCCAGGATGGGATTCTTTTTCTAGAACCATAGGATTAATTTTCTCTTTTTCTTTTGGCAAAGTTTCTTATTAGAGACTGAGAAAAATGGCAATACCTTTGATCTCCACAGCTCCTTCTCTAATATGTTATGGGTTTACACCTCTACCAAAAGCTTATTCTATTTTTTCTGGTATGCCAATGGAATGGACTGTGATGGACCCAAAAATGCATGTGGACTCTTCCTGATTGCCTGCCAATCTCTAAACTGATATCCAGGTGCTTATAAACAACTTAGCACCTGGATCTTCTTTTCTGGAGTGGGACTTATTGAGAAACAGAAAAAAAAATCCACCAGACATGAAGGGTGTCTATCTTTCGGGACATTACTCAGAACTTTTCCTAGTCCATTTCATGACTTTTCCTATTCCTTTTATTATTTACTGCTTACTGATGCAGTCAAGGCTGTTCAATATGCTGCTGCCTTCCCTATTCACTATTTTTCCTTACAACTCTCATAAATTATTGATTGTCAAAAATGCAAACCATGATCAAAACCAACAGAAATTCCTCTTATTTCCCTCAGAGGGATTTAGATGAGCACTTTGTTGAGCAACACGTGTACCCTTCTGTCTCTGATCTAGACCATGTGCCTTCAGAGAAAAAAAAATACTCACAGAACAAGGTTTTTGGATATAAAATTATCCAGAATTATATAACTGAGTTTTATGATGACAACCAGGGTAGAAGTCTGTAACAAAAATTTAGGCAAATCTTTGCAATGCTTAGCACTTCACCTGCAGCTCCCAGATTTCTCCATGCAATCTGGAGGTCCCAGTTATGAGGGGAAAAATGCAAAAGCCATCTGAAGTAGACCATACTACTTCATGGATGCAGGGATGAAATGCACAAGTGGAAATGCATTGCTTCCCTGCCTGAAGACCCCACTGACTCACCCAGAGTCAAGCTGTTGACTCTGATAGCAAAATCTCCATCAGTGAAATCTACTTTGGGATCCTTCTGAAGCTGTTGCGACCAAAGGAGGTAACAAAGCTGAACATAAAATAATCTGATCGTGATGGAGATTTTCCAGCTAATGACAGTCCAAGGGCAGGGGAAGACTATTGATCTGTTTAGTTTCTGTGCATTTTCCAGCTCGGATACAAGTATTCAGGTATTTTTATGTCTGCCCCTGGGGGCCAATGATTGCCAGTGCCTCCCCACCCACCACCCAGCTCAGGTGGTTTTGTGCAGGAGCTGACCTTAGTGGGTCATAAAGTGGCTGTCATAAAGATGGCAGCTCATCCATCACAGCTTTTGCAGGCTGTCAGCGTTGCATTTAATCGAACTTGCAATTTTCCAGGGGAGGTTTGCAAAAGCCACAAACAGAATCCTAATGCTATATAATGAAGTTTGTAGCCAGTGGCTCCCCTCAGGAGGAAGCTGGGCTGTGTTCTAGCTGCCCTCTAGCTAAGCAGAGATGGGAAATTCCCAGTTCAGCCTACAGTCCCATGTGCTGTTGGAATAGGTATATCTTGTCTCGACAAGATTCAGTTATATGTTGTCACTGGTATATCTTCCTTCTCAACTCACATGTGCTGTCAGAAATGGGCACTCAGAATCTTGCACTTTAGAAAATAAGGCTTTTCCAGCCGCTAACACATTGTATCCGTGAGGCTTCATTCCTCTTTTATGGATTTGGGAGATCTTGCTGATTGATTGTGCTGCAAGCTTCAAGCCCTTCTGTAAATGCTGATCAAAACCCCACCCATACAAACACAGTTTTTAAAAGTTTGAACGAAACTCAGGAAGCTTCTGTCAGCTCTGAAATTTTAATTTTTCATTATGTTCACTCCACCTATCTTCCACCTTTATTCCCTTCTTGAGGCTTAGCAGCACATAAATAGCTAAGTTGGAATCAATATGACCAGAATTATACTCTTGCAAACAATGGCAGATTCAATCAAGAAGGGTTACTCTAAGGATGAGATATAAAGCTCTGCTTCCCAGATATATATTCAATAGAATGACCTCTCTGCCTGACCTGTCTGTCCGTGTCATGCTGACAGATCATATCTTCCACTGATACAGACCCATGGAAGCTGCAATTTGTCAACAAGTCCCTGGGCTGCGCAGATCTGGATTGGATTTCTACAATATAGTTTCTCTTCTGGCAATAAGACAGGAACAGGCTAAATCCCTGGAATTTTGTGGGCCTCAGTAACCTCATCAAGCTTTATCCCTTGTTTCTCATTCCATAAGTGTCTAGCCTCTTGACCGAATGATGAACCAAGAGAAAAATGTGTATTGTTTCTCTAGACACCTATTTATATTTACAGATTCTTCAGCAAATAGATTAGTTAAATTACTATAGCTATACTCATTGGTGCTGGAAGCACCAATTTATTTTAAAAAATTATGTTTTCAGCCTTGAAGCTGAAAAACATCAGCTAATTGTCCTGAAATTGTTTGTGCCAGGTGTCCTCCTCCTGCTGAATTAGCTCTTAAAATTTTGCCAAAGCAGTTAATCAGTTCCTGAGGGCAAGATTTAAGAAAAATGCCGTGCTTTGAAATGAACTATCACCATTAATAACTTTAATGTTGTCTCTGTAATATTTCAGGAAACTGGAGTCCAAAACCAAACTTTTCTTGCTTTTTAAAGAAACACAGCCAAATTTGGCCAAGTTGCTAACCACCAGTCAAAAAGACATGGGGAGAAAGTTTTTCTGCATTATTAATTCTCCTGAGTATTATCCATTTCTCACAGCTCTTAGAAGTCTTGTTTCATTTCAGAGCATAGCATGTCTTCCCTGCAGTTATTCTTCCTTGTAGGATAGAGAACACAGTCTAGAAAAAGTCCTAGAAAAGAAAAAAAAAAGTGCTCATCTTTTAGTCCTAGAAAAGAAAAAGAAAAAGAAAAAAAAAGTCAAAAGGAGGAGAAAAGTGGGGTAAAGACTAGGAATTCACATAGAAAAAGAATGGGCAATTTTTATATTTGAATATTATTGTGCTGACACACTAATTATATTTATGACCTTGCCATTATTTTACATAAGGATATTTTGGTTCATGTTGATTTTTTTCTTCCTTTTAGGTAATGAAGGTATGAAATCTTCATTGAAATGCATCTCTGTGCAATCATTTGCTTAGAACTGCAGCATCTTTAACAAAATTTAAAAAAAAAAATCCTCCTTCATCTCAAATAAGGCATTGCAAGGGGAAAAAAAAAACTTCATTATAAGGTCCAAAATAAACGAAAATAGTTTTCTATCCAGACAATCAATTTCTCAATGGTGCCCAATAGACATAGTGAATCATGCATTTTGCTTACACAGCTGCCCAGAGAAAAACGAGGACCATATTGCTACCCATCTCCTTTTGCAAAAGCTTGGCAATTATAGCACTTGGAAAGTGGTAACCATCTTTTATTTTGTCAGGAAGTATTATTCAGGTTGGCCTACAACGTCTCTGCTTACCCTCACAAAATTCTTAATTAAATTAAGACTGTACCTGGAGCATAGAGGCCTGATCCTTGTAAATGCTACAAAGTTTGTGACTCAATGAAAAGGAGGTGGTGAAAAATTCTGAAGTCTGTGCTATGCAGGCACATGCTTGGTGCAGATTTACCTCCAGGCTGGAATGAACCAATTTTCTTTTTCATCCCAAATCCTGTTTCTTGCCATATCCAGCCTTACAGATAAGTGGAATAAATGCAATGAGGTGGTGTCATAATTTAATCATAAAGGGCATTTTCTTCATGGTTGGTATGAGAGAGTGTTCTTGTGTCTTGAGTCACAGGGCTTTATTTCCCTATAAAGATAAATGGCATGTTGGGTACATGAAGCTAGAAATCAGAAAAAAACCAAAACAACAAACCCAACTAAAACAAAACACCAAGATAAATCTTGGGGTAGACAATAGCAATTGAGACTTTCCATAGCTTATTAGGTAGCATTTCACAAAGCCATCTCAAAGTATTGCTTTGACCTTCATAAAGATGTTTGGAAAGTGACTGGAATAAATCATGATATGCAAATGTAAATAAAAACAAAGCCTGGGATATCTGACCTAGAATTTGAATATACATCATACATGCAGTTCATATAATTCATTTATTCAGATTTATGTCCAAATACTGAAAAGAAAGGACAGTCTATTGGGTAGGAAGCTGGGTTAACATTTAGAATTTCACAGGGTTTGTTCTCTGTTTTTCTGTGGCTCTCCTGCCTGTTATCAGATGAACTCTCAAAGTGTAAAAAGTACCTTAATTGGCAGGCAGTGGCAGCCTTTACAATAAGCATTTAAGCTCTGTTTGATGCACACATTAATCAGCATGCTGAGCACCCTTCCATTAAGCAGGCTGGCAGGTCAAATGCCAAGAGATAGCCAATATGAAGATTTCAGAAAAAATGAGCCCTGCTTCAGAAGTCAGTGAAAAGAGCTGTGCTGTTTTCCTCTAGGCTCATCAGTTCCTTAAAATACAGACACATTTCTCACACGTTCTACAGAAGCAGTAAGTACACAAAGCCACTTAGGGAAGATGAGCTGAAAAACAAATAGATTTTGGATCTTCATATAGCTCAGGTATGAGCTCAGTGATAGGATTACAGGCCTGCAAAGACCAAACCACTCCAAGGCATGTTCAGAAATTAATGTGACTGAAAAATATTAGGGTATGAAAGCTGGTGTGCTTAAGGAGTCAAGTTTCCTCCAGGATTAGGTTAATGCTCTACAAGGATTTTCTAGGGCCTTAATTCTGTGTAAGTCTCTCTAGTCATCCATTCCAGCCTATAGAATAACAGTACCAGCACTGTCAAACCAACGATTACTGTACTAAAGAGAGGAAATACATGGAAAAATTGATGCCTCAGAATTAGGGACATAATATACCTAAGCTAATGAATACTGCCAGTCTGCTCTGTTCAAATACCTCATGAATTCAGCCTGATCCTTTCACCCTTGAATCTTTGTCTGTTGGACGCTGTCAGATTATTTTCCTGGTCAGTGATTTGCAGGGCCTAAGATGTCAGACTATATCTATATTGTAATGTTCTCATGTTGATTAATGTTTTGTGCATTAGGCAATATTTATAGAATTTTCTTTTCTTTGTAGGTCTCAACTGAAGAAGGAATGAGCTTAGCCAGAGAATATTCCTGCTCCTTTTTTGAGACTTCAGCTGCGCTCCGTTTCTACATTGATGATGTCTTTCATGGACTAGTGAGGGAAATTCGAAGGAAAGAGTCCTCACTGTCCATGATAGAGAAGAAGATGAAGAGGAAGGACAGTCTGTGGCGGAAACTGAAGGGATCCTTGAAGAAAAAAAAGGAAAGTACAACCTGATGACAATTCTCTATGAGCCACTCATTAGGAGCTGAGCACAGTAACCTGTAATAATTCAATAAGGCAGCATTGACACAGAATCTTCCAGGCCAGGTCCTGGAGTTCCTTCCCTCAGCTCTCATGCAGAAGTTGTTCTTTGAGGGCCCAATTAATGGTTTCCTTGTGACTCTTCTGTTCTATAGTGTCATTTAGCATACCCTCTCATATCTTTTCTGCAACTCTGAGTGGAGAAAATACTGTGTTTTTCAACGTATGCCCCATGGCTGGTCTTCAAATGCTATGAGTTACGCCAGCATCCAAGGCAGAACCAGCTTCCACCAGCTCTAGGACAATGGATACACTTATTGCCTCCTCCTCTGCATGCACAGGTCATTTCACCATCCCAGGAACAAATGACACTTATTTCAATGGACATTTTGACTCTTTAAGGACTTTTGGGATGTGACCTTCAGCTTTGCATTCACATGTAGGTTTAGGGTTAGCGTGTGCTCGGCCTGCACGCCCGTGTCTGTGTGTGAACGTGTCTGTGAGCCAGGCCCAAAGGGAGCCTGGGGACTCACAATTTTGACCCCATGCTGCCCCATCCCCATTGTGTCCTGCCCAGACAGCAGGCAGGTTTTGCAAGCAGAGTACAAGTCATGCACCAGCCCTGCAGAGGCTGCAGGCGTACTGCTCTCCCTCCTCCGAGCTGCACTTGCTGGGGCTGGCTGGCAGAGGTGCCATATTCTCCAGACATGCTGTGCATTGAAGTGACACAAGAGTTTGTGTTGGAAAGGAGCCTTTAAAGGCCACCTGGGCCAAACCCATGCAGGGACAGGGAGACCTTCAGCTTGATCAGGTTTCTCAGAGTCCTGTTCAGCCTGACGTTGGATGTTTCCAGGGATGGGGGATCCACCACCAATCTGGGCATCCTGTGCCAGTGCTTCACTGTCAGCCACACTCCCCTGTCCCATCAAGGAGCTCACAAGTGCTCTGTCTGTCCAATGAGTCCCAGAGCCCTCCCTGGAGCAGTGCAGCTCTGTCCCAGCATGTAATAGCATCTGTGATGTAGCATCCAGCCCTTGACTTACTAGAGAATTGCAGCAGCTCAATCACCATTGCTCACAGACCTTGACCATCCAACTGAGCCACTTGATTAAGCAGTTGGATAAGTCTTTTTTATTATTCCTTTTTAAAGCTGGCATGAAGTAGAGTATATGCTCCTAAACATTTTTTCCCCCCTGGAGTTCCTTTAATGTTGTTGCTATTTATACATTTTATAGATAGAATATGCATAAGTTTTGTCAACAATAAAGATTGTGATTTCAATGGAGACATACTAGTAGTCAGTGTCATTTGTGTCTGTCCTGGAGTGATAATTGATATAACAAAAAATATGTATCTTTGTTATTAAATGTTCCTTTTTCACTTTTCTCCTGTGATTATTTTGCAGAGTTTCAAACAATTACATTTTGCATAATCTGGGTGGGACTAGATTTTTTTTTCCTCTCTAAAATTTGGAGAGGTTATAGTATTGTAAATAACTTTAGTTCATTAAAATTGAATGCTTTGTTCTCCACTCTCCCTTCCTTTCAAGGGAATCCAGAGATATTTTGTGACTTGTCAAAAATCCTTCATCAAAAGTAATGGTTTGCTGTACATTTTTAGATATATGTGGCTATATTTCTATTTGAGAAATATTATTTTGGAGGAATACAAATACATGTACCCATTCAAGGTGAATTTTCTGCTTTCTGTCTCTGAAAGCTGAAGTCTGCATTAACACCATTGTAATTACTATTATTATTTTATCTCTATTGCCACAGAGATTTTACGTCAAGTGTCCTAGAGAAATATACACATCAAAAAGATGCACTTGTCTAAAGAGTTTATGAGCTAAGTATTAGTGGAGGGACAACAAGAGCATGCACTGGACAGATGGCAGCTCTGAGACAATAAATAACAAGGGGAAACATCTGTGTCTGTTCCAATCCTGCACACTGCATAGGGGGGAATGAAGCAGACATTTCCTGTGTAAGAGAGCATAGAAATTGCCACCCTGAGAAACCTTGAGGGATGGTCTTTGTTCTTTTCAGGCAGATGCCTGAGTTTTGAGTCAATTGAAAGTCATTTAGTGTTGGTTATGTCCTTTCACAACCCCCCCTCCTCCACTAAGGAACATGTAATATCAACACGAACTTGGCTCCATATTTTTAGGGGTACCTTGGTTAAAGTTAGTTTGCAAGACAAAGAAAGGTTGCAGAAAACAACATAGATACAGTCTACAATTAAGTCTTAAATTGATTAACTTGATTAAACATAGCCATTCACTGGCATTAAGGTCATCTGGCACAGAGCAACATCTTCCCATATTGCTAAACTTTTTAGCCTTCACAGCAGGGTTACCACACACAACCTGCTCTTGGAAGGGACTCCTGGACTGTGCCAGGTTCTGCACCAAACTGATCAAGGGGTCAAAAAAGTGCTGCTCTTCTGGTCTGAAACCAAGATAGGCATCATTCTAACATTTTGGCAGTAAGGACATGCTCAGGTGTCTACTGGGATATGTTCAAATTAGTGGCATAGACACAGGTTGCATCATCATATTTTGTGATCTAGCAAGTTCATGAGAACTCCAGGTTCTGCATGTCTTCACGACCAGCCCTGAAATGCTCATTTTGAAAGGTATTTCATACGAGGTTAGTCTCTTCAGGCAGAATGAGGCCTCATACCCTCTAAGGATATTCTGTTACATTTTCTATGAGCAATTTCAGGCATTGAATACATCTTAGGCAGAAAATTCTGTATTTATCTCACTCCACTTTGATCACGTAGAACTTGAGGATGACATCCAATCATTCAGATCCTCTCTTTGGTTAATACAGAGAGAGATGTTGGTGATTCTTCCCATATGGCATGGATGGTTAGCATATGGTGAATCCCTCCTGAACTGGCTGTCTCTTTCCAGTGATTGTATTTCCCTCCACAAAAAACAGCCCAGTCTCCCAGCTAACATTTTGATGTCTAAATTCATGAGGGATAAACCCCATCCATAAAGATTTTTCCACTCAATACCAACAGCAGAGAATAGCTCTGCAAATGCTAGGCATTGAGCCTTGTCTCTGATACACCTCACCATCCGTTACTTCTAAATTGGGAAAGTAATTCTGATTTACCATGACCCAATTACTCAATAATCTATAATGCTTAACCTCAGTTAATTGAGCAGAGCTGATGGAGGTTAGAGTCAGTGAGGATAACATAAGTCATAACTGCACAAGGGGCTGGGTGCAGCTCCTTTACCTAATTAATCATTTTGATTCCATCACAGAAGATTGTATTTAGCTGTCAGACCTAGCTGAGAGAATTAAAAAAACCAGCAGCTCCATGTCTGATGACTTTTCTGTGTCTGAGTATTCTCTCAACTAATCGTGTCTGGAAGATTTGAAGGAGGAAACAGATCACTTTATTTTGCTGTGTTGCCTACAGTCCCATGAAGGTAGCAGCTATAACTTATTCCACCGTCAGACCGTGTTGCAATTGAACCATAATTCAGGTTCCTACAGGAATATAATTAAAGCCAGCTAATAAATAAAATAAAGTAATAACAATTTGCAAAAGTATCCTTGGTGTCTCTCACAAATACATAATATATGGCAGTTAATTACCCTTCTTCACAGCTATGGCAGATCACATGTTGCCTCTAGTTGAGAAGTGATCTGGGGAAGGCTGTAAGTCAAGGTGGAATACTGCAGAACTTAAGGTTGCTTACTGCTGGCTTTTGCACACCAGCCTTAGAACTCTTGTGCAGTATCCTCCTGTGTTCCCTCAGACTGGCAGTTCATAACTGTGTTAGCAATCTGACATCTTTACAAATGATTGAAAATAGTTTCTTTACAGACCCAAAAAATGTCTTTTTTGAGACTGAGATGTAAGAATGCATAGCTAGAATGAAGAGAACTAATTATCTTTATTTTGTCCACTAAATAGATAATATATATATAAGTATATAGGAAATATATGTACACTATAATACATATAGTTTCTGGATGTCTCTTATTTGTAAGCTTAGATATTTGAGCCCTCTCTCTGTCATGACAGATAGGAAAAAAAAAACAACAAAAAAACCAACAACAACAAAAACAAACAAAAAAAAAAAAAAAACAACCAACAACAAAAAAAAACAAAAAAAAAAAAAAAAAAAAACCCCCCCCCCCCCCCCAAAAAAAAAAAAAACAACCTGCAGAAAGCAAATCTTAGTCTCATAGTGAAGACTTAGACTTCACAACTGTGTCAAATTCTTCTCTGATGTTGAACATTTCTCTTGGTGGCCTAGATATGAAATTTGTGATAAGCAAAATAACTGTGAGTGGGTCTTCTTGTAGAGAGAGTAACCAAAGGTAACAACTGCAGCCACCTCAGATGGTGACACTGAAATAATAATGAGTATTGAACTGAAAACTGTCCATGTATTTAATATAAATCATACAAAGTTTATGGTTAGCTCCTAAAGCTAACTATATGCACTAGTGTGGGCCTGAATTTGTACTAAGAATTGAAAGAGGGGTGCCTAACCTGGACAATTATGCAAATATAATTCAATTAAGTGTACTTACAGCAGTTAGCCATATTTAGACATTCCCTTTAGGGACTGTTATTTGTGCAAGTGTGCATCACAAAATGCTCATTGCTTATGACTCTGAAAAATATCCCTGAAAATTAGCAGAGGAATGGTAAAATCTTTAATGAAATATGAAATCACTGTTCTCATAACTTTTAATAGCAGCTGAATGGAATAGTGACTTAGACCAGATCAAGCTCCCTCTTAGTACTATTTCTAGCTTGATCTGTCCCTTCAAGCATGTGTAGTTAGGATGTCTGCCTGGCAAAATGATTTGTAAAGGGGATGGCATTGTCTCACAGACACTGTGAAAGTCACCCCAAGAGGCATTGCCCTGCACCTCCAGCCTGATTTATCACTCCCTGATGCTCTTGGTTCTAAACCTCCTCAATTTGAGCTCTCCAATTTCGTTACATCGTGGTGAATTATGGGGTTGTTTTCTGATGAGGACAAATGTCCACTCAAGAGCACCGAACTCATTTCATGATCTGAACTCTTTCCCCAAGAGGTAATAAAGACAAGAACATCCAAAGCCATTGCATCGCCTGCTGTATATCTTCTGTCAATAGATAATTAATGTGACAATTAGATTTTTCCCATCCTCGCACTTTGTCACGCATCATTTTTTTACAGTTATTTTGGACTTACAACTATTTCAAAAATTGCATCAACAATCTAGAAAGCCATCATTTCTCATGGTGCTCTTGGAACAGAAGCCCAGTAAAAACATAATTTTAGGAGGGTAAAGTAAAGCAGGTCCTATAATAATATTATATTGCCTTAGTTTTATAAAAAAAGCCCAATATCATTTTACCTTACAGATTAGGTATAATTAATAGAAGAGTAAAGCAGTCTGTTTTACATCTGTGAAATTCACCAGAGAAAATCTTATACATTTATGCTCTTCCTGCATTCAAACAAGATAGTTTGAAATTATTTTTCCTAGAAAGAGGAAATCAGGATAGAACTAGTAGATTAAATAACTGTACTGTAAACCATGGTTGTGAGGTCATTTAGCCCATTCAAAAAGTTTATTATGCAGCGCCTTCCATTTGTCTCTCTGCAATCCCAAAACACCAAGGGTAACCAACCTGTCTTCAGCTCTATCCAGATAAACTCACTCTTTTTCATTTTACAAGGGCATGTAAATGGCAAAACAAGGGGAAATGTATTTAAATTGAAAAGAGTAGGTTTATAATAGATTTAGGTACAGGAAAAAATTGTATTCTTTACCACAGGGTGTTGAGGCTCTGGAATAGGTTCCCAAGCAAAGCTGTGGCTGCCTCATCCCTGGAAATATCCAAGGCCAGGTTGGATGGGGCTTGGAGCAACCTGGGAGAGTGGAAGGTGTCCCTGCCCATGGCAGGCAGCTGGATTGATATGAACTTTAAGGTCCCTTCCAGCCCTAACCACTTTATAATCTATGATTTTATTTCTTTTTTTCCGTCACATCAGCCCCAGCTATTTAAAAGGCAGCCTCAAATGCTTTTGACAAACCAAAGACGCAGAGTCTTCTGCCTTCTTAATAGATTTCTCATCAATACTTACACTGAGGAGAAAGAGTAATGTTTTCCCTGATAAAGTTTTGCAAAGTCACTCAGCTTTCTGAATAAAAACTGAATTTGCCTCCACTGCTAGACACTGCTGACTAATCACAGATGCAACTTTATGTAGGACATTCACTGAATAAACTTGTACACATAAAGCATTCAGCCTGTATAAGTGGGTAGTGCATCTGAAGGCAGTGGAAAATCTTTTGGTTGATTCACATCTGTCTCCAGAACAAAATTGCACGTTATGCCATGATAATGAATATACTTCAATCACACAGATTGAATATACTTCAGTCACTGAAAACTTACAAAATCCATAACCCAAAGCAAGACAATTTAAGGAAGCCAGAATAAACAGACTATTAGTAATGACAAGGATAGGCAGAAGGAATAGAGGAGAATACAGAATAAGTAAATGTACAAAAACCATAAAATCATGGAAAGGTTTGGGTTGGAAGGGACTATTAAAGGTCATCTAGTTCAGCCCTCACGGCTGCAAAAAGGGATAACTCAACTAGATTGCTTTTCACAGAGCCCTGTCCAAACTGACCTTGAATTTTTCCATCTACCACCTCAGTGAACTTCGAAAGCCTTGCAGCATTCTCCACTCCAAGTGATCCTTAACACTTTCTGGAAGGGGACCAAGAGCAGATAAAATGACAAAAAGATATAAGGCAAGCTCCAGAGATTTGGATCAAGTGCACTCACCATAAGAGTTTGATGGAGAATATTAAGATGAGATGAGTGATACTAAGAGAAACAGAAATTGATGAAGATTTGCTTCATCCTTCATGTGGATTATGAAATTTGATTGGCTTAGAAAATTAAGGGGAGAGATCAGAGAAGTTACAACTGCTATGAGTATGCAAGATGGTTTAGGAACTTTTTAATGTAAATCAAATAAAAAGAACACAGCACAGAATGGAAAATTGAGCAAGAGGGAACAATACCAAAACTCAGTAAAGTGAATGGGAAGTTTGTATTTCCTCTCACATCAGATTTGTAATGACAACCTGCTTGTACCTGACTGTGGAATAAGTTGATCTCTCACTGGAACTTCTTTAGACACTTAAGAAAACAAATCTCTCTATGGTTTTTGGTGTCTCCCTTTGCTTCAGGAACTAAAAGCAACTCTTTCAACAGAACAGTTTGGGGAGAAGTAGGATGCTCAGCTTTGTACTTTTGGAAGGATAGCAGCAAAACCCTCATTGGTATGCCTCATAACTAATATAAAAGATGGCATGATAGCTCCCTGCTGAAGATTTTAAATGATACTTCAAATATATAGTTTCATCTGGGAGAGCAGCTACCAGTTTGTAACCAGTGCATGCAGATCTTTAGCTGCTGGCTTTTTCCCTCCCACTGTGCTCAGACCAGATGTTAGTGAAAAATGTAGGAACCTTTTTCTGCTCTCCTGTTTAGTTAATAGGGTGTTCACTGAATACTCCTAAGTCTTTATCTAGCAAAACTGGATGCAATCCAAGTTACCAGAGAATACAGCAGGGATGTCTTTAAGAAGGCAGATGTTCAAAGAAGTACTTTGAAGAGTTTTTTGACCTGTGAGGAGTTGATTAACATGATGTGGATGAAAGATGAGAAGAAAAATAGATGATACCACAAAGCCTAAGAGAATATGCTATACCTGCCAACAAAAAACTTCAGAAAGACTTAAGTTATAGAAGCTGTAAAATACTGCTGTGATAAAAGTTGTGAACAAGGATAGACCTTCAGGGACTGCAGAGAAATTTGAGAACGCTCATTACCATCTCTGTTCTTCCAACTGACAGATTTTTCAATCAGCTTGTCACTTAGTAATAAAAATCCTTACAGGGAATCACAGTGGTTCAAATAGATGGGACAGGAGAAGCTTTATTGTGTCACAGAAAGATCTTCACTTTTAGTGGATAAGGAGGTCTGACTAGCTTGAAGATTGCCCACCATGAGTTAGATTTTGTAAATTAAGAGCAAGTTTGAAGAGCACCGTTAGAACTCCTCAGCTCATCCTAGACACAAATCTGTGTCAGCTATTTCACTGATATACAAGTGACTGTGCTGTTTGTCAGCCTGGTACTGAAGCAGCCTGTCCTCCTTTGCCAGCATTTTCCAGACAGAACCTGCAGCCGCACATGTTTCTTGTGTTGTCAAATGGTTCACCAGCAGTGGGTGAGCGCTGAACCTCAGGCTCTGCCTTGCAAACCTGCTGTTGGCCACCTGGGGGTCTCACCCAGTCAGAGCCTGGAGGAGGAATTTCATCCATCACAACCCTCTGGGCTGCAGCAGGTCCTTTCCCCTGGGGTGGGTATGAGCTGGAGCAGGAGAGCCATCACCCCTGGGAAGGCATCTGAAGGCAGATGCCCTTCCCAACCATCCTTGTGCTGTGCTGATCAAACAGGCATCAACAGCTCTTCTTGACTCTTTTTTTTTTTCCCTTCAGAAAGTCTTAGAATGGTAGAGTTAAATAAAATTTACTAATTTTTTACCACTTTAGAACTGCATGTGTTCTTTTTACCTTGCGGGCACTATGTGACTGCTTTCTCACTGGAAAATATGCACTCTGTACACCCCAAATATTCTCAGAGACACACACAAATACAAATACACACTGCATTCCTACCCTAGAATTTAATCTGTGCCTATTTATTATGCAGCCTGAATCTGAAATAAAATAGTACAATAAGGGTGATTTTTTTTCCACATCTTTGTACTACCAGAGGAAAAAATAAATGGATCATACGCTTCATTACTTTACTGATGACACCCACACCATCTATTTTCTGTGTGTCCCATTGGGTGTCTTTCAGTCATTATTTTCCTAAACATAGAAATCATAATTCTCTTCTTTTCACTGCAAAGAAATCCAGAAAAAGTTGCTTAAATTAAATGTATCATTTAAATGTGTCCATATTTGCCTAAAATAAGTACTAAATTTGTTCAAGTGCATCAAATTCAAGTTGTAATAATTCATGGTGAAGATGAGCAGGATGTTGGTTTGGTGGAGTACTTGCATGTGACTTATCTTAGGTATTTTTAATCTCTAAAAAATTTATGCCAGTGAGAGAGCAGAGTCTGCTGGGATGACTTTGGATATCTACATTAATCAGCACAAGCAGAAAAAAGTAAATAGAGGTTCAATATTTGGCTAACTTCCAACAGTTGAGACACATCAAATGGTAGGCAAGGCTTGCAAGGGAACTGGTAAAGGCCTTTACATTTAGGTCACCTATATTTAGACAAGATAAAGCACTATGTCTTGTCCTACTAAGAACTGTCCCAGATTAATAGATCATTTCTCTCCCCAGCTTTCACATTTCTGCAGAGAACTGCTGTGCTGCTGCCTACAAAACAATGCCTTGATTTGAAATAAGTTTGAGCATGATTTAACCAAAAAATAAATTGCATTTACCTTTAGAAAATGATAAGTTGAGAAGGGTAAGGGTTTACTTTACTTCAACCAACTCATAGTATATTTTATGGTATATTTTTTTGGTTCAGTTTCTGGGTTTAAGCACTTGCAGTGCACAGGTAATAGGAATATCATTCACCATGCTTTCCCCTCTTAAAGGATGAGACTTTCTGTAGATCCTCATTTTGGTATATTTCACTTACCTTACCATGTTTATGGTGGTATATTTCACCAATTAATTAAAAAAAAACCCTTAATTAAAGGTTTACAATACAATAGAAATTATGTTTCATACTGCATCCAACTAAATGCTGAAGCCAAAGCAGAAGTCCCAGAAAGCAGATGAAAAGACATTCAGGTATGTTGTCTCTCCCCCTTCAAACCCAGTTCAGTAGAAATCACCTGAATCAGAAGTCACATCTGAGAAATTAGCAATCCTTAATTGAGACGCTTTCATAAAATTGTTCTGGAACTTGTTTTTGAAGTTGTTCTGGAACTTGTTTTTGAACCTATAAACTTTGGCATCCAAGCAAAAAGCAAAACCATTTGTATCCAGTTAAGTTGCACAGCACCCTCCTGAGAAACCTTGAAATACACAATTTTTCCTCTTTTTACCCAACTGCAGAATAGACTCAAGTGTAGTATAAGTTCACAATTTTCTCTGCAGATAACAGCATTTGGACTGCTGGAGCTTGATTTCCATAGCTAAATGTGGGCTTTTCTTGCTGCTTGGGGGACACAAGTTTTTCTGTGGAAGAAGCTGGAAGCTCTGCACAATACCCTGGGGCATCCCAATAGGATTCTTGGGCAGGTAAGTATGTGTGAGAACACAGGAGACAAAATAAACCCCAACATATGAAGGTGTTTCATTGTGTCCTGCTTACACAGGATGATCCATCACCCATTCCAATGTCGAAACAATGAAAAAACCAACTGAGAAGTTGTTACCCTCAAAACTCTGAGGGGAGTTAGATCACAGAATCCTGGAGTGGTTTGGGTTGAAGGGGAGATTGACAATCCCCCTAGGCCCCCTTCCACTACCTCAGGTTGCTCAGAGCCACACCCAAGCTGGCCTGGAATGCTTCCAGGGATGGGGTAGCCAGGGCCTCATGATCCTCACAGACAGGGCCATATATATCCACCCACTCTGTGCCATGGGGCCATATATTCTAACACTCTGAAATAATCAGTATCAAAAAAACCCAAATTGTTGTTTTTCTCACTGCAAAGGGAACAAGTTATCTCACGTTTCTCACAGCAGCTCCTTGAATAAACTTTGAGTGCTTGTGTGACACATGTGCAGGACCAGCGCTGCCACAAAATCATTACTGACATATTTCCAAGTCACTATACCATGCCAAAGATGTTTATCTGCCTTTCGTTGCCTTGTAAATACAAAATAAGTTTGAGAGAATTGTGGCAGCTGCTCCGAGATGTGACAGAAGTCCAGTGTCTATGGGCCATCAGGAAGAAATATGTGTAATCTCTGAGTTTACAGTTTGAAAATGAATACTGCAGGGTCTATACTCAGAGAATACTACAGAGTCTAGAAGAAACACTTCATTGAGCAAGCTCTTTTTTTTTTTTTTTTAATGGCCTTCTCCGGTGGGGAAAAATGTTTAAAGCAACTACTAATTTACTTGAATGAATCTTGAGGTCCTGCTCCACACTGGCTTTGGATCACTCTGCATGTTATTCTCTACTTACATTTGTTTACCTTAGTTCTAATTGCCTCATCTAAGCATCGAAATCAAAAACATAGCATTACTTGTGTGGTTTGTATAATCCAAGCTTTAGGGGTATTTCAGAAATCCTCTCCAAGCTCTGTTTTCTAGACCTTTTTCAGAGTCAGTTTTAAAATTATCAGGAAATTCATTGTAGTGACTTTTTATAGAATTGTGGAATTACAGAGTTGTTTGGGTTGGGAGGAACCTTAAAGACTATCCAGTTCCAACCCCCTTTCATGAGCAGGGACACCTTCCACAGAACCATGTTGTTACTGGAAGGTGTCCTTTTCTCAGAGGACAAGCCAAGAATCTAATAAGGTCACTGTCCAATAAAATAAAAATATACTCTGCCATTTACCCCCAAAGTAACCTCAAAATCCCCCAAACACAAGATTTTATTTTTTTTTTAATAGGAATGAAGCTAGAATATTCAGGTTTAATCAGTTCTTGATTTTGGAACCACGTCAATAGGAAACCCTTTGTGAAAAATGAGGGAGGATAGTAAAATTAATTTTAGTATTGGTTTCTTAAAGATTTTGTGTTACAATACCCTGTTCACTGAGAATTTTCCTTTGTTTTAATAACAGAGTGCATTAATTTTGCATTCTGACATATATGATTTTAAGAACATAATTTTTGCATATCACATATAAAAATTACAAATGTGAAATTATATATGCATGAGATCAATATATTAACTAGAAATCTGTTACTTTTTGACTGAAAATATTAAAGTTGGGGCTTTTTTAATTTTAAGGAATGCATTACATGTTTTTCTTGTATCCAGTTCATGTTTTATCTAGTAAACACTGAAGAATTTTTGTTTTAGTGTTCCATTGAAAATAGCAGGACCCTAGAACACTACCAGGGATGGGGCAGCCACATCTTCTCTGGGTAACCTGTGCCAGGGCCTCACCATCTTGATAGGTAAGAATTTCTTCTTAATGTCCAATGTAAACCTATTCTCCCTCAGCTTTGCAGCTATTCCAGTTTTACTCCCAGTCTGCTAAATCTGGTGTCCGAGGTGGGTTTCTAAACCTTAATCAAAGCACAAAAAGTGCTGGGAGATGCACAATGGGATTTAAAGGCCAGCCCTGATAAACGACGGATCTAGTCCACAGAAAACAGTTCAAGGAGAGTGTACGAGATCCCGCTCATTTCAGAATTTAGTGGATTCTTTAAAACTCAGAGTTAAATACCTGTATTAGGTTTGTGCCTTCTGCTGCATTTAATCACCTAAAAGTGTTTATTCTTTCTTGAAATGGACTGAGAAGAGCAGGCTGGGATAGCAGGTGAAGATCTCTCTTGATTCAGGGCTCTAAGACAGAGAATTCATCCAACCACAAGCCCAGACTCGTGCATCTGAGATGCCTCCAGACCTCTGCTGTACTCATAGTCTGGGCATACACCAAATTAAGACAACTATGAAAATTATTAAAACATAATACACAACAAAGGAGTTGGGCAAGCATTTTGGTGTGTGAGTTTGTATTTCTAAATTCCAAAGCAGAAGTGGAATATTTGCTACCCTCCAGTCCACATGCCTCGATTTGGAGCATGGTAGTTCCATTCTGCAACTTCTGTCAAAGTTTCAAAAGACATTACCTGGCTGAGCATCCTCCTAAAGAGAAAATCATAAACAGATCTGAAAATGAAAATTAGAAGCATTTTTTAAGGATGCATCTGCCTGTTTTAAAAACATGTTTCATTTTTATCAGGTGTCTGCCGTAATTAAGGGACTGACCAGTACTAGGAGTTATATAAACCACTATCTCACTGGAGCAGTAGAAATAATGTTGCCAAGGTGATTCTGTTTTTTGTGATATTCTAAACATATGGTGAGACAAAAACACTATAATACAAAGGCTTAAATCTTGCTGGGCACAAAGGCTTCATTTCAACTCTCAACTGAGAAACTGGGACTTTCATTACTACGATAATTCCAGGTAAGAGGGCCAAAAATGGTTGATTTTCCTACAGACTTAAAAATTAAAATTCTTGAAGAACCTGGAATATCTTAGTACAGCAGCAGGTTTTTATGAAGATAGTGTTCATTAACATATTTGCATTACTCTAAGTTTCAGTTAAAAAAAAAAAAGATAAAAATTCCAAGTTATGTTGGATTCAGATCAAATCATCCAGGCAAGCTTCCAGAGAGTGGGCTGTTTCCCAAATGACAGTAATTTCATTAGTACACTTCCTTCAGCTCATCCAACATGCTAAAGCAAGCACTTGGTAGTAGGTGATGTTGTCTAAATATTTTGTGCTCCTATAACAAGGGTTTGATAAGTGATTTAACTCTGTTTTCACCAAACTAAATAGGTGATTTTCTCTTGACACCTGTGTGAAAGGAATCAAGGCAGGTACTTTATGCAACTGCAGTTTATAATACTTCCTTTGATTGGGTTTTAGTTTTTTTGTTTGTTTGTTTGTTTTTGTTTGTTTTTTGTTTGTTTTTTATTCAGCACCTCTTTCTGAAGGAGAGGAGAGCTGCCAAAAGTTGACACTCGAGAGGAGTGACACAGCTTTAAAAGACTAAAAAAAAATGCTTAAAAGAATATTAGATTTTATTTCTGGGTCAGAGAAAATAAGGACTATGTTAAGGAAATTAGGAACTGGGAAAAATTAAGTGAGGAAGATTCACCAGGATGTTGGCAAATTTTCACATCCTGCTGCAATGTGGGAAGCTTTGTATCTGAAAAGGTCAGAAACCTGTGCAAAGAGCTCTTTATAAAAGTCTATCTGTTTCTTGTCTATTTCAGTCTAAAATCTTTACTGCAAGTTCAACCTTTATTCTAAATTTGCCATTTCTGTTTCAAGTCTTTCTTGTTAATTTTCCTCTTTAGAGTAGAACAAAGGAAACCTGAACAAGAACATCAGTACTTCATTGTTACCAATGACATTATTATCATTATTTCCTTAAATTCTTTGTGAGTTTTTAATTATTTCTTTTCCTGCCTCCATCTTTACCTGATGATTAAGGGACCTTTTCATTATGGGATTTTGCATGATGGGGTTCAGTTGTGCTCCCCAATGTGTCTGTCTGTGCACCTCTGCTCTGGAGAGTGCTGAAACGTGAGGACATGAAAGAGTGTTTTGGGACGAAAAGAGATGAGTCTCAGCAAGCTTTTTGTCAATGTAAAAAATCTTTTACAAGTGATCTATGTGTTTTATAAACCTTAGCTGTTGAATATCCACTGGTAAATCTGCCCGCATGCATTGTCAGATGTGGGAGCAGAAAGGCAAAATAATAATGATCTTAGGCCATAGATTCTCCACCACTTGAAGTGCAATAAATCTTTCCTAAATAGTTTTATTATTTTCCTCTGTGAAGCACTTCTGCACATTTTTTTAATAAATTATTACAGAAAATTGGCATACATTTAAAAATTCTGAGTGTCAGTACAATTTATAGAGCGAAACTTCATCGTAATTAACAATAAATCGAAAAATGCAGAGAAAATTCAGCTTTCTCATCACCTTAGCCAAGCATACTATGGTTCTGTAATCCAAAAACACTCAAATATGTATTTTATTATCTTCAATGCTGATACAAATAATTATATGGAGTCAGATCTCTTAGGACTTCCAAATTTCAGCCTCATTTTGTTGAGTCCAAAATGTTCAATAACCTTGATTAAATGCCAGCAAGGGATCTGAGTCTGAGACATCACATAATAAAGCTGAGTCAAATATTAGTTGTGTGCAATTCTGGCTCACTTTGCACCACCTTTGGGAATGTTTTAAACTATTGCTGTTCGGTGATTTCTACAGCATTGCTAAGACCACTCCACTAGCACATTTCCAAAAGTGGATCCCTAGGATTGTAAGAATGTGTGAAAGTTTCTGATTTGCATTTTATTTTCAGGAGAGCAGTTCAGTTCCACTCACAGAGAGTTTATATTCTGAGTATGTCTGGTCACAATCCATTACAGTTATTTTTTTCCCATCAGCAAACCCAGGCTTCAAAGAAGGGGAAAGAAATGCAATCTCCTTGCCCATGAAGGATTATCATGGTGGTGTCAGGAATGTCAAATCTTTCTTGTTTTCCTAACAGCTGTTTTGGGCTTTTTTTTTCCTCCCTATCATCCTATTTTACTCCTTTTCATTACAGCTAACAAAACGCATCATAATCAAGCAAAATGCCATCAAGATAAGTAAATGTTAGATTAAGTTAAAATATTTTAATATGCATTGTCTGCGTCTATAATAGAAATTGAGATGAGATGGGAAATATTCACGGGCACTGAAATGTGGTGTTCTGTGCTACTGATATGACAAAATATTTGCCAAATTGCTAAAACACCATCCTTAAGTAACTCTCAGACATCATTTGGTAATTAGAAGAGTTGAAGGGCCTTTCTCTGCAAACAATTAACATGCTGCCTCCCTGATTTTAAAGTTTGATCGATTTTCTGGCTATGGGATGGGGTATTTGGTTGCTGTTGACCTCCATATCCTAGAATATTCTCATGCACACTCAATATATGGTATTGGATTGACCTGAAATTCTCTTATTCTGGATTCTCCTTGACTTCAGCTCTTCACACTTACAAAGCAAAACAAAATGTCTGTCTCTGAAGCAAGAAGGCTTTCTGCCTTGTCAATTTAATTTTTTGCCATTGTTTCACGTTGACAATTATCTCTTATTTTCTTCCAGGGCAAAAATGAATGAATGAATGAATGAATGAATGAATGAATGAATGAATGAAAAATTTCAATACATACAGATATTTTTGGGCTGTTTCTTATGTGCAGTGTCAGGTGTCAATGAAAAGTGGAGCTTAAAGTGTAGCTAAATCTCAGCTAGAATACTGGCAGGCTTTCTCTCTTCTCCCTCCCAACTTAATTTGATGAACCTTGTTAAAATTTCTCTATCTAAGGTACCCACTCTTTCGTCAAATATGGTTGCAATTTGGCAAATTGATTTATAAGTTATTAAAGAAGCAGGTAAATGAAAAAAGACATAGACACATGTGCAGTCGTGCAGAGCTGGGCCACACAAGAATTGTTTTAATTAGAAAATCTAGCAAATGACAAATCCTCTTACAGTTTTTATTATCTAGCTTATTCAGAGTCTTTTATTCCAAGACAATAACACCAGAGATTTCATTAGCTGTTCAAAAAAAAAAAAAAATTAACATGTTACCAGTCAATTGAAATTACCTCTTTTATCCTACAGTTCATACAGCAAAAATTTAAAATTTTAAAAAAAAAAAAAAAATTAAAAAAAAGGTAGTGAAAAATACTTGCCCTGTCACATATTTTTCTATGGAGGTCCACAAATGAAGCTCACAAACATCTTCAACTTCTAGTTCTGGGTAAAATCTCTGATGCTTAGTGATGTAGAATATAATGTAGTACACAAATAACTTCAATATTCTGTCACACCGTTCACATCCTATCAAAGCTCTTAATAAAGATTTGTCTTGATCTCAGACTGCAGTGTTAACAAGAGTAATTTTTGCTTTTTGGAATTACATCTGTTTTTCTGGTGCCCTCCTAACTGATGAAACCACAGGCGAAGATGCCAAAATCGGATGATGACTAACATTTCAACTTGAGCCTAAAATTTCAGATGTTTCATGAGATCAGACACAAAGAAGCAGAAATAAATTCATGAGTAATGTCCACCATCACATGGACTTATATATAGTAAGACTGGAAACTCAAGGATTTTTATAAAGTATTTTATAAACATTAATTAATCACATCTCACTGGAACAACTCTGTGGAGTGTGAATTATTAACCTTAGGTTTACACATGGGTGAACAGGCACTTCATTTTAATTTCTCTCCTCTGTGGCAAATCATACTTGTGTTCCAGTATATTCTGAATTATCTGGAAGGCTTCAAACCATTATAAGAGTGTTCTCTCTCCTTTTGGTTGTATTTTTTTGTGCTTTCTTATTTTGATTGGTTTTTGTTGGATATATTTGGTTTTTTTCAGTACACATCCACTCCTCCTCCCTTTCTATCATGTCTGCAGTTAAGAAACTGGTTTACTGTGTTTTGAAGTTTTGCATGCAAGTTCTACTTTTTCAAGCATTCAGTTACGTGTCTCTGATAGAATTTAACCATTTAACCACAGCTGTGGTTGTCTACCTCTGCCTGTGGACTGACTACGTAAGACAGAAAATGCTCTGTAAAACACTTGTAATAGCCTTTATTTTTTATTCTTTTGAAAGTAGGGATGAAGTAAAACATATGGAAGAAAATGAAAGAAAATAATACCATTTCAATAAAAAGGTTAACACAACACCACTTCTGCTCCACTGGAAAAAATGTTTGGTATTGCTACCAGACAGATTTGTTGAGTTTTTTAATTCATGAGAAAGATGAAGACTTTTAGCTCTAAAAGACTGAGAAATAGTGGTGAAGACATTCTAGTTTCTAATCTACTTCCATCTACAGAAGTAAACCAGAAAAATTAAATTTAATTCTTATTATTTTAATTTTCGGAACATTTTTCAAGGGGGACAGTTAGGGGTTTTTTTTAATTACAAAAATAAATCTACTGAAAGGAGTCTATCCTTTGTTGGTTGACCTGCTGGTTTATATTAGCAATAGTTTCTCCATTTTCAGTCCTATGCATATGTGATATCACTGTCACAGCGAGCCTGGGACAAAATCTTTGAGGTTGCTATGCTATGGTAATAGAAAAAGTGTTCAAAACAGCAAAACTTTGGAGGCTGAGTGCCAACAGAAATTTCAATGGAAGTTCCTGACACCCGAAGTTCCTGAATGAAAGCCAGGGAGATGTGGATGGAGCTGCATTTGTGCTGAGTCAGGACCTGGGTCAGGGATGTCCTGTCACGGGACTGCACCTGGTGTCTTCAAATATCTCTTGACTCACATGGACCACCTTTAGCTCCAGAAACAAATGTGTGCTCATTCTTGAGACACTCAGTGAGTCCAGTGGTGTGCAGCTGCAGGACATTTGCTTCCTGTCTCCTCCAGTTTTGCTCAGGCAACCCGAGACGTGCATGACGCACAGATAATTTGTTCTGCAAGTCTGATATTTCCCAGATGTGTCAGGCTAACTGTGAATATGTGGAGCTCTTTTCCACACATGTTGGGCATATTCTCAGATTCTTACATATCTGGCAGCCATACTGAATAAATTTTTCCTCGTAGAGATAAAGCATCCAGTCAAACAATAGAATCTCTATTTATACCAGTCAGCTTTTTCAGGTAGAGAAAAAAAAAAAAAAAAAAAAAAAGCCCAAACATAAAAACAGACTGCTGGAAAATTCCCATCTTTGTTGACTTTGTGGTCCTCATCTTCCAGAGCCTAAAACCCTTCTGGAGCTCATTGGTCAATATTGCTGTTTAGGGCAGTATGCCCCTGTGTGCCTTTATCTTCTGTCTTAGATTTAGCACAGAGTAAACTGCCTTATTTTTCAGTTTTTACTGTAATATATTACAAACAAGAACAGTTCTAAAAAAGAAGAGAAGTGCAATGAATGTCACTCTGTCCTTTATCCCAGATGTGGATGAGCTGAGATGCCCTGGGACTAATCATTAATATGTCCTGGACAAATGAACAAGAGGTGCCAAACTGTCTGCAAAACCCAAATAGATCTGCTCCTATCATCCAGTAATACCAGCTGCTGGTGGGTATTAATCACTGAAATGATCCACAAAATCTGGGCCAAGGCACCTCAGGGGACTTGTGACAATAATTTATATTTTTGGCTGACCTCCGTCTGTTCTTTTAAACTTGAAATTTGAAAGACTTTCCTTCACCCTTGCTTACTAGCAGTTGATTTTGTCCACACATGACAGTGAACTTTTGCACTGATGGATCAAAAACCTTCTGACATAACGATATACTTGTCACTTCTCCTAGGTAGCCTCTATCCAAATGTGTCTCCCCTTTGTCATTTTCTGCTACTGGGTTGAATTTGAGCAATTTTCAAACCCCAATGGGATGGCCAAAATGAAGATCACTGCCTGTTCGATTATGCATTTTTTGGCACCACACACTGTGCCAGCATTAAACAATTCTAGAAAATATGCACCATAGACTTGACAATTATTGTATCTCAGCATGTGGCTGTCTGTGGTTTTTATGGTTTCCAAACAATGGCATGTGAGCCAGATTGCATGAATAGCCTAGTGTTGTTGAGCAGCAGTAATGAGGATGTCAGTTGAGAGCACTAAATAAGCTTCCCTTGGTCCTTTAAAGGACCTATGTAAGTATGTCCTGTTCGTTTGTCAGCTTCATATTACATGAAATGAGTACCCCATATTTCATATCAATGGGTTATACTTGCATGTTCAAACAGGAGGAGAGGCAGAAAATATCACTGAGTTCCAGCCATGCTCTCCTTGAAGTCCTTGTTGCAAACAAGACAAACAAAACTAGATTAACTTATGGATAAGGCAGTATCTGTAACTAATACTACTTGTTTCCTATCCACAATTATCCAAATTTCATGCACTCTGTGCTCCACTGCTGCTGCTGCAGTAACTATAAAACAACAAAGCTCCCCATGTAGCATCTAATCACATATACCACAAGCCATGCTGATGCATATTTATGCATTTAGTAAGTGCTGAGTCCAAAACACAAACAAAAATACACAGCTTTTTGCCTTTTCAAAGGATGTTTGTTTAGAATTTTTTATTTATTCAGCCAAATAAGAAGTTGCTGAGTGCAAAATACTTCATACAGTCATGACCAAAAGACATGTTCATTAAAGGCTTCACACCGTCTCACACCTGCAGCTGCTAAAACTGAGCCAGAGCCCAGAAACCAGAAAAATCCAGGCTCAGAACAGCAGTAAGGACAAGAATTTCTTGTCTTTAACCACTTGATTCCCTGAGCACTAAACAGGTTTCAGTCAAACACTTTTTTGGTTACCCACCAGGAAAACAAAATATCCCAAAATGTGTTATTTGTTCTTTTGATCATCAAGATAATTTTAAAGCAGGTTGCTTACAACAGAACACTAGAATGGTTTGGTTTGGAAGGAACCTCAAAGATCATCAGGTTCCAACCCCCTGCCATGGGAAGGGACATCTTCCACTATCCCAGGTTGCTCCAAGCCCTGTCTAACCTGCACCAGGGATGAGGCTGCCACAGCTCTGGACAACCTGTGCCAGGCCCCCACCCCCCTCACAGCCAAGAATTTCTTGTGTATATACAGCCTTAATTTCCCCTCACTGTGTTTGAACATATTCCTCCCTGTCCTGTCAATGCAGTTCCTTGTGAAGTGCCCCTCTCCAGCTTTCCTGTAAGCCCCCTTCAGATACTGAAATATTGCTATGGTGATGCCCTGGAACCTTCCCTTCTCCAGGCTCAACAGCCCCAAATTTCTCAGTCTGTCTTCCACACAGGAGGTACATCAGTCCCCTTTTCATCTTTGTGGCTTCCCCTTGACCTGCCCCAACAGTTCCATGTCCTCATGTTGGGGGCCCCAGAGCTGGAGGCAGCACTGGAGAAGAGGGGAGGAATCCCTCTCCTTAACCTGCTGGCCAGGCACCTCAGGATGCAGCTCAGGACACATTTGGCTTTTTTGGGCAGCTAGTGCACACTGTCAATTCATACTGAGTTTTTCACTCACAGCCACTCACAACTCCTGCTCCCATCACTCCTCCACCCAACCTGGGGGTGTGCCTGGGATTGCTCCACCCCAGCGTTAGGACCTGGCACTATGCTTTGTTGACTTCAGGAGTTTCACATAGTCCCACCTCTCCAGCCTGCCCAGATCCCTCTGGATGGCATCTCCATCAGAGGGATTTGATGTCACACACTCCTCCAGTGTGTGACTTCCCCGCCCAGTTCTGTGTCCTCTATCCAATTTTCCCAGTCACTTTCTATGTGTTTCTCTCACACAGAACACAAGGAATGTGAGGAAGACATTCATATTCTCCGTCAGGAAAGTTTTCGGGGCTCAGAGTTCAGGGTGCCATTTACAGCTTTCATTTCAGCTCCAGACAGATTGAGTTCTGCATTATAAAATTAGACCCACTTGGATGGATGATGACCCATCTCTTAAACTTTCACTTCTTACCTTAGTGGCTGTAATTTAGCCACGATCAGGTAAAAAAATATGAAGCAAACACTACAGTAAAAAAGAAACTCATGAGACAAAGGCAGGGAAGGGAGTACCAAAAAAACCCTCTGGCATAAAATATATTTTTATTTTATTTCCTTTCTCTCTAGGGGAAGAAAAAAGGAAATTAAGTTTTCCAATAAAGAAAAGCTGTATTTCAAGATGTATTTGAGGATCATCCAGAACAGATCATCTCTCAAAAAAGTTCATTATTTTCTTCCCATTCTATGAAAAATACTAAATCCACATTTCCCAATATGATGTAGTTATTATCACCAACTTCTGATGCAAAACTAAAGCACAGAGGGATTATAATTCTACCCCAATGTCACAGTGAAAATTTCTTTCTTTGCAAATCCTCTCTCAGAAAACGATTGCAAAGACCTTCATTGTGGCCAGAATACATCAGACAACCTTCTGATGGCTTTGTCCTTGTTTGTCTCTCTTTCTTGATATAAAAAATGGGGTCAATCTGGCATGTGAATCTTAAAATGCCTCCAGTATATTTCCCCACCTGCAGGTATTATGGGGTCAGGCGACTGAGGCTATATTTATCACTATTTCTGGAAACTTGCATTATTCACTTTAAATATTTCAGGAATGATCTCACTGAAATGTGAATATCATAGTGAAGTGACTTTCTCCTTAAATATTAATGAAAAAGAAAGCTGAAGGTAACAATGCTGCATAGAAATCACAAGCTGAGTAAAAGGGACTCATTATTAATATGCACCTGTGCTCTTGTGGCTGGTATAGAAATAATCTCATGTTTAGAAAATGCTAAAATAACACCCATAGAAGCAACCTCTCCATCCAGTAGCCTGGTTACAAAATTATTGACTTGACAGCCACATAACAAACTTGACTTTTGTTGTCTTAGATCATCCTTAAAACAGGGATTTTAGTTTACACAGCTAATATTGCATTTAATAAAGTCATAATACAGTATTATTTTTTGTTTTGTTTTCTCTGTTCACTATGGTTTAAATCCAGTTAGAATCAGTCCCTTTAAGTGATGTTTTTTGTTGAGTTCTCAGTTAAATATGTGGAAATTAACGAGTTGGCTATAAATAAAACAAGTATTAAAAATATATTTGAGGGGAAAAAATGTGTTGATAGACTTCAAATGCTTTCTGTTCTGCAACAGAACCATTTGGAAGAGTTGTGAGGAAACCAATTCCCATCTAATATTTCTCCCCTCCTCCAGTCTGTCTCAGGACTGCTGTAAGAGCTGTCAAATTTGCTATGAGGAATGAGGGTTAGAGACCTGAATCTATCCATAACAGCTAATAGCCCAACCATCACCTGCCATGTCAGAGAGATATTTTACATTTCTTTTCTCCTTTTTACAGATCAAAGCCTTGAACCTTCTGATGTGTGGTATCAACCTCTAAATATGAACTACAACAGAAAGAGGTTTCTAAACCTCCTACATGAAATATTCCCAATTTGTCCAAGCAGTTAAATACTATTTAAAGATGGAAACTAAGCCAGATGTCTACATGACATAAGGTTTAAAAATTATTCCAAGGCAATTTTTTGCATTTTGTAGCCCAATTCCATTGAGGGCATAAAATTTCAAACCATAAAATATAATTCCTATGGGTGCCTGATGGATTGCAGACTGTAGTTCTGACCTTTTCATGTGTGTGTGCATGTGTCTGTAGGAGTAGACCTCCCCAAAATGTGTTTGCATGACAGATACGCATGCTTTGCCCATTTTTGACTCAGTTAAAATTATCCTCGTCCTGTTGATTCAAATGCCCCAAGGCATTTGAAGCACCCTCCTGGAGATTCAGCGTCTCTGATGCTCAGACTCTGAGAGCCATCTGCCTCAACTCTCCGAGGCTCAGCACAGAAAAGGAAAATATCACACAAGGTGTCAGGAGGCAGGAATTGGGAGGACAGCCCTTTGAGAATCAGTATTTTCACAAGCAAACCAAGTCATTTCAGGGTGATTAATTTTTGCATGAGCCTTTTCATAGGTGGAGTTCTGAGAACGTATTGTCTACAGGGAGGTTTTTACGAGGTCACATTTCCATCTGGAGCCATAAAAAGGCGCTCCTAATCTAACACAGGGGCTCACAGAATGGAACAAATGGTGCTTTAGTGCCTTGTTTAATTGAGACTCAACCTGTCCCCTTCATTCTGTGTTTGTTTTCTTTAGCCTAAAAGCACCAGCAGTGGAAAAGGTGGCATCTCCCAGCACACAGGGGCTGCTAATCTCAACCTCCTTCTGTGCAAAAAATGGCTTAGATTGACTTAATTATTTAATATGCCTTCGTTGACACAGGCTAGTAAAAAAAAGAGATCAGCATGTTAATGCTCCTTTCCAGCACTTTCTTCCCAAAAGCCTTTAAGAAACTCATGAATATTTAATGCCTCTCAGTCAGTGCTGAGGAGATGGCACCATTAAGGATGAAACCAAATGCCAGTCGCTGTGTGTGCATCCCACAGCTGCCCAAAACCTTCCAGTGAGACCTCCTTGAATGGCTTTACCCTCCCAGCTCAGCCTTTATCACCAAGCAGTAAAGGATAGGCTTTTCCTTGTTTTCTCTTTTCCTCTTTTCCCCGCTTCCCCCCGCCGCCCCCCACTGGACAAGGAAATGGATCACTTAATGAAAAAATAAACCCCTGGCCATGTGTATTATTTTTGAGCCTGACATCTGTTCAAAACCATGTAAATGGGTCTGTGTTAATGCAAAAAAAAAAAGTATAAAACGTATTCAGGCTTAAACACAGGGAAATTATGTTCATTCACCAGGGAACAGCAAGTGCAGTTAACATTTTTTTCCTATACACACTAGGAAAAAAGCACATCTTTTTGCCTGGCATTCTGTATAAATTTGCTAAAGTAGGAGTGGTTGATTTTTTTTATGTCTGTGGCTAATGCACACTGTAATGTATGTGCTTTAGATTTTGCTTTTCTTGGTTGTTGCTTAAAATTAAATAAGTAGAATAATTCTGCACATCCATGCTAAAGTGGGTCAAAGTTTCATGTAAAGTAATGCATGTTCATCTTAGGTTCTGTAAAAAAGAAAATACAAAATGCCTGTCACTATGGCTCTTGGATGGAAAATTACTTTTTTTATTAATTATATTTTTCAATTTCAAATATCCATTATACAGAGTATCATTTTGCTATCCCAGATTGTTTTGTTTTAAATAAAGCCCCAGTAAACTTGCTGAAGACTGAAGGGGGCAAATGTATTAAAAAAAATTTTGTATTGCATCATGGAAATAGTTTTCTTGCTTCCTGTCTTCACATGTCTTCTGAGTGTACAGTCTGTTGAGAACTTCATGCTCAAGGAAATACATTGTCTAATCTGCCCTTATTTCCCTCACTTCTCTAAAGGGGTAAAATAATGGAAATTATTATTTGATAAGACAGTCTGGTTCATAATTGTGATATAAGCATAAGACTTGAAATTACATCAGGTTGCACTAAAGACTTTCAGACAAATAATGGAGTTGGTCAGACATTTGCAAATGCTATCTCAATTTTTCAAAGTTAATCCTAAACCTGTTTGAAGATGAATCAACATTATTATGAGTTTCCTTATTTTTTCATTATAATAGTAAGGTTCTTTTAAATCCGTGCATCCAGATGTTAATTAAAAAGCTGTTTTCAAAATGATAGACTATTTTTTTTAATCTTTCCTTTCAATTCTGACTAATCCTCATAGAGGACAGGACCCAGGTGAGTTAATTTTTCTCATGAAAATTGCAAAGACTGAAGTTTGCAAAATGGCTGCTGTAAAAACAGAATAGGGAAGCTCACATCAAGTGAGGTTCCCATGAAAACCCTCTCTTGGTTCTGTGTTTGATTTTAGCAGACAAGCAATAATATAATAATATAATAATATATTTATTTTCAAAGACAAAAAATAATATAATTGTATATTTATAGCCTGCTTGGTTCCATCAAACACTGTTGTCATTATTTGATAGCAGGTAATATAAACAACAATCTCCAAAGTTCAGAGCTTGTGAAGGAATCTGAAATATTCACAGAACCATCGACTTTTGTGGTGAGATTAAACTAACTGAAGGCTGTGAGGTATTTAGAACACATGAAGCTAAAGTAACCCACCCACTGCCTCCTTCCCCACAAACAAAAGTGAAATGAAACAAAATAGACACACAACAAGCAAAAAACGGACACCACTCAAAAATACCTATTGTGGGCTGATGGCCAGATACAAAAGAAGATGATCCTAGCAGACTTTTCTTTATTCCTGACAGCTTTGTGCAGTCAACAGTGGTTTCCTAATCCACGTGAACAGGACTACTGGTGCTGCCTCCTGGGTCCTGGGGGATGCTTTTGATCTAACAAGGCAGTGCCATTATTAGAAAGGCTGTGGTGTAACTACCACATCGTTGCATACTGTCAATTTAGTTTTGCATGAGCCCCTTGGCTCGTGACACTCCAAATTTAATACTGCTCTACAGATAAACCAGAATAAATATTGTAAGAACAAAGCTGTCACAGAAACACACTCAGAGTGTTTTGACCCCATTCAAAGGCCCTTCACTATAATTGTCTGTGACAGAAGGCTCCTGTACAGTAAGTACTTTAGTTGCCAATGACCTTAAACACGATTATCATTAGCCTTCTTGTAATACTGCCTCTCCCTTGAACTCAAATTACTGTGCTCCTCAGATGGTTTTGCAAAGAGAGCTCAGTGTTGCAGTTAGCATAATTCAAGCTGTTTTAATCAACTCTGTATCCTTTGTAAATAAAGCTGCATTCTGAGATGCACGCCGTAATAATTACATCCATAATTTGATAGAGTTATTGAAATAATTTTGACTATACTAATTTGAGTTACAGCTGCAAACAAGCAGTAAGGAAATAAGCAGATAATGAAACGTATATTAGCATCAAGCCTAAAGCTGGCATTTGCTTAAGCCAAAAATCTGAATAATTTAATCATTTTTCAGAGGTGGTAAATCTGCCTTGATTGAAAGTGAAACTCATCTATGATCTCTAAACCTTTCTAATCGCAAAAGAAAATAAAAGCACGTGCCTTTTTTCCTGCCTGCACTGAAAGTACCCAAAGTTGAAGTTTTGCCAAAAGCTGACCAGACACAACAAATGAGCAGAGATCCCATCAGCCATAGGATGCCTCTGTGGAAATTAATTTCCGGCAGTGTCGGGAGCATGTTAATTACCAGTAAAACTTCTCATGGTGTAATTCAGTAAGTAAAAGTCTTCTAAAATAAGCCTCTTTAGGCACATTTTAGAACTCTGTAATTGTAAGACACAGAGACATTAAAAATAATGAGAAGCAAGGATTGCCTCAAAACCAGTTTTCCAACAGCCATCTCATATAATCCCCTTCACAAAAAAATCACCTCTTAAAATGGAATACATTTCTCTTTTTGGTATCCTAAACATACAACTCCTTCCTGAATCTTCCTTGTTTTATTGCTAGAAACATTTTAATTTTTGGTCTAGATATGTTCACTTAATATTATTTCTATTCAAGTTATCATTGTAATTTTTGCCTAAACCTTTCATTGCCCTTCCTGCTTTGTTCACAGGTATATTTTTATGGCCCAGGACCCACAGGCAGTAAAGGCTGTAACTGACATCTTTTAGAATTTTAAAAATTATTTCCTTAAATAATTAATTGTTATTAATTAATTAATTGGGAAAATTAGAAGGAGATATAATCCAGACTTTACACTTACATGATACTAGAAAGACACTGTGCACTATTTACCACATTTTCACTAAACTTCATCACATACTGTTAATTTGACTTTATATCAAATTTTATTAGAAAAAATAAAATAAATAAATAAAAAGCACCACAATGCCTGTGTTGAATAGTCTTGATAAAAACCATGAATAAATATTCTGTAGTAATACAGTTCAGCTTTCAAAAAGATAATGGGTGTTTAAGTAGCCAGCAGCTTATCCATCGTGCAATTATAATATTCATTCCTTTCTTCCTAAATATCACTGGCATTTCCTATGCATACCATATTGAATGTTTCACTGAAGTCCAAACAAATGAGATCTAATATATTCCCCAGACAAAATCAATTATCTTCTCAGTGAAAGGTACCCCACTAGTTCAGCTTGGTTCAAATCTGATGTTAAATATTATAGCAAGGCTTCTTCTATGCCCTTATTTGTTAAATCTCTGAGGGCAAGCTCCCAGGCCTGTGGTCCACTGTAAAAAATTGAAACTCTTTCCTTTTTCTGAGATATTGTGCTGTGCATTCTGTGCAAGGCATACTCTGCCATCTGTACATTCGTAGGGCACTGCATTTTTCTTTCTTATTTATACTTAGGTATATATGCAAAAGATTGATCTTTCCTACTGCTAGGCACATTTGCAGACTGATTTAGTACTTCAGACCCCATCACCAACAATTTTAATGGAGATTTTATCCAGTTATGGTTTTTATATTTTCTCCCTAAAAATTAGTCTGTTTCACACAGGAGTCAAATAATTGAAAATCTGCAGTCCTTGTTAATATGGAAGTATGCAGATGGCGATAATTTTCTGTGTCTATGTCTTGTAAACCTGGCATTTTAGGTTTTGCTGTGACCATTGAGGTTTTGCTGCATCAGAATGTAACAGGGAAATCCAATGTTAAAAAAAAAAATTAAAATGATGCTTTGATGACATTTAAAGCTAGACATCCAGAACCTGGATATTCAAAGATGGTTGGGTTTTGGGGTTAGTATTTATTTATTTGCCTGTTTTGGAAATTTTTCTTTTTTAAGAACTTGCTGATAAACTTCATGGTCTTTAGATTTAAAATGTGGTGGTCACACAATTTCCAGTCATTATTCTTGGCACTCCAACATCAGGAAGGTCAAAATCCATGAGAAGGTCCCGTGTTCTGAAAGGAGACAGCTCACTAAACTGTTGAATGGAGGGCAGTGTGATAATATTTATTGTCTTATTTTTTCCTCTACATCTTTTTCCTGTATTTCCTAAATTCATAAGAAAACTGGGATAAAGTATTATTTCCAAGCAAAAAAAAAAAAAAAAAAACAAACCCAAACCCAAAACCCCAGTACAAACAAAACCCACAAAACCCAATCAACTAAACAAACCCCAACAAAAGAAAAAAACAAACAACAAAACAAGCAAAAACCAGAACCACAAAAAAAAAAAACAAAACAAAAAAAAAAAAAAAAAAAAACCCAAAAAAAAAAAAAAAACAAACAAAAAAAAAACCAAAACAAAATAAAGCCCAAACCCCCCTCACACCCCCAACATCCAAAACACTATTTGTGGAAGAAGAACTTGTTATTCGAGAACTTTTTCACTTAAACATATGCAAAGAAGCTAATGATAGGAATCCCTCTGCCATGTGACCTACTAAAGCTTCTAATTAGCACCAAGCCAGCCAAAAGCTCAATTGTTGAACTCAGCAACTCTGTTTTATCAGCCAGCTGTGTTCTCATCCCAGGTGTCACTGGAATGACTCTCCATGAGGCTGATAGGTGGTACTTACCTCCTAAAAGGAATAGCAAGGAGAATTTTCTTATTATGAGGGTTGGAAACAAAAAAAAACCCAATCAAGCGACATAAAACAGCAGGCACTTAAATTTATGATTTCTGGACTTGTAATGTCACTCAGTTACCCTCAGGGAATGGTTCGTCCCTCCCTGCCACTTTCTCAGGAGTTCAGTCCCATGATTTTGCTCCCTGGAGTGACAGAGAAGCCACAACTTCTCTCAGCAAGGCAAGAATCTGTATCAAAGCTCTTCAATCAGGAGAACAAGATCCTAAATATTTATTAGAGCAGGGAGTGCTGCATTTTTTCATTGCATCTCCCTCAAACTGTAGAATTCCACACAAAAACAGAGAAAGCTTAAACTGTGCTCATTGCTTGTGACCCCTCTACTCTACTTCAAGGATTTATGACCACTCAGCCTTTCAAAAAATGAGGAAGAAAAAAATAATTCTTGGAAAGAGGGTAGTATACTTACACTTTCTAATGAAAGAGGGTACAAAAATCTCTTCTGCTCACACGGAGTGTACAAGTGCCTTGCACGTGAACACCAAGCTCTTCTGCCTCCCCAGTTTTGGAAGCACAGGGGTTTAACAATCTCTTACAGGATTTCCAAGTTTCCCTATTCCACATTCAGGTCATGCAGGTATTTACAGCCTCACCGTGACCTCATCTCAATACATGAAAATGTAAAAGTTGGGGTTGCCTTGCTCTCAGACTGTAATTGTCAGTCTGACTGTTCTGTGGAGCAGCCAGACATCACTACCAACCTTTCCTCTGGTGTGTTCCTTATGGAAATCAAGAGTGCCTTTGTGCCTTTGTGTTAAGACCAAGGAGCTCTTTTTTTTTCTAGCCCCCAAATATGGAATTACACACTGTGGGGGTTCCCAAGAGCTTCTAATTAAACAAAACACATCAGGGTAAACAGGAGCTTTTTCCCGACCAAAAACTCTTTTAACATTTTTGACCTCAAGAGCATTGCTTTAACCTGACAGTACAGTAGGCATGGCCCCCATGGGAGGGATTGAAAGTAGATGATCTTTAAGGTGCCTTCCAACCCAAACCATTCTGTGATTCCATAAAAAAGTGCTCTCTGACAATTGCAGAAACCACTAGAAGCTCACAGAGGAGAAAACAACTGCCAGAAAGAAAACCATGTAGCAAATACTCCACTGCTGGGCACTGAGGAAAAGGAAAGAACCCAGAAACTCAAATGTGAACAGAAAGGTAGGTCTGCAGAAGGTCAGAAGATTATGGAGAGCAATTAGAGGTGCTCACTCATAACAATTTTTGCAGTTTCTGACTGTAACCTTCTTAAAAATTAATGGGAGTAGTTCAAATAGTATACTTGAAATTATACAATGCAGAGTTACAAAAAATCTATTATTATGTTCCTTACTATTTTGATTATCATAATTAACTTTGCCTAAAGTGCAGAAAAAGAGAGGGTAGTCGACATCAGAATTTTAAATGACACCTATTGAGCAAAAAGACACCACTTGTAGGGGTTACTTTGGACTGTTCAAGACAATTGCGGCAGTCAGCTCGCATACAGCTGCTGAAATCTCAGTTCTCTACATCAGCAGGGATTTTAAGATGGCTTCAAGGAGGTTAATGAAGTGTCTCAGCAAATATTCGTTATATTGAGATTTTCCTATGTGTGCAAGGCAGTGTGAGAAAAAACTCCAACATCAAAGTTGCTTATTTAAAACATCTGAGAGCAAAAATATATAATGGAAAGGAAAATTTTATTGAAAGCTGAAATTATTTCCTTATTATTTTTCTCTCTAGGATCAGAATTCTTTAGAAACACACTATCATAAATCTGTGGGGGGGAAAAAAAAGCATATTTCCTAGCTATTTTAACTAATACTTTAAATGAGGAAGACTTATTATTGCTCAGGTTTTCTATGGCAACTCCACAGAGAGGAAATTGATGGTTCTTATTCAACTTGCTGTTCACTAGAACCCTGAAGTCTTTTACTACAGAGAAAAGTAATTCCCAGGCTCAAGACTTTGCATTTCCCTTTGGTGAACATCACAAGATTCCCATGGGTGCATTTTTCCAGGTTTCTGAGGCCTCTCCAAAGGGAAATGCAATCATTTCATGTGTCAGCCATTCCTGCCAGCACTGCACCATCACACCCATGTATTTCATCTCTGAAAGAATTCTTCAGCTGCCCAGAAGAACCAGACCTTGCATTTCTGAAGTGACAGATTTTAGCCTGGTTTCCTAAAGGGAAAGTTTTCCTGCAGTTATGATCTCATTCTGCCTGTCCAACTGTCAGTAAATTTAACTTCCTCTAATATCCTTTAATGTTCTTGTCAGATTCAATGAAATTTGAGAGAAAGACAGCATTCTGAAAGACATCAAGTTCCTATACATCTGGGTGAAGAAAATATCGGATGGTACTACTTGAGAAAAGGTAGAAAGCCCTCAGCCTTCGTCCATTTAAATTTGGGTGTTTATAGCAGATCAAAATCTGCATATTTGCAGATTGCTTGCAAATCTTTCCCAGGTATAAGACAAAAAATCTATGCACAGAGAAGAGGGTAAGAGTTTAGGTATTGGGAGGAGAAATTAGGCAGAGTTATATATGGTACTTGTTTCTGAATAAGTTTAGGAGTACTGAGGGAAATGGAAAACTGGGAATCACTGGAAGGAAACAGTGGAAGGGCTCGGGGTTTTTGCCAGAAAAGTGGCCAAGGAGATGAATGACATGAAAAATGCTAGGTCCTTTCATTGCATTCTTTACTCACAAATCAACTTCTAATTATTGTTGAACCTGTTTGTTATTAAGCATTTCTGGTTTATTGCAAGTTTCTCTTTTTCTACCATGACAAATTATGGCATAAGTATGCAATTTAACTTGAAGGTGGAAGAAGGGCTGACAGGAAGAAGTAGAAATATTGAAGCAAAAGAGAAAAATGAACAAGTTAAAAATATGTGAAAAAATGTAAACACCTACTTAGATGCAAACAAATGATATAAACAATGGTATGTAAAAAATGATTTTGTTTAAGTGAGAAAAGACCACTGTATGAGAGAGTTTATTCCCGTACCTATGGCTTTCACCCATCTCCTATATTTCATCAGTCAAGAATTTTTCCTTGTGCTGAGTAGAGTTTTTGAGCTGAAGTATTTTATTTGCAAATACATATTTTGTATTGAAGTTTTACTGTTATAATTACAAACAATTAAAATTAAATATGATTATCCTTGGTAATGAGTTTGAGTTAGTGCAATATTAAATGCAGGGGATAGTTTTACAGGGGAAAATACTGCTTTTACCTACCAGGATGTGTTCTTTGCTTCCACATTTAAAAGGAGAAGGTCTCAGGAAAAGAATAATGCTTCTGTGTTCTTCACTAGAGTCCAGATCAAACTGCTGGAAATCAGCTGGAGAGAGCTAAGGAGCATTTGGCTATGGTAACTTCTTCTTTTAGGGTTTTTTCTTTTTTTAATTTTACTTTTCCAAAATTTTTCACAACTGTTGGAAAACTACTCACACCATTCTTTTTTTCTTAGGATCCCCCACGTGAGGAATAGTCACTGTCATAAAAAAGCCGTTTTCTGCCTTTCATACTGTTTCTGGGTCATTATGGAAGAGCAGTGCTACACGTACATGTTTTTTGCAGTGGTGAGTCCAACATTATTGTCATGTTCTGGTCTCCTGTCCTCAGTTGTTCCTGCTCATTATAGTATCATATCTTTCACAGAGATGCTACAATGTGCATAACTCATCTTTTCTACTCTTCAGTGCTTTTCTCTTGCTGGGAAATTAGATGGTTTCTGTCATTGTCCAGTCTGAAATGTCTCTCTTGGGCTTCAAACCAGTCCCTGTTGACTAGCAAAAGGAGGGGATGATTCTCCCGGTAAAAAATCCTCCTTTTTGACAACTCAGACACTTCCTTTGTCCATTTACCATCTACTCAAATCCAGTACTTTTACTGATTGAACATCTTTTTTTTTTTTTCTTTTTTTTTTTTTCCCCCCCCTCTTTTAGCCATTATGCAAGCAGTGGTGTGAGTTGCATTGAAGCAGTTGTTTCCTGAGAGCTGATCAAACCCCTTATGACACACAAAACATAATGCTTTCCTAATGTTTCTTTCCTCTACACCTACATTTTTTAATCCTTTCAATACTGTGATGCCCTTCTCTTGTCTCTTTCTACCCAGTTCACTGTTTACAACATCTGCAGCACCTTTTATCTCCTTACCACTTCTTTTTCTGCTTCTCTCTTCCTCTAGAAATCTCAATAACATGGCTTCTTTGTCTTTTTGAGGCATTGATATTATATTTTTTTAAAAAGTCAGCTGCATATCAATTTTTAACAAATTTTTCTTGACAATTTACAGCATTTCTTCCTCTGAGCTGTGTGTGGTGCCAGTACAAGTGAACTATCTGCTCTGATATCGTCCTTTTTTGTGCATTTATATAATTTGTGGTTTTGCATCACCATTTCTCACTCGTCTTTATTCCACTGGCAATTTTAGTTAATAAATCAAAAAATGCGTGGACAAATCAGCTATATATATTTCTACTCTGACATGAGTCTGGATTGCCAACCATCTGGCTCAGCTTACAGTAAAAAAAAATTTCTGATTTCTTTTTTTTTCTTTTAATTCAGCTTGTATGTCTGATGGAGCCAGCTGCTGGTCCAATCCAATTTCATTTCTATTGCAAAACCTTGTTTTGCAAAAGATGGAAAATATATCCTGTAAATCTTCAGTGACTGCATAGGAGGCTGGAAGGATTTGAAGGATCTTTCTTTCCTTTTGGAAGTGTTCAGCAGCCACCAGCTCTTGCAGGCCACACCATGGCAGCCAATGCTCTGCTGCGCTCAATATCAGCCCTGGAATTTCTTGCATGTGAGCTGAACTCTGATACATTGACTAAAATGTGCCACAGTTTTCCCATATTTCACCTGTATCTTAGGCTTTAGTTGGAGTAGTAAATCCATGAAAAAATTACTGGATGCCGTTCCAATCAATAATCATACAGTTGAAAATCAGGCTCATTAATCATGTCATAAAATCACAGACAATCACTACTTGGTAATTAGTGCTGTTCTGTACTAGAGGGTCAGTGGATTCAGTAAGGAACTGCTAGTGTGGGCAGGCTGAGTGAGTAAATGGTGCATATTTGTTTATGCCACTTATACAGAAAATTATAGAAAGTTTTGGGTTGTTTGTGTTGCAAGGTACTATGAAGATCATCCACCTCCAGCCCATCCAAGGGCAGGGACACCTTCCACTGTCCTGGGATTATCCAAACTCCCATCCCACCTGGACTTGGACACTTCCAGGGATGGGGCAGCCACAGCTTCTCTGGGCAGCCTGTGTTTCATTCTTTAATTTCTATAGTCTTTTATTAGTTTTATTCTTCTAGGAAAACTATTTGGACAGTTGACACTTTACAAAACAGTTTGCACTTAGCTGTCAAAATTTCTTTAAAATGGAAGATAAAAAGGTTTTCTGTGAAATTCCCATTTGCCATGTGCTCTAGTCTGTGTAAGCCAGGGTGATTCTACCAGTCTCTTTTCTTCCTGTGGATCCAGGGGGATATCTGTCTCCTATGGATTTAGGTACAACGAGAAATTTTTTATACATTTTAACATATCCTGCTTCTCAATCATGCCATTACGGCCCTGCCTTCCACTACATGGGAATATATTGTTTCTGATAAGCCCTTGGTTTCTGCTGCCAAACAGAACACAGTGTACTTTATTATCAACTCCAGCCAAGTACACATTTCATCTTTCCAGTTCGTTCAACAGCACCTTTTCCTTCAGTTTTGGTTCAGCGGCACCATGGCTCCCCAGCCTGCCCTGCCACTTTACACTCAGCTTTGTTTTCTGGGTAATCATTGTCACACCACATCCCAAAAGTCTGTTGTGAGGAGCAGTTCCCTCCTCCCATCAATCCAGCTGTGGTCCTCCATGTCCCAGGTCACTGATTCCTCATCTGAAAGGAAAACTCTTTGCAAAGGCTCTGGGTTTGGCCTGCTGTCTGTCTGAATGTTATTTCTATTCAATTGCTCTGTTTTATTGGGGATGATGAATGATCCCTTCTTATCATACCCAAGGATTATTAGTCTGAGGAAAACCAACAGGAGCAGTAATAAATACAGCAGAACTTGAGTCATTATTCAAAAGTAGGATCAGATTTCCTGGAAGTCTTTGCTGGCACAGTATAGAGACAGGCCCAGTTTCTTACAATGTGCCTTCTAAAACTTGCACAGGAGACACAAAGAGGAGAAAAACAAAACAAAACAAAACAAAACAAAACAAATCAAACAAACCAAAACAAAACAAAAAAAGACAAAACAAACTAAAACAGGATAAAGCATGAAAAAACAATGATCAAGAGATAATTAAAATATATCTGTTGGTACCCCTACCTCACCAGATCTATTATCAGTTGTTGGGTCACTTTGTGGAGAGCTGACAAAGCTCACAACCCCTCACAACATTGCAGTGGGGTCGGATCCAGATGCTCTTTAAGGTCCCTTCCAACCTAAACCATTCTAAGGTTCTACAAACCCAGGATTTAGGGCAGGGAAGAGAGGAGATGGAATTGCTCTCCAGAAGAATGAAAATACCTTGTACTTCAATTTGAGTGTGGTTAAACTCTGTTAAATATAAATATCTTAAATTGATATAAGTTCTTTAGGTGAGCCTCTCTGTGCATTCAGTAGATGCATCTACTTAATTATTAACTTAGTTTGAAACAGGTGTTTTGATTTTCTCTGTAGTCAGCCGTGCTGTCAATTCTCTTGATTTTTAGAGAACTAAAGTTAAGTGAGAAAACCTTCACCTGTTTTACAGAATCAGCCTGATAAATTCTTCAAGAGCCCTTAGTGAGAGAGCTGGACGAAGGTTCTTTCAATATAGAGCATATTGGATCAATTTTGACTTTTTTTTTTGTTTAACTTTCTCTTGTTTTAAAAAGTCTTGAGGCCTTTTCTTGTTTTGAAAGGCCTTAAGGAACTAAATAATATTTAGAACTAAGATGAAAAGTAGGTCCCTGACTCCCAAAACATGACCAGGAGCAACTGCCCTCTGCCTCCTTCTCCAAGTGGCACAGGAGTACTATCTAGAGTTTTCATGATCTAGTCCTCAACCAACAGAAATCAGCATGAATGTGCTAAAACTAATGGAAATGATGCTTTGTGGCCATAAATAAAGATCTGGGCCTCCAGTCATGAGCATTTATTGCAGGTTTATTTGCCTGTAAAGGGAGCCTGAGTATTTTTTTTTCTTCTTGAAGGTATGGGCCATTTGTATTTTAAAAAGTTATTGGCACATTAAGTTTAATTGAATGAACAACTTAATTACTGTGAGCCTCTCAGACCAGAACACACGCTGTGCACTTGAAGTCTGATACATCTGCAACCACACAACTTTGCAGGGATGCTGCTTCTCAGGGATGAGTGCTCCTCTCTGCCGAGACAGGCAATTCTCACACCTCCTTCCATCTTCTCCCAATAAATCTGCTCTTAAGACCTCTGAGTTATGATTCTCTGGGTGGGATGCTCTTATTTTTTCCTACTGATATTCACAATTCTCATGCAGAACATATGCCAAATTTATACCAGAAAAATATCAGCCAAGATATTTACCAAGTAGGAAGTAAGAGTAGCTGCAGCTGACCCTGTTTTTGGCACAGAGAAAATGTAGTCTCTTTTAAAAACCTTTTGATGTATCATGAAGATATCTGCCTATGAAAGAGAAAAGTGCTATTGCACCTAAAAATCCCCCCCTGGACTTGCTGAATTGGAGTTAGGAAGCGACAATTCTTCATCCCAGAAATACAATGACAGAAGCGCCAACATATTCTGTCTTCAAGAACAGAAGAAAAATGTGGCAAAAAGAAATGGGAGGGAAACTCTGACACATGTGAAATACATCTGTAGCTTGCACAGTTACGCAGAGCATCCATAAAGTCACATGATCCAGTTGCAGCTGCATTTATTAAGGAATGTTTCCCACTGTGCCTTCAAAACACAGCTCTTTAACTGGACTGACAGACATCAAAGGAGCAACAGAGGCTCCATGCTAATCAGGGAAACATTGCTCTGCTACAAATGCAGAAGACATTTAACAGGTACAGCTAGAGTCCAGTTCAACATTTTCAAGTATATTTTTTCCTGTTTTCTGCTTTTCCCCTCTCTCTCTTCCACACATCCTTCACTGCCACTGATCTTTCCAATCACAAGAAAATATGACATCCAAGCCAGGGAAACATGGTGTCTGCATTAATTTATTCTCCTCTCTGCATGAGAATTAAACCAAGCTGAAGGGTTTCCAACAGCCTCTCTCCCTCCCTAACTTGTCTTTTTCACCTTGTTTTTGTCCAGACACTGCATTTACAGAAACAGCTCAAAAAACAATGGCTGGAAGGTTCCCAGAGCTGAACCCATTACTGCCAACTGATCGTATTCACCTGAACAGAAGCTATAACATTGATATATGGTGTCAGCAATAAATATGTTAAGAACAAAAAAAGTGTTGAAGAAAAAGGTTTAACACGGCTTGAAATTTTTTTGCCATCTGTCCACTGTGATAAGGTCATGTCCCTTAGAGCTGGTTGGTTCCACGTTACAGTGGCTCTGATTAACATTAAATGAACAGTTTAAGACTGTGGCTGCTGCATGCTTGTGATTGTGGGGATTTAAGATTTTTCAAACAAACTCTGTGTTCAACTAAAAAATGCTTATGTTGTGGGTCAATGGAGTAAAAATATGCCTAAACTTCACCCTAATTAGACAAATAAATTTCAAGTCCTAAGCATCATAACAGACATGCAATTAAAAATACTGTCTCCTCAGAAGCACATTTTTTTAATTCCATCCTTGCTGAAAAGTTTCCTGTCACAGTGGATTTTTTACTAGGCTTTTGCTTATCACAAGCAAAACCAAGACATGTTCAAATATTATTCTTTACAATTAAAATAATGAAAACATGTATGGAGTCTTCAATAAGTCTAGACTTTAATTCTAAGCAAATGAAATAACTTCTTCTGCCATCATTTTAACTAATCAAGTTTGGTGGTTTTGTTGGGTATTTTTAAAAAGAAATATCTAGACTACTTGGAAGGCTTAGAATTGCCAAGTCACCAAAAGAAAAACAGTCTAGTTTCTTCATATTTTCAAGAAGATAACATTGAGTAACATAAAGTGCAAAGAATACTTTTATTTTTCTAGCTCTTCTATGTACCTTTATTCAGGAACATAAGAATTATGTGTGAGTGTGCACTTGATTTTGACCTGTACAGTTCTCTGTTTCCTACAAGTTATGGTATATATATACTTTAAAGCCAATGGCAGGCAGGTATTATACCTCTTCGTCAAGCTACATCCATTCTTAAGAAATTATTTCGTTATTGGATATTAATGGCTTGTCAAATAAAGTTACAAAATCTTGTGCCATTGTCCAAGATCATAACAGAAATAATATTGGGAGCTTCAAGAAAACACAGCTTTATTCTTCTCTGTGCCCAAATGCACCATAAAGGGAGATTTATCTGGATGCTAATGATGTCTATTATGTGCTCTAGGAAAGTGACCAGAGAAAGCAAGCTGCTCATTCTGGGAGGCATTATCACTGCTGGCATTCTGACACCTTCGATAAAAAACTGCAGCAACATAACTATAAAATCTTCTTTAAAATCATCAAGTTCCTATCAGCAGTTAGCTGGAAAAAGCCATGGACATTCATCTTGCAGGACCTTGCTGGCACTTCTGATTTGCTCTGAGAGGTTTTAATTGAGGTCATCAGGTGCCATGAAATTTAGCATAAATACAGTTTAGAAGAATTCTCTGTTTAAGAATTACAAAGGCTATCAGAATTGACTGGGGCCCTTTCAGCCCTGACAGACCTTTGGTTGATTCAGGGTCCTAGCAAAGTTAGACACAATAATGTTGCTCTGTAATTGATAGCAAACTCTGCTTCATTCTATATCAGGTCATCAATTAAATATGACTCTTACAATCTTGAAGAAGGCCTGCACAGCTTGAAACTGTGATTCTGACATTTCTTTTTTCTGCCACTACCTCTGCAGCTTTATATTAGTTCCTGAACTTTTTCCATCTCAATTTCCCCAGCTGTTAAACAGGAATAATCACATTTTGTCTGTCCATTTATATAATACATTGGTTCTGAGTGCACATCACTTACTGCATTAATTTTCAGTGTTTATAGCAAGCAGGAAGCGATGACACATCGGAGAAGTGGTGGGGACAGAACACAAACAAGCACAGACCGTGAAATGTAGAGCAATGTTCCCTGCTTGGAGGACTTCAAAGTGAATAAAATGTGAACAAGAGGCAACTGCACTCAGGATCGCAGGACAAAATTGCATTTGGATGGTTCATACAGCCCTGGATGATGCTAGCTGCCAGATGCTGGGTGAAGTGCTCACCAAGAAAAGCTTAAAACCTCCTATGAGGTCTTTGTCTTTCAAGTCAGCTTCTGGAACCTGAGAGTTGGTTGAGTCATTACCTAGATCTCAGAATCACAGAATCAGAATATCCTGAGCTGGAATGGACACAAAAGGATCACTCCAGCTCCTGGCCCTGCACAGGAAAGCCCTAAAATCAAACTGTTTGCCTGAGGATGTTGTTAAACCACTTCAGGTTGCAGCTGTGACCACTTCCCTGGGGAGCCGGTTCCAGGGCTCAACTACCCTCTGGGAGCAGAACCCTTACTCTATATCCAACCTAGATGTAGGTGACAACATGGGATAGAAGGCTGTTTTGTTGAGGCAGCTTTATTTCTTTACTCTAAAATTGGAACAATCTTCACCAAAGTGGAAATGCTAATGAAATATTCCCAAAATCATAAACTACTCCAAAGTACCTTGCTAAACTATAATATTCTAACAGTCTAGCAGCAAATCCTCTATACACTGAGTTATAAAATTCATTATGACTGCAAATGACTATGGGGGAGATTCCTGTAAATTCCCTGGGCTGGGAAGGGAGGGAGTGTTTTCTGCTGAAGCTAAGACAGCCTCAACTACCACAAAGTATTTTATGCTTCAAAAACACCCAGCCTTTGTTCCAATATGGAATATTGATAACGACTAGACTATAACCAGGATATTGAAGAATAAATTGGGAAACAAGTGCTTCAAGTCTGTTTTTAATAGGCTAGTTTGTCATGAGCTTGACTTGCCAAAATTACCATCTGCAAGGGGAAACTTAAAATGTAATCCAGTCTTTGGAATTTTGAATGTGTGATGATTCATAAAGTCACAGAATGATTTAGACAGGACCTTAAATCTCTTCTAGCTTCAACCCCCTGCCAGGGGCAGGGACACCTTCCAGTATCCCAAGTTCCAAGCCCTGTCTATCTGGCCTTGGACACTTCCAGGGATGGGGCAGCCACAGCTTCCCTGAGCAAACTGTTCCAGGGCCTCAGATTCCACTTAGTCCATAACTGATTTTAAAATACCTTTAACTTCTCTGAATTGGGAGTGTGAAAACAGCAAAGCAAGACTGAAGCTGTATTTTCAGCATCACAGTTAAGTAGAAACATCACAAAACCCATCACTATGTTTACACCACACTGGCAATTACAGAAGTCACAGAGTGAAGGTGTTTGTTGAAACATTATAGCCATGCACTTCATTTTACTTCAACATTACAAAAATGTAGTTTTCTTAGAATCTCATTCCAGGTTAGCATCATCGTATGTATTTTGCGACTTCCTTTCCCCCTCTTTTCCTGAAATCAAAACCCCAAATCATGTTTCCGAGCTGCTGCTCCACTGAGCAAACACTGTTACTTCACAGCAGGCCCTGATATTGTCATACACATAACTCTGTATCCTAACCTACAGCCGAGACTATTCACTGGTTTTCCAGTTCAGAATCCACTCTTCTGTGTACAAAAATGACTCTCACTGAATCAGAAATTGTTTTTGCAAAAATTATGAAGATCTTCTTGGCCCTTACAGTTGCACAGGCCTACAAGGCTTGCAGCTTTCCACAGAGCACAGTTCCTGAAACTAGTCCAGCCTTGTACAGTTCTTAACACCTCAATAAGGAATATTACCACAACATTCCTGTGTTAAGCACAGTTGTTGAATTTCATGAGGAATACATCACTTGCTGTGTTAAGCCTAATTTAACTTTTCACATGACTTTCATATTTCCAAAGTACAAGGATACTAGTGTGGACTGGGTTTGATGTTATTTCATGAAGTCTCACAGTCCAGTCTCACAGACTCACCATGGAACTGAATAGAAAACTCTTGCAAAAGATGAAAACCTGTGTGAATTCCAGATAAATTATTTCTGGCCAGCGGTCTCGGAAGACTTTCAGCTCAGTGAAAAGCAAAAGATCTGCTAAACTGTGTGAATCGCCAGGTGAAGCTTTGGGACATTACAGAGGTTTGATGCTCCCAGTTTCACCAGGCTGAAGGGAGGCTGTCACACTGCCTCCTCCCTGGCACAAGGATATCTTGACAAGACAAGCTCTACTTGTGATAACAGCAAGAAACCCTAGGGTAAGGGGATTATTGTCAGCTTAAAACAAGGAGCAAACACAAGGCTCCACTCTTGAGGTCTGTCTCCAGGTATCAATCTCTTTTTTCTCTGTGCTGTAGTGATTTACTGCCCGGGCAGCACCCTGCATGAGGCAGCATTGAGGGGGGACAGAGCCAGGACCTCACCTTTCCCCTTCACACTCTTAGAGGGGTGTGAGAGTGATGTGACACATCTCCTCTCTCTTCCAGGGGCAGGAAATCTGTGTAACAGCCAAGCCCTTAAAGAGTGATTCACCCAGGTGAGTACTGTGCACACGGAGGCTGCTTACAGAAATTCTCTCAGATTCCACTACATTTTTTTCTGAGGATATTGCCCTGGCACAGTTATTCACATGCAGATCCCCCTGAGTGCACAGGCATTACTCTTTCAATCATAAGCTCTCTTTGTGTTGTGGCTTTCCCCTAGTGAACTTCACCAGTCCATTGCAGCACATTTTTTGAGAATGGCTTTATTTTCAGCTGTATTTGTAAAAAGTAAGAGAATAGTTTTGCTCAGTATCTGGCTCTTAAACTTTTTCACCCTAAAGTTCTGAAAAATTTCTTTTGCTTTTCTCCATCTCCCTCCTGTGAAATAAGTGAAAATACCCCCTGGAAAAAACACAGGCAGAAGAGACCTGACTTCTCTCATTAGCTTATAAGACACCTGAAACAAGAGTTTTGTGAGCTAAGATTACTATTTTAAAGGTCCAAACTCAAATTAATAGTCAGAAAACCACAAATTACTCTTATTCATGGATTTTTTTTTAAATTTCAAAATACCCTTCAGATTACATAGCAGTGAAATTAATGTCATAGCAGTTTATCTTTTAATATTACCAACCTGAATTGCCCGCCCACGCTTCTTAATGATAGAGAATTTACTCACAGAAAAAGCTAGCTGAAAACATCTTCAAAACATCTTATCTGCAAAGTCATCAAAGCTTTAAAAGAAGGTTAAGAATATACATGTACTCACAAACATACCTATCTATACATAAACATACACATATATATTAAGATATATACAGTTTTATGTATGCATATAGGTATGTATGTATGTATATGTGAAATCCCCTTAAACAATTATATCTCTGCCAGGTTTCATTTCCTTTCTTTACATTAACATCAGACATACTCAACTGATTAACACCTCTCTTCCATGCAGCCCTAAAAAATTCTCTTATTTTATATAAACTGCATGCTTCCCTGCCATGGAATTCAGGAGATTCTGAATTTGGGGCCTGGGAATTCACAGGAGTAGGCGCAGACCTGGTGTGGGTGTTCCTGCTGCACTCCAGGTCTGAAAGGAGGAAAGAGCCCACCAGTATGGGAGCTGTAAATGAAGTTTATTTACCCAGATCCAAGCACTCAGAGAAACCTTCCTCTGGAATAAATAACAAATTTATATTAAATTGCCATCTATCTGCAAGATGCCAATAAATGGAACAGGAACGTACTATTGCACAGCACAATAAAAATAAATACTATTCAATATGCAATATATCAGAAGAGATAATTACACATACCCCCAAGGCAAGCAGAATTTAGTAAAAAGACTGTTTGATACTATTCATAGCATTGCTTGATGGGTTCTTTGGAAGAGCCATAAATCCTCTGTTTTCCTGGCAGATGGAAATAAAGCCAAAGTGATGCATCAGTTAGCCTCAAAATAAGTCCACTGATATTCAGCAAAAATGTGAGATAACGACCCCAAATTCTATATTCACCAGGGAAATTCAGTGCACTCTGTGCTTAATTTTCAGTGCTTAGTTATGTAGTCTTCCTTGTGCTATCTGCATCCATTGTTAGTCTGACATGATGAATTGCCTCCTCGGGTCTCAGCAGGGATAATTATTCTCTGAGCAGCTCACACAGCCGCCCTCATCGCACACAGAGAGAATACAAAAGTCAGGAGAGTTTGGCAAACTAGGGAAAAAAAAAGAAAAAAGAAAGGAAAAAAAAAGATACAAAAGCTACAAAAGAAAACAACAAAAAACTTCAGAATGCTTCAGTTCAGCAGGTGATTGAAGTCCAGTGGAGCAGATAAACCCAGCAGTGTTGGAACTAGATGATTTCTCAGATCCTTTCCAATCCAATGCAAACCATTTACACATCAAGTGTCTGCCTGCCCGCCCCACCCCTGTTTTATGACAGCAGTAACAGGATATTTGGCTACAGTCTCACCTCCACTTCTTCCATAAGCATCAATTTGACATTTTAAATTCTTCAGGGCAGTGGCTGAGAGCATGATCACCTTACAGCCTAGCTGGAGGGCTCACTCCTTTATCGTCCCCAAAGCAGAGATGGCATTTTCATATAAAGATTTGTGTGCACCTGTCGTGGTTTGACCAGGAAGTGAGGTTCTGGGAAAGTTATGGTCAAACCAATCAGTGGCCAGATTTGAAATTGGCACCTGGTGTGGCCACTGGGGACTTGGATACACCTCTGAGAACACACAGGGGTTAAAAGCAGAGCATTCCCAGGGAGACTTCCTCTTTGGGGCCCGGCAGGTGAGCGGATCTGATCTCCTCCCCTGCCCGGCTGTGTCTGGGTGCGGGAGGGGGAGGCCATGTGGCCTGAGGGAGAGAAGCCAGAGCCTTGCAAGATGCAGGGGTGGAGGAGTCCTGGGATGGTTTGGGCAGCCCCCCCTTTTTTTCCTTTTTTGTGTCTATGTAGATTAATAAAGTGCTGGTTTTTTCCCCTCCATTCCCAAGTTGGATCCTACTTTGTTCTGTTTCTGGGTCACATCTCACAGTAACCATTTTGGAAATACACCTTTCATGGGGGCACTGTCACTGTGCCAGGGTCAATCCATGACAGCACCATAACATACCCAGGAACACTTGTACATAACACTTACATTTTGCAAGTCTAGTAAATTTTTCCTCAACATTCTAACAAGAATCTAAAACTTTTTGCTTCAATAAGCTGCATTATTTGTGAATCTGTGTTCATAAAAATTCCTGTTGAACTTGGCCAGACTTAGACTGTCAAATGAGTAAACTGTATTAATTGGGCATTTGTGATGATGACTGTGACCAGAATAACAGTATAAGCCACACTATTGCTGCATCTAGGATTTATTGCACATAACCAGACTTAAGGTACAGAACTGCATCTAGGATTTATTGCACATAACCAGACTTAAGGTACAGAACTGGGTCTAATCAGAAATTAAACCCAGCCACACCCATCCCTTCTAATCGCTGAGAATCATCTAGAAGGTAAAGACATTTATTTATTCCCAAATTTCTATGCTCTTAACACAACAACATCTCATCAGGGTACTTGGTAGCTGCAGTAAAAGGGGTAAATCTCAGTCTCTGGACACCAGGTTGTCAGGTGAAATGGGTTTCCTTCCTCAGCCAAGCCATATGAGGGGCAGTGCTAATGCTCACAGCATGCAGGAGATGAACTTGAAGCCTGCATGAGAGAAGGAGTGAAAAGGAGAAAAGCCAGCAAGGGCAGGGAGAGATAACACCACTGTTATTGATTTTTTTGTGTGAAAACTGTTCAGATATTGTGATAGGATGGTAATGTAAAAAAAAACCTACACAGATGAACAGGCAGATACATTAGAACAGATTGATTTTTCACTTTTATTTTCCTTAAATATATTACTGGGTTTTAAGCAGTTTAAAAAATACCAAGAAACTCTCCAGTTAGGCAGCTTTTTCACCTTACCCTTCATTAATAACTACTACAGCTCACTAAGGACCTCTCACACTGGAATTGGCCCAATTCACAAAATACCATTTTACCTTTAATAAGAAGCTCAGCCTAAGAGCTTTATATATACATAATATTGGCAACAAAATGTGTGGGAGTAATGACAGATCTTATCTCTGTCAATAGGGGTAAGGAGGCATAGAAAGTGGTTTTCTCAGCCTGTGGAAGTATTGAGACCAAAACACCTCAACATCTTCCCTCTGTGCCATGTGCTGACTGGAGGGGATGGAGATATGCACTGACAGGGACGGGCACATTAGAGACCTGGAAGGTCTTGGCTCGTGAAAGAATTACTTTGGTTACTTTTGTTGTTTTGCCATGCTGAGAGGGAGTTGGATCTCTGGAGCCTTTGAGAGGTTGAAGCCAAGGTTACAAACCTGCTCCTTCCTGGAGGGCAAGAAGAAAAATGGAATTCAGTCAATAAGAAGTTATCATCTGAAATCATGCTTTTCAGAGTAAATTATCTGCAGACCCATTTCTCTAGAAATCTATGTGAATCTTTACTCTTCAAAAAGCTTTAGGCTAAAAGCAAACTAATATCCTAAGCCTGTCCCTTCATGTGCCTCCACTCACCACCTCCTCACAGTCATTTTTAGGGAGTCCTTTGTGTTTTTTTGTTCTATTTTTCTTCATTTGCTTCAACCTTTGACAACTCTGTGTTCTCAGTAGTCACATGGCAGCTGCACCATAATTGTTTGGAATAAATATAATGCAAGCTGCTGCCGTGCTGTTTTCTTGCATGCCATATAAAACTGGAACACGTATAAGACATCTAAAATAGCTAATTCTTTGTAAGGAGCTACAAAAGATAATGATGCCAGAGAAATAGTGGCTGATTGCCCTGGCCCACACATTTATGCTACCAAAATATTGATAACAACAATTTTGGTGTAGCTAAGTCCCCAGTAACTTTCTTTTAAATTGCATAAGTGGGCCAAGATTAAAGGTTCTCATTTTGCACACTGTAAAGTACAAAGAACAGAGAAAATATACAAGCTATTCAAAGAGATGTTGATACTTTACCTGTTAAAGTTCTTCAGAACTTTCTTGTTGTTTGGCTGGGTTTGTGTTGTTTGGGTTTTTTTCCCACTGATACATATTCTCTATTTCCTTACAGTTCTCAGAGCCTTCCAGTCTTTCTGTTGTCTACAGGAGATCAGGCTGTTCAGAAGTCTATTAATCTAACACTTGTTTTGATGTCCTTTCCTTATTTTACTCCCTTGCCCTCCTTTAGCATCTACTACAGAAAATACTTTTGTCATAGGCCACAGGAAAATGTGATGATAAGCATTTGATTACTGCCTTCTCTCTAGCAATAATGCATTTAGTGTGAAGTATTTATTAGAAGGAAATGAAAGATTCAGGCTTTTTGAGGAACGGTAGCCAGCTTTCAAGATTAACTGACAAGAAAATATATTGTACACTACTAATGGGAGATGTGTCCCATACTGCTGCTATCGAAGCTGCCACACAAAATAATGAAATATTCTACAAAACATGCCTACAAGGTAATTTATATAGAACCAACACTTGTCATACGTTGGAAGTGAGTGACCTATGCTGTTCTGCTTTGCTCCACAGCCTCATTAGTTATGGTGGCTGTGGGGAGCTCTATGGACAGGTGTCCTGGGACTCTGTGATGGAGAGGAGAGGGGTCATAAAGCCAGACCTGTGCTGACTGCTGGCTAAGGCTATTGCAGGGCACATTTTTAAAGTTCCAGTGAAAGTTCCTATATATAATTGCCACAGTTAACACACAATCCCTGTTCCAAATGCTGCCCCCAGCCAAGATGTGAAGGGGAATGACCTGTGCTACATCTCACAGGCTGAGCAGCTCCCTGCCTGCAGTGTCAGTGGAGGACAAACTCAGAGCAACACACGCTCCTGGGATTTGACAGTGTATTGCTCCCCTTTCCCTTCTAGCCAGGAGATGAATGGGTACCACCATGCCCCTCTTTATATCCTCATTTCCATGTCAATATTAGCCTGAAAATGGCTCACCCAGCAGAACAAAGGACCCTGTTTCTGTCATAGAAGAATCTTCTCACTCCCTTTTTTCCCTCTCTTTGATGTTGAATGGCAAAGGGAGGATATGATAAGCTGAGGACAGTGATGGGGAACCTATCTTTTGATAGGCACTACATCACTTTACAGGGGACAGGGTACAGCACCAACTGCAACTGACAGTCAACATCTAAGCACTAAGCAGGAAATTTCTAAATCTAATTCTAACTTTTCTGTTACTCACTATTTATTTATCTCTCCTAGTGTTCATAATCTCGAAAAGCATGCTGGTTACCAGCAGTTTGAGACCAAGGACATGAAAATAAAGAAATTTATCAGGAAGAAAGCTTTGATGAGATGGAAATAAAATCAAGTCCAAGTCACCTTTAATCTGTCGTTAAAGAAGTACAGGATTAAATTTAGAGATTATGGAAACACTCATGACAATATACTGGGCTGAACAATTGCTATAAATAAAACCCTCTATTTCTTCTCTTAGCACATTGGCAAAAACTTGATAAAGAAAAACGCAATACTGATCAAAGTACATATGTAACTAATTACCTGGTTTTACATCCTTCCTCCCCTCTGTGCAGGCATTAATGATGAGCATGAAATACAGGAGTGAGTGCAGATCAAAAGAACATTACCTGAATGTGCATGAATCTCTTATATTCCCCTTCCTCCCAAGACTACACTTCTCATATCTCTTCTGATTTTAGATGCTTTTTCACATCTGTTATTCTTTTTCGTCTCCTTTTGGTTTGACAGGACTGCACTGCACATACTGGGGACGTGAACCAATGATTATTTCAGTGTGACACATTCACTTGATTTTAGCTATCCAAGCTTGCAAAATTTGACCAGCAAGTCTAAATTTGATTCAAAATGAGGACCAAGTTTTCTGTTAGGTTGCAATTCAAGACCTCTATCTCAGTTTGAATCTGGCAGCCTCGTGTGTCTAGGAGATATTGGAATGACTTTCTGATCCTGTGTGGGTTTTTTTCTTCCCTTTGAGCAAGCAGCATAACTCTCATGAGAATATCCATCTTTATGACAATTTCTCTATCTCTTCCTGTAACACTGTTAAAGAATTATTTTTCTTGTGGGATTTCAGCTTCTTTCAAACTGTAATCAACAACCCACTTCCCCCATCAAAACCCCACAAAAAACACACAATAGGAAAAAAGCATGTGATGTATATTCCTTAACTTCATGATGGAAATAATATAAAATCTCTAATGCTGCCTAACATCACCATGTGCTCTCCCAATGTATTTCACTTTCTCCTGCCTTTTTTCGTCTCTCTCTGCCTCCTACACCGAGGACCACTCAGCTAAGCATTTAAAGCATTTGCTCAGTCTGAAAGACCCTGCAAACTCCTCCTTTCTAGGCACTCCAAACCAAGCTCCCAATGCATTTTTTCAGTCCATACAGCTTCGTTTCCAGAACCTTCCTAATGCTGCTACTGTTGTTTGGATTTAGCTTTTGCAAACACAAATCCGTGCTTTGGTTTCTGCACAGAGCCCCTTTGTTTCTGTTAATCCCAGCACAATTGCTCTAATACATTTGTTTTTACCACAGAACCTCCCTGCAACAGAAGACCCTGGTTGTGTTGCCTCTATTAACTAAGAATAACTGTTGATGAAATTACATCCTCAAGGTCTCTTTCATTAGTTTCTTTTGAACTTCTGAATGCTTTCCCAGGGATTTGATTGCTTTTAGACTGGCACTTCCTAACAAGGCTTTTGATGTAAACTTTCATGCCACTGTTACTATGACAATAGTGTTATGCTGCAGCAGCATTAATTGGAATTTTGATTATTTCCTTGGCTCAGAACACTCTGTGTTTTAATAACTGGTTCAGCTGTGCTTCAGATCCATGCTGCAAGGCAAAGCTGAAATCTTTGAGTTAAGAGAGCTACTGAAGAGGAATAAATGGAAGATGGAAGTGACATTATAAGACAAACAATATTCCTCTTTATTGTTTTTGTGATTCATGAAAATTAGTCATTGTACGGAAAAGATGCACATTTTCTTCTAGGCTAAGAAACTATTACATAACTCTCTCTATTCTTATACCCAGATTAATTTTCTTTCAGATGTTGGAAATTATGAAAAACGTAAATGTGAATTCCCCTAAAATAAAGTATAATAAGTTCATGTTTGAACAGGAGTGGATGTGGGGGGCTTTGTAAAGCATCAGTTATCACCACTGCCAACTTTTAACATTCCTCATTCCTCAAAATTTGAAGGGGCAGCATATAACAAGGCAAGGCATAAATGTTTGATGAGACGTATTTAATTTTTCCTGTCCCAGGTTTGTATCAAATCCCAATTAGATATTATCAAGGGACAGAACTTAAATGTATCGCAAAATTAATTAATCAAGGGACAGAAATGAAATTTATCACATAATTAATTAATCTCATTCCATGCCCTTCATTACCAAAATTAGTGCCCAGTTTTAACTCTCAACAATTCATCATATTTTGGCTACAGGTGTGTGTGTGTGCATGTATACACATACGTCCTTCTTTATTGAAGCCAATGTGTGCATATTTTAGGCCTAATCCAACAACTTTTAAAATTATTGCATACAAGTTTTCAATTCTTTCTGTTATTTATTTATTTATTTATTTATATTCCCATATTTCAGCAAATATTCTATAAGAAATTTCAGTCTAATTCCTGAAGAGGGAGTGCATCTGGACCAGAAAGAAGTTATTTCCACTTGAAGGTTTTCAGCTAAATTGCACAGGATTTTTTTTCTGTTTGTTTGTTTTCCTCATTTGTTTTCTTGGGGGGGGTTATTTTCTGGGTTTTTGGTGTTTTTGTTTTTGTTTTTTTTTTTTAAGTAATGGAAAATCTCAAAAATAAATTCTTAAATTTTTGAGAATTTTTAATCTCTGATAAAGAGAAAGGAAAACTTTAAAGCCTGTTGCCCAATCCAGCTCAGCCTTGCACCATTGCAAGAAAAGCCTGGGCTTTGGAAGCTTCTCAGAGACATAAAACAAGTCACCTAAACTCCCCACCTACAGAAGCTGTAGCCACTCTTCTGTTCAGTACATTTTTATCCACAATTAAAAAGCTCTTAGCAGCCCAGCCACCAGAACTTACCGATGTCAAAATGACCAATAAAACAAACCACAACACACACAAGTAATATTATAAAATCTTTTACCTCCTAAGCAAAATCTAAATATATGGGATTTTATTTCCTCTTTTTTTTTTTTTTTTTGTATTGCAAGGCACATTCCTATATTACTGCCGACATGAAGGGATGCGTATCTCCAAGAAATCGATGGGAGCTGTCTTGAGTGGTTTGATCAATGACTGCCCCCGCCCATTTCAGCCTGGACATTCATCTCCTGTTGTTCTTCAGACAGTTTACAGATTAATAATGAAGCATAAAACCAAGTTAGTGGTAACATATGAGTGGGGGAGATGCAAAGCTGAATATCTCACATTAAGGGCACTCCACACCACCCATCCATCAGAGTGGTTTGCAGTGCAACATTTGTGTAGTTTCTGGTGTCTCCTCACAAACACCCACAAATAAATAAATACAGCTGCTTCATAAGAATCCCTCTATTTTACTTATGAAAATGAAACCACTGGCCTTTTAAAGTGCAAATGCAATTGGTCTGATTCTCCCATCAATCAGACAAAGTAAATCAGAAGTCAGTATATTGAATCAAGAATCTATGGTGATTTACATTGGTTATTAAAAGTAATTATTCTATGTCAAGTCCAAAACAGCTTTAATTTTTTTCTTTCTTTTATTTTTTTTTCAGTTTTTAGTTTTTGAGGCTTTTTCCAAGATACAGGATCAATAATACCACTGTGAAGAAATTAGATTATTCAGGGTAGTAAGATAAATACCCTGCTAAGATCACCTGTATTAATTCTATGAATATGGTATGACCTCATCTGGGACAATAAATTTAAAATTTATTCAGTGGTGTCTCAGGCTATTCTAGCTAGATGGCCACCTATTTTGTTTTATTCATTGATTTCACCTAAAAGAAGGTCTAGAAACTGTAGGATTAGACCTGTTTTTTCTCCTTAAAATAAAAATAGAGAGAAGCTACCAATCTATGACTCCTTTAACTTCCATATTATCTTTGTGTTCCCACATCAGCTGTTTGTTTTGGCTATCAAATTCACAAGTTTTGCAAGCAAGGTCATGTGTGTTAAGCCTTCCTCAAAAGCAGCTGACATACTATAGCCACACAGCAGATGATAATGAAGACAATAATAAACATTTAAAAATTCAGCATTTTACCTCCAATATCAAAATTAGAAATAGGAAAACAGAGGAGGTCATTAACAACAGCAAATTATTTTAAGAATTTATTCAGAAGAGCTACTCATTCTTTTTTATATACATAATTCATACGAAAAATATGGTTGGAGTCTTAAGAAAAAAAGATAAAATCAATCTAGCAGCACAAAAAAATAAAATATTTAGAAATATCCATTTTTGCATATTCCGTTGCCTGCTGAGATTATTTTTTTGTTTAATATAAAATTGTTGTCTGGTAAAAATATTTCAGGTTATACCGTAAAAGGAATATGGACAGTTTTCCAGTTGTCTGCAAATAAACCAATTATCCTAACTTATTTTTATACATTTTATTTTATTTCCCAAAAGTTCACTAAAATCTGTGGGTTTTGACAAGAGTGAGAGGGAAAGAAGAAACAGACATTTTCTCTTTAAAAAAAATTTACATCTGCTTGATGCTTAATTTGCCTTGCCTTTTCATCTTCCTGACAAAGTTAATAAACTCCAGTAAGAATTCATAAGTTAATCAGAATTTTTTAAACATGTGTAAACAACCAGGCAAAGGTGGGCACAAGAATCCTCACAAAAAGTTGTGGAACTAGCCAGAGCAAAACACAGCATCCTGCACCGAACAACCCAACAAAGACTTAATCACCTCAAAACAGTGAATTGATCCCCCTTAAATATTCTAAGATGCAAATTCTGGTTATTTAGGGGATTATATACAGATTTTGGCTCAGTGTTTTTGTTGGACTCCCTATTTCAATAATGCAGGGTGAATGTCATCAGCAAAATTAGCAGTCAAATGGAGACAATAATTGCAAAGAGGCTTTTGATAAGATTAGTTGCCTTGCAGGACCCCTGTGGGAGAGTCACCATCCTACCAAGTCCAGCCCTTTACCAGTCTCCAGGTTGTCAACCAGACCAAAGCACTGTTGCCATAAAAAAATCTGTGCTGTCTCTCTACTGGGTTGGAGAAATTTCTGTTTAAAAAACAAATAAAATAAAAGGGAAAGAGAAAAAAAAACAAACAAAACCAAAACAACAACAACAACAACAAACAAACAAAAAAGCAAAAACAAACAAAAGCCCAAAAAACAAACAACAGCAACAACAACAACAAACAAACAAAAAAGCAAAAACAAACAAACAAAAGCCCAAAAAACAAACAACAGCAACAACAACAACAAACAAACAAACAGAAAAACACCCCTCTGTTCCAAAATGTTTCAAATTTTTATGAAGTATGTGGTCACAGAAAAATTGAACACACTCTCTATTTTTTGAAGATTAAATAATTTCTATTTGCCATTTTGGTTAAATACATTGAGTTACTAGTTCTGCATCCTGTCATGGGTGTTGTAAATGGCCCCATGTGGTTACTGAACAGTGGAGAGCAGAGTAAGTTGTTTGCTTGGGGTTATTTTCTGGTTTTTTGGTGTTTTTTTTTAAAGTAATGGAAAATCAGAACCATGATCAGAACCATGTCTTTCCATAGCTCGGTGTTCTGGCCATGCTTCATTGCACTTCACAAAGTTTTGGGATGCTTTTGCAGCACAAAGACACAACTTTTCCTCTTTGCTTAAACATTTAAACAACCATTATCAAAACCAAATGTACCAAAAATAAAAATATATCAGTTTAAAACCTTTGAAACTATGATATATAAATCATACTATCAAACTTATAGTATTCTCTTCACTTACTGGTTCACTTAAGAAAAAAAATGTCTTCTAGAGAATTAAACATAGTCACACTTGTTGAGAAGTCCTATTGCAATACTCAGCAGAACTAGTCCAAATGAGATTTCATGAGATTGTGCACCAAAAGATGTCAAGGTCACTATCCAAAACCATGTGTGAATGGTCAACAACATCAATGGGCAAGTAAAGAGGAAGAATCTTCTCGATCCACTCACATATCTCTGAATTTTCAGCTGAATTGTCTGATTTTTATTTTTTTTTTAATTTCTAAATTTGAGTTGGAACCCTAAGTAGAAACAATTATTATATTTTCCCAATTCATATCAGGAAGTGTTTTGACTGGAACTTTTTATTGTATTCTGTCTTTTCTTGCCAGCCATGTGCTCTCTTTTGTAGAGGGAAAAAAAAATTGTGCAAAGTGATTTGAATATGTCAAAACTTCAGAAGAATCTGCTTCCTATCCTTGGTAAAGTTAGGATGAAATATACCATGAGAAAGAAAAATTCTGTATCCCTGAGCGTTTATAATTCTGTGAAGTCTCATGGAACAAAATTGTACTGAGAATGCTGTTTTCTGTCATTTGGATTTACAGACCAAAGGGAAGAAAATAATCCCCTGGTTGTTTTATCCTTTCTTTTCACTGAATTAAATAAAAACATAGCTTTTTTCTTGCTGCAGCTGCCAAATCAGTTCCACCATACTTTATATATATTAACCTTTTTCTATTTTGCTCGTGTTGAATGTCTATGAGACATACTCCAAAGAAACTGATGGAGAATTGAGGAAATACTGGCTTATGATCCTAACTGCAGCTACATGAAAGATATAAGAATCACCAGTAAGACAAAATAGCACCAACCATTCAGAAATATCTAAAGATAATCAAAGTGGACTCATAAAAACGAGATTCCAGCTGAGAAATGTACTAGAATTGCTCAATATATTCATCTTCAAATCAGTACAAGCAAAAAATGTTGCAGAAAATTGCCTAAATTCCAGGAAAGCACATACTACAAGTTTTCACATTGAAGATCTGAAATGGAAATATGTACATTTAGAGAAGACATTAAGAAATTAAGGTGGGGGAAAAGAAGGGCGATTAAAACAATGTGTAAATGAAATGGAGAAGAGTTGCACTTTAGTTATGTGTAATTTTTTCTTGAAGACTGATTTTTTGTTCAAAAAATCTGAAAATTTTTAGTATTGCTAGTTTGCATCTGATACAATCAGACACATCATTAAGTGTTTTCTATATCTGGTACTGTTGACGGTTTTGTACAAAGCAGCATCTGTTATAAATGCTTAGAAAAACAGATCTCCGTCTTCCAATAAATGGAAACAGTTCAGACTACACTGGAAAGCTTTGTCTGTAAAAGTCAGAGTCAGCTGGAGTGTGCTGCACTAGCAGCTTTAATGCTCTGTCAGTGCTTTGTCCACCTCTTAGTGTATTGGGAATGAAGGGTAAATTCCTGGGGTGCCATGTCAGGAGAAGACTCCTCAAGGCTACTGAACCACAAAGTCCCAATTCCAATATTTGACAGCTGTTGGTGTTGGTCTCTGTGGTTTAGAAACTGAGAAGAACATTTCTTCCCTCAAATTTAACTGGTGGAAAGGAAAACAAATTTCTTTCGTTCCTTTCCCTCTTATTTTTGGTTTATTAGTATTACAGAGAATGAGCTTTAGGGAAATACTTTTGAGAAGTTCTGACTTCTCCAGACCATTATTTCTTCATCTACTTTTCTAATAGTTATTCATTTTGCTGAATTTGTACAGGCTGAAATGTAAATCACTCCTTGGATTTTGATAGCATAGGAAAATCTTTACGTGTTGGTTCCAAAAAAATTCAAATAAATAGTGGAGACTACTTGTAAGAAGCAATCATGGCTTTCTTCTTATCTATTACCATGGTTTACCTTGTATCAGGCTGTAGATTATTGCAACTATTTACTAGGGCAGATAGTAAACTTTGACTCTAATAGCACTTGACTTACAGTACATCACATGAATTGGTTTCTGTTATCTGATGCTTTATATTTATGGAGGAGGTAAAGCAGAACAGATGTCTAACTCCACCATTTTTCTGTGTGTAATGCACTACATACATTTTTGTTCCCTCATGTTCCCAATGGAAAAGAAAAAAAAACAAAACAAACAAACAAAAAAAAAAACCCACAGGGCCAAACAAAACAAAAAACAAAACAAAACAGAACAAAACAAAACAAAGAAAAAAACCAAAAACAAACAAAACAAACAACAACAACAACAACAACAAATGTCTTTATGGAAATATAACCAAAATTTTCAACACTGAATATAAGTTAAATTGCTTAAAATATGTTTGGTTTGTCTAGTCTGGTCCGTGTCTAGTCTGACACAATTTCTGGGCTCATTTAATAAGTTGGCTTTTGTTAACAGAGTTTTTCAATTCACCATAATTTATTAAGAGTCCCAATAAACTTGGTTCTGTTCTTGATTATCTCTCTGAAAATGCTAGCTTAAATTTAGCCTTGTTTAAATAGCACTAAATCAATGAGAGATCAATGTTGAATATAGCACTGCCTCTTGGAGAGACTTTGATCAATGGAGCATTTGGTTGGTTTTATCTGATTGAGACTTGGTCTGAGACTAGACAATTACAGGAAAATAACTCCTTGAAAGTTAATATATTTTCCTTTTCCTTTACTGTGTGTTCTGACTACAGCGCAAGGGACTTGTGACAAATGCTATATAATATATGTTATAAAATACTTGCAAAATATATGGTTGTTGATTGTTTCCATAGGCTGCAACATATTTCTTTTCCAGGGCCCACATCAATATATCTCTGTGTCTGTGAGGATGGAGGAAACTGGGAATGTTAATGTTATCCCTAGCTGTAGTTTTTGCCATATCTTGACTAGGGGAGCCCTGTCAGCTATTAAATAGCCCTGTAGGCCCCAAATGTCAGCATATGAAACCCACAATTTGTAATTCTGAAAAAAAATATTTAAAGGTGACTGAATATGCCCTTATAAGCTACATAACCTATAAAATCAGTATTTCTCCTGGGTGTTTAGAGATTAATTGACATCTCATGTGTTTACAGGGCTACTTTAGGGGAATTCAAGCAAAGGAAGAGAGGTGCTGTCAGAGCCCAGTACAGGTGCTGTCAGGCTATGGAGGTGGGGAAGGGTCTAGAGGGTAAATCCTATGATCAGCAGCTGAGGGAGCTGGGAAGGGGTCAGCCTGGAGAAAAGGAGGCTCAAGGGGGACCTTGTGGCTCTGCACAGCTCCTGACAGGAGGGGTTGGGCTCTGCTCCCAGGGAACACAGCAGAGAACAAGGAGAAACGGCCTCAAGCTGCACCAGGGGAGATTCAGCATGGAAATCAGGAGGAATTTTTTTCATAGAAAGGGTGGCTGAACACTGGAAGAGGCTGCCCAGGTGCTGAATCCACATCCTTGGAGGTGTCCAAGGAATGACAGGACGTGGCATTCAGTGCTGTGGGCAGTGACAAGGTGGGGAGCAGTCACAGGTTGGACTCGATGGTCTCAGAGTTCTTTTCCTACCTAAATGATTCTGGGATCCTGTATTGACAGAAAACTTTCTCCCTGGAGATGTTCACTCCCATGATTTATGGAAAGTTGAACATCCAATCTACAATCCTAGCAGCACACAGTAGAAGGACTCCTCACAAGGACATAAAGAGCATTCATTTAAACCACATTTGTTTTGGTTTTTTTCACACACCCTAATCCACGTGGTCCTAGTCCTTGTGTAGCTGTATTGAAGACACAGCTACTTACAATTTATGGCAGACAGTTTAGAACTAATTCTTCATGACAGTCTGTGGTTACACAAACTCCAGATTAGCCACTATGAAGAATAACTCCCCTGTTGGGCCTCAAAAGGGTAATCCTTACTTATCCCACTTCCATGTCAGAGGAATGACAGCACTGCCTGAGGCAGTCATGGACTCATTAAGGTTGGAAAAGTCCTGTAATGTCATTGAGTCCAGCCATTAACGCAGCACTGCCAAGGCCACCACTAAACAATGTCCCAAGTGCTACATCCACAGGACTTTTAAATACCTAGAAGGATGGTGAGGTGGTGGAAACAACTGGGTAACCTGTTCCAATGCTTGACAAACTTTCAGTGAGAAAAATTCCACAGGTATGCAATAAAAACCCATCCTGATGCAGCTTGAGGACATTTCCTCTTGTCCTGTACTTTGTTCCCAGGGATCAGAACCTGACCCCCACCTGACTGCACCCTCCTGTCAGGGAGTTGTGCAGAGCCAGAAGGTCCCCCTGAGTCTTCTTTTCTCCAGGATAAACAATCCCAGTTCCTTAAACTCTCCTCATCAGACCTGTTCTCCATGCCCTCCTCTGGATGTGCTCCAGGAACTTAATGTCTTGTTTGGAGTGAGTGGCCCAAAACTGAACAGAGGATTCCAGAAGTGATTTCACATTTGCATCAGACAGAGAATGATATACCAGTCAGATTTCCATAGTGTAGTGCAGGATCCCATACTCTGCATTTTCTATAGCAGCACTCTGGTGAGATGTTCAGCTTATTGTCAGCAAGAATCTCAGAGCTCCTGTAAAACCACTGAGTTCCCTTTCTGGAAATAGCCCTTTTTTTTTTTTTTTTCTGGTCTGTGAAATAACTTCTACATTTTTAGCATTGTTTCATAACTTCAGGCTCTATTTGCACATTCAGTTACCAATTTATCCCTTATGAAATGATGGAATCCTCATTATCCATACAACATTTTCAGAAACTCACTCTAAAAGTCACTAGTCCCTTTAACTCCATCTGCATTTTTACGATTCTAGCTCAACAATTCTAGTGTTAGATCATTGTAATGTAAGCACTTCTCTTAAATTCCTGGTGTCCACTGCTACATACTTTAAGGACACTGCTTGCATTCTCCACAGAAAAAGAGAGACACTTAACAAGTAACCTTAAAAATTACAATTTATTGTATTTAAAAAATACAAATATGGTCAAAAATCACAGAAAAGTCCCAAAAGAAGGGACTCCTAAAAGGTCTTCTGGGAACAGACATCCTTGTTTAATTGACAGCAGGAAAATTTAAGGTTGCTTAATAAGCTTCATTTCTCCAGTCATGCTCAGCCCAGAAGTCAACACAGACTTCTTTGCTTGCAAACATCAACTCATGGTGTGCAGTTAACCCTTGGAGCCTGCAGTGTTCTGCACTGTCCTGAAATGCTCCCCTTCCCTGTGTGACAATCTGTTATAGCCCAGTGCCATCGCCAGCTGGCAGGTAATTTTCCTGTGGAAGACTTTTCTTCCCAGTAAGCGCTGTCATGGTAATATTCAACCCCAGCCATGTAGTTAAAAGAAATTGAAAGGAATAGTCATTTCCCGAGGATGCCTCAACCCATCCAGCGACAGGCGTGCGAGATGGGATAAATCGCTTTTGGAGGCACTTTCATCTCTTTGCCAATTAGAAATTAGACTACACACCAGACTTTTATGTGCATAAAGCTTGTTGGGATAAATCTTACTCCAAATATTTGAGTTCTGCGACAGGCAATTCCAGTAACAATAACTATAAGGTTGCCTGAGATAGAGATACATTGGAAAACCAGATATTGTTGCTCACAGATTATGGGGAAAGAAAGAGAGGAACATGGCCAGATTTAACTTTACACATAATGAACTTATAGGAAAGACAGGAGAATCAAACTCTCATTTAGGATTAAGGAACAAAGACACAGCTTGAATCTCCAGGATGTGGACAGACAAAGTGTAACACTATTGATCAAACAAGTCATGTAGCTGGCCATGGGTATTTAGAGTAAATCCCCAGTCACCAGCATCCCACCTTTTAGAACAGCCTAGCTGAGATCCAGTGGAAGGCATTATCCGTGGGTTTAATTTTACTGCTGCATCAGGAGCTTTTGAAAAATATGCTTTCAATAGCCCTACAATTCATTGTAGATCATGAAAAAAAAAAAAAAAAGGACATTTCAAATGAAAAAACAGGACAGATTCTAACAAAAATAGCAATGAATTCTCTTCCACACAAAGGGGGGAAAAAATTGAATGTTTTGTGAAATGCCTTGTGACAAAATACCTGACATTACCATTAGTAAGTAAATTCTAACCTTTGCCTTGTCCTAGTTTTACCCATAGAGAATTTGGATGTCAAGCCACATACATGGGACCTAAAGTAGGTAGTATTTCCTTTCCTGTGACTGTTTTCAGGCATAGCATCTTCCATTTTAAACCTTATTTCAGGTTAAAATTATTATATATATTTATATATGTGTGTATTTAGTTACAATGTAGGTGCTTATATAAAAGTCTGCTTCAGTTCAAAACTCAGGTCCTGAATTTAAGGTGATTAATTATTCATGTGATTTCACTCTAATTATCTATTTCAGTTACAATGTAACTAAGATGACTGTTGTGTATTTAAGTAATCTTGAAATCCCATTGGGATCCTGATTTGGTTTGTTCCATTTCCTTAACTTTTCTCCAGAGATGATGTTTCTCATTGACCAGCTGGAATATTGCTGGATTCCTTAAGAGAGGACTCTTCCCCCAAAGCTTGCCCAGCTTTCAGCTGTCTTTGAAGCTGATTACAACTGTGGCCTGTTGCACCAAGGTCAGAGCACAATCCTTGCTTGGCTCCAACTCAAGGAAAAATGACAAATATGTCTGAGCAAAATAAGGATTGCATACAATGAATGCTGCTTCCAGACAGCATCATTAGTCCAAACAAGGAGTGGAAGAGATGTATCTGACAAACAAACACATTTATCTGCCTTGGTTGTAAGACTACCTTTCCTATTTTTAATTAGTATGAGACCTCCACCTTTGCAGTTCATCAAGGTGCACTGTGGTTGATTCATGCTTTTTGTCCCTTCTTACAATAAGGAGAGAATTATGTTGGCAATGACTTTGCATTTGACAAGAACCATGAAAGTCTGGCTGAGTATTGACTGTATCAAGACAGTTGTGCTGCCAGAGTGTTCACACTTCCTTACAGGCCAACATTTTCATTGGCAATATTATTTATATGAAATATAAATAACATTTTTTCAGTTTTCACTTTTCTAATCCTCATGTCTCGTCCAAGCAAAAGGAAAAGGTCGTTAATTCTTTTTGTGGATAATTATAAAGTTCCAAAATTTGCAGCATAAATATTGTGGGACATGTTGGAAATGCCTTATTCTACCAAAATTTTAGCAGAGAAATTTTCCCAAGATACTGCAGGAGGTGATGCACTATATACACAATGAAACTCATTAAATGTCACATTTTGCTGCAGAAGTCCATTCATTAAAATGTCCCAGTTTAGATACCAGATTTAATGGAATTTCTCCATAAACCCCAGCCTCCTTATCTTTTTCCTGTTAGTTTCTGACGTGCTTCATTGTCAGTTAGAAGAAGGTAAATACATAAGCGATGATGTGACAATTTCAGGACAATACACTGAGTTTATTATCACAGTTTTGACGAAATCTTCTTTGAGTGTAGGACAAATAAGCCACTTTTGTTTCATTCACAACAAAGAAAATTCAAAACTTTTAGAATATAAAGGCTTTAGGTGCTGATAAGCAAGAAAACTAAGATAACAGCTTGAAAAGCGTGGGGGGAAAAATAAAAAGTGGGATTAATTGCATTATTCTGAAATAGGTGCAGAGCTGTCAAATCCTCTTCTCACAGTTAGGTCTTGTTCTCACTGAGGTACCAGTAATTTGGCCTAAGCAATGATGGCTTTAATATTAAATACCAGCACTTCATCTTATAGTCAGGTAGCAAAGACAAATCATTGTCTTCCTGAAGCATACCGGGAAAAAAGGGATTAAAAGCTATAGTTTAAATGATAAAATTGAAATAGCCTTGAAAATGCAAACATTTGCTGGCAAAAAGACAGATGTAAAGCAAACAGTCCATGATCTCTGTCTGATTTTAGAGGTTTTACAACATTTGATGGAAGACAAGAACTCTATTCTTTACCATGCAATGTCTCAATAATTTCTGTTTTGTTTTTCTTCTTAGTATAGCACTCTATGAGTTGCTGTCCTGGCTTTAAAACCACAAAGTTTTAGCCAAACCTTTTCTTCAGGTTTGATTAACAGATATCTAAATATTTTTCTCTTGTAATTATTGTTTTGAAGGAGAACAAAACACAAGTAGGAGATGAAAACTGCATGTTTAATTTTCATCCTGACTACAGTTTCAGTTCAAACTTTTTTGAGTGCTACTTCAAGTGCTGGGAAAAGGACAAATTGGCTCAAAGCAAATGTTCATGCACCATTGAATGTACAAAAAATACAAGGTATTCAATATGAATTCACATGGAACTATGAAAAAAATATCCCCTGCCTCTATTTCACATTATAACTGTAGAAGAGGAATTCCTTTTGGAGTGCTATTAGTCAGCAAAAAAATGTCCCTTAGAAAAAAAAATAAAATAAGAAATAGAGAGAAATGAATATGCAGCAGTATCAGCCTGAAAGCAAAATGAAAGCCACTGTGTCAATTCTGAAGGTCTGACTGAGTTAGTACATGCCATTTTTATACCTTATTTCAGACTGAATGGAGTATATACCTTGGGAATACACAAAATTAGAACCTTGTTTTAGCAGTGTTATTAGGGCAAAATTACCTTTGAAACTAAGAGAGAGAGAGAGATCTAGGATCTACAGAGCACAGACTTGGAAAAAAGGAATTAACTGTAAGAATTGATTTATAGTATCCTAACTCATAGTACTATTTTGTCAGCAGACACCAAAAACTGTTCCAACAGGGACAGAATCAGAGCTCAAGGGGAAGGAGTAGAATAATTGATCCCATCTGTTAGCATCCCAATCACTAACAGTGATCAGCTCAGGGCTGTCCAAACAGATTTTCAAAGAGTGACTATTAACAGCAGTCTGTTTAGAGAGATGTAAAAATTTAGGTCCATTGGAGATACCTTGTACTTCCAGCACTCTGTAAAGACAGAGCAAAAGGTTTAAAACTTATCTCAGTGCCCTAATGTGTTACTTACATTGCAGCCTAGAAATTCAGTGCTGCAGTACATGAAAACAAAGCATTAAATCTTACTTAAGCAAAACAAAAATAACATATTTCCATTCATAATCCAGGAAGAATTATGTTGAATATTGGAAACAATTATTAGTTTTGATAAAGAAATTGTATCAGTTTCCCAGATAGTCTCACTGCACATGTTTGATTGTTTGAGGATTGTTTAAGGAAGAAATTTAAGAATCACAGGTTTGTTGGAAGGGACTACATTGGGTTCATTTGGTCCCATCTCCCTGCTCCAGCAGGGCCATCCCTGAGCACAGGAAACAGGATTGTGTCCAGAGGGGTCTGGAATATCCCCAGTGAGGGAGACTCCATCCCCTCTCTGCACAGTCTGTCCCAGTGCTCGGTCACTGCCCAGGACAGGAGTTCTGCCTCATATCCAGGAGGAATTTCCTGGCTCACTCCCTGCCCTGGCTCTGGTGCCGCTGCTGGGCCCTGGAGCAGAGCCTGGGCCCTGCTCTGCCCCTCCCTGAGACAGGGACAGACAGGGATGGGGTTCCCTCTCGGCTGGGCTCCTCTCCAGGCTGAGCAGCCCCAGCTCCCTCAGCATCCATGGATACATCTTACAAGGGACCATGGACATGTGGGTGTTGTGTTTTCCTGGGTGCTCCCTGACCCAATCCTCCTTGAACTAGGGAAGATCCGCCTCCCAAGATTCCTTTGCCCTAGTCTCCTGTGCCAGAGATCCCTGGGGACTGGTCCTGTCACTGAAGAATGCAAGGAAGGCGTTCAATAACTCTGCTTTCTCTGCCCCTCTCTTACCAGGGTCCCCTCTTCATTTTCTAATGGGCCCACGTTATTCTTTGCTTTCCTTTTGTTATGGATGTATTTTAAAAGCCCTTTTGAGTTATCCTTGACAGTCTTGGCCAAATTTAATTCTTTTTGCGCCTTGGCCCATCTAGTAGCAGAGCTGGGAAGACTAGTGTATGCAAATCTGAAGTGTTTAAGCAGTAAAGTGCTTAAAAAATAAGTGTATGAACTAAAGTAAAGAAAGTTGGGCTCCCAGAGAGTTTTGCTGAGAAAATTCTATGCATAGAGGATCAGTGATGTCCTAAGTGGGACTCTGACAAAGACTTTCCTGAAACCTGCATGACAGCAACTCTCACTCCTCATTCCATTTTTTTTTTTTTTTTTTTTTTTTTTTTTTTTTTTTTTTTTTTGATTAAGGGTTTTAAACAAGCCATTTGGGAACAACTAGTGAAGATGAAGGTGCAGAAGGATCATAGAATTGTTTAGGCTGGAAAAGTCCTCTAAGACTTTAACTCAGCACCATTAACTCAGCACCACTGTGTTCACCACTAAACCACATCCCTAGGTGCCACATCCATATCTTTAAATATCTCCAGGGGTGGTGACTTCACCACTACTCGGACAACTTGTTCCAATGCTGGACAATCTTCTCCATGGAGAATTTATTTTTTTTCCCCTAATATCATAATTAAAGCTCCCCTGACACACCTTGAGGTCATTTCCTCTTATTAGACAGACACAGGGAAAACAGAAGCCTGGGTTTTATCAGTATAAATACCATTCCGGTCCTTTAGTTAATATTGCCATTTTCTAGCAACTACAATGCCACCTAAAAGTCCAAACTCCAATTTACATGCAGGACTAAATTCTCATGATGACACGTGACAACTTTATGCTTCCATACACCTTTGTGTATTCATAAGAGAAGTCATAAATGTTAAATAACCATCTGACCCATGAGAAAAGTAAAATTATCAATCATCAGAATTCCTCCTGGCTGCAGTGTCTCCTTCACAGCTCCATGAAGTTGAGGACATGAGTGCCATGTGTGCTCCCTGGGGTCATAAAGAGCATCACATTCTCATCATGAAAGCAAAACTCTTCCTCATTAGGTTACATATCTGTCACAATATACTGATCAATCTTTTGACGTGACACTTGCAGCCAGCACAGAACAAAGAGTACAAATGCCATCAAAACACAACACAGAGAAGCAAAAATCTTTGTCTGGGGGAAAACACCCACAAAGTGACCAGAAAAACCCCACAGCAAGAGAACAGAGAATCACCAGTGCCATCCCCTCCTGCACCCTGTGTCCTGTTCTGATCTTCACACACACAAAGATGATCACACACAGCTGGCACATAAAAAATTTTACACTGGCATTCACCATAGTTTTGAAATGTATTCAAGGCGCTTTTTAAATTTTAACCTATGGCAAAATCTGACAGGTTTGCACATCTCAGTTTCCAGATGTGCTGTCCAAAAATTCCCAATTCTAATGAGTATACTTGAAAATTATTTAATATGGGACAACTGACCTGTAGAGGAGGGAAACAGAGGGTTACTGCAGCTTTCCTTAGGGTAAAACCTTGGTGTAATCCTCTTATTTGATTAAAACCCACCACTCATGGGACAGGAATACTCAGTGTGTCTAATAGTGTGTTATTTCATGCAGGTCTTCAAAATTCATGTTTCTAACATTTTGTAAATTCTTACCTTTGTTTTTTAATTCCCTGGCTGGATGTACAGCAGAGTGATAACAAAAAACAAATTAAAAAAAAAATAAGAAAAAGATAAAAAATAAAAGACCACCCAAATACAACATGAGCAAACAAAAAAAAAAAAAAAAAAAAAAAAAAAAAAAAAAAAAAAAAAAAAAAAAAAAAAAAAAAAAAAAAAAAAAAAAAAAAAAAACCAGAAAAAAATTGCCTTTTATGCTGCAGAACCTCATTGCTATAGAACATATAGAACGTACAATAGATTCTTCTAAATGGATTGCTTTTGACCTGCCTAATTATTGAACAAATTGGACCATTGTCATTGCTGAGCAAACCAAACCCAGGGAAACTCTAGTCCTGAAAGGGCAGAGGCACTTTGTCCACATTTTGTGCTGGGCATCCCAGACAAGGAGCCAGGCAGATGGTCAGGGCTGTCCACTCTGACATCCACCCACCTCCCCTACCAGTTCTGCTCAGCACATCCCCTTTGTGGGCTGCTCCCTTTAGGGTGGCTGATCCATCACTGCCCACAGCGCAGGAATACAAGGGTAGGATTTGTCTTATCTCATTTGAGCTATCTAAAGGTTAGAGATCTAAATCTGAGCTGGTCACCCTAGGCTCTTTTATTTTTTTGTCAGTGGAGAGAAATAGGACAGAGGGATGAGTCTCTGGAGATGTTTATCTCCTAGTGGTGTGAATCACCATTTATATAAAGCCCCTTCTGTGATGTTAGAGATCAAGTTTATGCTCTATTGTGTTATTGCTAATTCTCATACCAAAGCACCTAATAAGTCTCAGGCATGACCCGTGACCATGGTATGACTACAGCTCTCTGCTTTATTCAAAGTGGACCCTTGTTGTTTTTCTTAATGGAAATTTCCTGTGTTTTTAACATGAGTTTGAGTCCAAGACAGAGAAATGGTAACTATTTATATTTCAAATGGTATTTTCTAAGGCTTACTTATAAAACAGTATCTTAAACCTTTCAGAAATTGATATTTTCACACAAACCTCACATATAAAAAATTGAAATAATTTTAAAATAAAAAATAGAGTTGATCAATAAAATGTATCCTATTCCTGTGCATACTTCTTTCTTAGGCAGTATTTCAATACAGAATTTTCTTCTGCAATGTGTTGAATGGGATAAAAGAGGTTAAAAACCAAAGCAAAGTAAAATCTCACAATATTAAATTCTAATGAATGCAAAGACCTTGAAAACATCAGTGGCTCTGCAAGCCAAGTGCTGATCCCTTTGATAGAATATGCAGGAATAAAATGGTTTGCAGCTGAAATGCTGTGGCACAGTAATAATTGCTTTGCACCTGTAATTCTATCTCTCATTTCCCTATTTACTGTTTGATGCTTTTGTTTATCACAGAGTCATATTCCAGTCTCTTCATTTATAGTCCATTTCTGCAAAATAAAGCATGCTGAATGCTGAAAGACACAAAAGACCATGATGATAAATTAAACAATATTTCTTTCTCACACTATTTTTTTTTCCCAAGCAGAAAAGCATTTTTTCTTCTTTGTCTTTTCTTTTCCTTTTCTCTCTCTCTCTTTTTTTTTTTTTTTTTTTTTTTAATTAATTCCTGTGTGGAATCCCAGGGTTTGTTCATGTCTCATTATATAAAAGCTTGACAACTTTTGGCAATTGCTAACATTATTATTTCACCATCACTGTTATTATTTTACCATCACTGTTATTATTAGGATTCAAATCAAATATTGTAAATTAATAAGCTTGTATGGAACTTATCTGAAAGCAAACCAAATTATAATTAAGGACTGGAAAATTTGCATTTCTGCTCCACATGGCAGGAAGGCACTTTTTCCACACAAGTCATGAACAGAAATTGTTATGGAGAACAAAGGGAGATGTCAGCAACTCTTCTTAGTGAGGACTAAATTTTGACTGAACCAGTGAAGTTAAAGGCATAAAAAAATGGTGGGTTTAAGAAACAAAAGAAGGTTGAAGAAGAAAAGGGAAAAATTTCACACCTCCAGAATAAGTGCACATTCAGATTTTCATGGACAGATGAAAATCAGACTTAAATGAAGGCATCAGAGCTTGTTGTTGTCCTGAATGGTTATGATCTTTACTGGTCATTTTGGCTCACAGTCAAAAGTTATAAATGTTTTTCTGACATTGTCTGGAGCCCTTCGGGGGACCCTGGACAGGACCTGGGGACAGGCCCCCGTAGGAGGCAAAGTTGTCACCAAGAAGACAAGAAAAGGGAAACTAAGGGAACATTGGATTAAGTGACAAAAGGAGAAAGAAAAGACAATTTGGAGATGTTTCAGCCTGGAAGTATGCCCTGTGTTGACACAATGCAGGAGGAACAGGAGAACAAGGAGGACAAGGAGGAGGACGAGGAGGATGAAGCAGCCATTGAAGGTGAACATCCTGGCAGCAGAGCAACAGTGGGATGACAACTCACTGTCTGCTGAGAAAAATCACATTATGTCAATTATTGACCACTTGATGGTGGTTTCTTCTACAACGATTACACTCAGGACCAGTAAGGAGGAGTTCGGATGTGTCTTTAATGAGTGATGTTGCTTCATTATGAAGAAAAATCCTCAGCCTTCACCATATTATCTTCTGATGCTATTATTTATATTTCAGATATTTACATGTTGATGGTTAATTTTTGTCTCCAAATTCATGAAAATGTTTCTATGTGATTGGCACTGTTTAGGCAAATTATAGGTGTACTCTTTTTGTGCCCAATATTTTAGGCAACCAAGTTTGTACTGTTTTCTGTATTTTTTCTTCCATTTACCCCTACTTTTCAGAAAACTTCACTGTAATCTGTGATTTAAAAATAAATAGCTTGCTCTCTTCCCCACCAAAATGTAATGTTGATAGATCAGCATTCCCAAATCATTTAGAGCCATTAGTGTCACTTCTAAAATGGTTTCAAGAGTTATTGAAAAGTCTTCTCCTGTGGTAGGACTGTAAGGCTTCCATCTGACTATTCAGCTGATGACTGAAATAATTAAACTTTAGTTTCTTCAGTCACTAAATTTAACATTAAACTCTGTCACATGAGACATGAGCTACACAGCACTTTTTTTTCAGGAAGAAATAAAGGCTAAATGTTGTTGGTAAAATGTGTACACTCTCAAGGAAGCAGAGAAAACAAACTTAGAGAAAGGACCCAACAATGAAGAGGGCTTATAGAAAAGTATATGAGACAGGGAGAAAGAGCACACTAATTAGATGGTGGGGAAAAAGAAGAAAAAAATTAAAGAATAAGAGACAAGGTCCAGCATAAATATTTTTGAGCATTGTTAGAGCCAGCACACACACAGACAGTAAGAAAGAACTACCACAACTTCCATATATTTCCTCTGGGTAGGTGAACCACCAAGTAAACTGCAGGGCACCCTTAACTAGTGAAAATCATTAGCACTATGTAATGACCCCCTCTTCCAGGAGACCCCCTGAAAATGTTGTAACACCTAAGCATGGCACCACTGAGATGCCAAATTAATTCATCTTCAGAAAGATTTTTTTTTTCCCCAGAAATCTTTGATAGAAATTTTCTGGAGTCTTTTCTCTTCTTGCTTTTGTGCACCTGGATGTTAAAATCAATAATCCACTCAGTAATAGAGAACAAAGTTAAGTAATTTGTGCCTAACTTTTGTAAATAAGGGCAGAATTGCTATAGTAACAGCAGAAGGCACTCAGTCACCGTGACAAAAATGTGGCAACCTGATAGCAGAGGCTAATGAGGGTGTTCAGTTTCAGCTGAATTTCATTAAACTCAGTTTCTCCCTACTGCAAAGCAGGAGGAAGGGAGGGAAGAGAAAGGGAGGAGCGGCCACTCAGGTAAAGAGTAGCCTAATATTTACCTGAATTTGGAAGTGAAATTTGTCTGAAAAAGATAGGAAAGGCTAAAAAATGTGAGAAGAACACAGCAAACAACAACACAAAACAAAGACAAAAAGAAAGTGTTCCTGTATTGTGCCTTCCTTGTTGAAAACAAGAAAAAATCCATGCCTAAACTATAATTTCCTTCAATTCCCCTTTGTCTTCTTTCTGTTGAAATGACTGGGATTTATTGTCATCAAAAATGGACTCTTAAATCAGGAAAAGGCTTAGATGACTGGAGTCTATAATTATTGAAAAAAACACTGCTGAAGTAAAGGGCCCATATGCACTTCAGAGAGTGAGGAGCTGGATGTGCATCAGGCAGCACTTGGGAGTCACAAAGGAGGAGGAGGACACGTTGTTCATCTTGGAGACACCTTTGAAGACATTCCCCTGACAATACCTGGGAAGTCCTTATGAAAACCAGGTTGATTTGCAAACAATAATAATAATTATAATGAGGTTTAGGTGTGTGAGCATTGAGGTTTGTCACTTTGGGCATAAAGAGCTTTAGGGGAGGATTATACCCAAAAGCTGTCAAAAGTGCTTTGTTGTCTCTAGGTATAAAATACTTAGAAGAAACAAAGTGTTTCCATTAAGAATGCATTTTCTTTGACCAGTGTTGGAGTAGAGGAAAAGAAATAACAGTCCAAATCACCCAGTTGCAATTACTTGGGCAATGTGCTTTAAAACCCACTCCAAGTGTGTCCTGTTCCTAGAGCTGCTGAAAGTGGGAGGTTGTCACCTGGATTTATGAGCCTGCCTATTACAAAACATTTATGGGCAACTATAACTGATGGTCCCTAAAGGAAGTTAAAAGTGATATTTAGCTTAAGTAGTCTGTCCCTGCTCCCTGCTGAAATGCAAGCATTGCTTTGTAGCTTCAAGCCATGAAAGAATAGAAATACATGACATGGAAGGTTCCTATACACCCTTTTTTTTTTTTTTTTTTTGTCTTTTTTTTGTGTCTTTCTTTTTCTTTTTTTTTTTTTTTCCTATTCTTAGGAGAATTCATCTTTCAATCATGCTTAGTGTCATTTTTCACAACTCAGTAGCTTTAGATTAGTTATAAGAAAAGCTGTTTCTGGCTATGAAAATGAGTGATACTTCAGGGATTATTCTTTTTTCTTGGGTGGGAAGGAAGGGTTGGAATAGAATCCAACCCCTCTGCTATCACCTACGGTTGAAGTTCAGGTGTAATTTGTATATTGTAGATTTTTAGGCACATAAAAGTTGTATTTCTAAGAAGCTGAAATGAAAAATTAGAAGAAAACTATTGCTGTGTTGAAAGACATAAGGCCACAAATAAAGTTTGGGGGAAAAAAATATGTTCTATTTAGGTGGGTTTTGCTTCTATCTTTGAAACTCCTGATAAATACCACATGAACTATTCAATGAAAAAGACATCAAATACCAATTTAGACTATGAAATAATGTCTCATTTTAAAATATGATCAGCCATTACCTTAGAGGATAAGATAATAGAAATCCTACAGTGTTTTTCTAGAGAGAGGCTGTGAGATATTGTGGGCTGGATGGGGCTAAAAGTGCCTATTTTTTCTAGATTTATGAGAAATCATGTTCAGTTAGGGCTGTGTATAAATACTTCAGTTTCTTAATCCAATGTATTTTTCCATTCACTTCTGGCTAAGAAGAGAAACAACATATGTTTTCACAGAGGATCATTTGTGAATAAGAAAATGTCTGAATTAGGAGGTTTCAGCTTTCTGATGTTGTCAGTCACATCATGGAGCAAAGTTAATGACAAAATTGCTCACTCTGACTCCTTTGGCAATGCATGAGGATCATTGGACTTGGTCTGAATATGATTCAGGTGTTTTAAGATCTGGAACCATTCCCCTCTTGTATCCACTGTAAAAAAGTCTTTTGGGCTCTTAAAGCAGGAAGATTAAAGTTAAGGAAGATCAATCATGATTGAGCTAATATTGATTCTAAATTGGCTCTAGTTTTATCTTCGACAAAGTGGCAAGAACAGAGTGCTTGCACAGCTTTTCCTGTTTAAAGGCTGGTTTGTGGTGTTCAGATTGACACCTTGTTTGGATTTGGGTTTTTATTCCCCTATTCAGGATTTTTTTGTCTATTTGTTTCATTTTAGAGAGCACAAAGGAAATTCAAGGCTCTTGATTGCTGGATACTCCCTTTACCCTAGGGAGCCCTACTATGAATGAGGAAATTCATTATTGCTAAAAGGGTTGCTGTTGTAAACACTCCATCACCATAATGAGGGATGTACAGCCTCCTCCCCAGCACTTCCTACACAAGTTTAGATAGCACTAAATATGTATTTTATGCTAGTTAGTGTAATGCAAGGGAGAAATTGGTACTTCATTTTATGAAGTGACATCAGGTGCCCCCAGTGACCTTGGCTGAGTACCTTGGGACCTGGTACTCTTTGGTGTTTTTTTTTTTTTTGGGTTTTTTTTTTTTTTTTTTTTTTTTTTTTTTTTTTTTTTTTTTTTTTTTTTTTTTTTTTTTTTTTTTTTTTTTTTTTTTTTTTTTTTTTTTGCCTGAGACCCAGTTAGTGCTCTGGGTTTCAGCTCAGGTGGAAAACAAAATAAAATCACAGGCAGGGACCAAAGGCTTGTGCCCCCAGCTCTGCAGCAAGGCAGAATACTGGAATTTCAACAATGTATGCACCATCCCTTATTGATAAGGTACAGCTGAGGGAAAGTCCACTGTTGGAGTATCCCTGGTGTGCAATAAAGTATTTGTAAAACACAGCTGCTTTTTCACAGCCTATATTTCAGGGAATCATGGAATTGTTCAGGTTGGAAAAGACCTGTAAGATAAACAAGTCCAGGCCTTAACCCAGCACTGTCAAGCTCACCACTAAACCATATGCTGAAGTGTAACATCCAAGCTGCAGTGAACATTTCTAGGGATCATGATTCCACCCCTGCCCTGGACAGCCTGTGCCAATGCCCAAGGGAAGAATTTTTCCCTAATATTCAATCTAAACCTCTCCTGGTGACCTTTGAGCTGCTCCCTCTCCTCCTGTCCCTGTTCCCTGGGAGCACAGCCTGACCCCCCGGCTGTCCCCTCCTGTCAGGAGCTGTGCAGAGCCACAAGGGCCCCCCTGAGCCTCCTTTTCTCCAGGCTGAGCCCCTTCCCACCTCCCTCAGCCTCTCCTGGGGCTCCAGCCCCTTCCCAGCCCCGTTCCCTGCCCTGGACACGCTCCTGCCCCTCAGTGTCTCTCTTGTCCGGAGGGCCCAGAGCTGTCCCAGCCCTGGAGGTGCCTCCGCAGGGCCAGCACAGAGACGGGCCCTTCCCTGGGGCTGTGTCATGGCCTGGCTGGGACAGCCCAGGGGCCATCGGCCTCTTGCCCCCTGGCACCCTGGGCTCGTGCCAGCCCTGGCACCAGCACCCCCAGGCCAAGTGGTTGGGCCCAAACAGCCATGAGGAAGGTGATGATCCCAAGCACTTCCTCTGTTTTAGGGATCAGGGAGATTGATTTGATTTGATTTGATCTGAACTGATTTGATTATTTTATTGTTACCATCCCCTCTGTGCCCTGCCCATCCCTTTAGCCCGGTTTGGCCCGTGACTCACTTACTCTGTGCTTTCAATTATTGACACAGAAAGACCATTCCACACAGGGAAGTGAGGTGGTCTTTAAACCACAGTTACAAAAACACGTTACAAGGTCTGGAAAGGAAAGCTGACAGGAGCAGTAGTTACAATAGGCAGAGATGCCTTCCTGATGGCATTGTAAGCAAGAGTGAAAAGATCTCATGGTGAATGATAACAGAAAAAGAAGACGAAGAAATAGCAGGGAGTTTATAGTGTTATGTGCAACCACTTGATTTTGCTTCCAACAGAAGGGATTGCTCTTCTGGTTTTGTTTTCAGATCTGATGATAATGACTGTCACTATTATGCAGTGTCCCATTTTCTTTTAATAACTGCAAAAACATAAAGAGATTTATTTTACAGCATTGATAAATCCTTGAGAAAATGAAAACACAATTAACCTGGGCTGGTTAATCTCTTATACATCTTAATTCAGTAAATTTTCCTTCCTCAGAATAAGCTTGACCCCTGCATAATAGCCAGTGATTGCAAGGCCTGTGATGAAGAGATAGACAGATACTTTCAGAGAGAGATAAGTGAATCCTGGAGAGCTGGAGAATTTGTAAATTCAGTTGAACACTGAACCTTTCACCTAGTGCTCAAAAACCCTCCTGTTAGTGTAAAAAATTATTCTCACAAACAAATGAGAATATACACCCCTAAAAAAATCCCGCATATTTTTAGCTAGAAATAAACAGAAGCACAGCCTGTCTCCAGCTCTCATTCACAACTTCTTTATTCTGCCTTAATGTAAATGACAATCAGGTCTTAGGCATTTATCTTCCATGCAGCTCATGCTGTGTCTCTCCTTTTCTTTTTCTTTTTTTTTTTTTTTTTCCCCTCTTCCCCTCTTTTTAACCTTGTTTCTAATGGCTTTTCTTTACCCTTTTATGCATTGGTGGAGATAAATCAAGACTGAACTTGAACCTGGTCTTCTTCTGTATGGATGATGATTTGTATCATGCAAACTGGACAAAATCACTTGAAGAAATAGGTAATGTCAGTCAGGAATACAAATAGGCATTTTCTCCAGAAGGTGACGGGACTGAGACTGTAATTTTCCAAACAGTGTGCTTGTCCTGAAATAGAATATGTATAATCAGATCATGAAACATAATAGCTTTTTTAAGATCATTTTAATGGCTTTTTGTTTGTATGATTTGAGATGTGCACTCCTAAAAACTGCTCTGAGAAAGGAAATAATAAAAGGTATTATTAGAAATGTATTGCTGCAAGTGCTTCCTGCAAGATATATCCAGATAATTTATTTTATAAACCCATGAAATTTTGTAATAGTGTAGCAACATTAATCAAAATTAACAGAATAGCAATTTAAAAGTGTATATCACACAGAATCACACACAAAATGGGTTAGGCTGGAAGGAACCACAGTGGGTCATCTGGTCCCACCTCCCTGATCCAGCAGGGTTATCCCAGAGTACTGGATTGTATCCAGATGGTTCTGGAATATCTCCAATGAGGAGGACTCCACAGTCCCTGGTCTCTGCTCCATCTGTGACCACCCACACACTCAAGATGTTTTTCCTCATATTCAGGTGAAACGTCCTTTTTAAAAAGCATTTAAACTTATGCTTGCCCCTGACATAGGTACTTAAATGCTTTTGCAGAGTAGCAAAAATCTGCGTTGGATCTTCTCTTCAGCCTGGCCCACAGCTTCCCAGCTTCCCTCTAATGCTTCTGGAATTCAAATTGCATCATACTCTTAAAATACTTCAGTTGATGCAGTTTGGATGTCTACTGCAGTGCTTGTCTGGAACAAAACTTCAGCTTTCAAATCCTCCTGTAAAATGAAGGATGGCTTAGACAGACTGAAATGAGTGGGTAAAATTCCAGCCTCCTGTGGTGTGGTACCTTTATAACAGCTAAAACTGAGTGTTCATGAGAGGTTTAGAGTGACTGGAAGTGCAGGTGCTTAAATATATATGTATATACCACAGAGTCATAAAATATTCCGTGTTGAAAGGGACCCACAGGGACCACTGAAGCCCAGCTCCTGGTTCTGCACAGGACCATCCCAAGAATGTGTCTCTAGATGTGTTTTTGTTCGTGCGTATATATATATATATATATATATATATATATATATATATATATAAAGAGAAAGAGAGAGAGAGAAAGACATAAATATATAGGCATGTATTTTAGATTCCAGAGGTAAAAAATGATAATTTGAGGGAAAAGAGAAAATTTCTCCTCTTGGAACCATAGGTTGACTTGCACATGTAGTATTTTACATCTATGGATGTTCAGCTACAGTAACAGGGAGAGTGTACAAAATATTTGCTGCAATGCTTGGGCTTTCCAAGAAGTTCTCCCTACAGCTATTTCCTTATTCTCTTTTGTCTGGTCTAGTCTTCTTCTTTTCCATAAATGTGAGGTGCAGACATTGCCTTAATCCTCGTGCCTCCCTCAGAATAATCTATTTTCACGCCCCCAACTTGTAGTGACCCAGACCTTGGGAACACTTGAGATCTTGAATGAAATCTTGATTATTTCTTGTCAAGGCTGAGCATTGCCATGTTCAAACTTCTGTGATTCAGGCGCTGGACTAGGAGGTGATGGGAAAAAAAAAAAAATCTAAACTAGAGAGGGGTTTAACCACAAACGTTGCGGCCTGGTGGAGAATTGCCTCAGTTTTGGAGGCAGATCCACGGAGGGGAGGAGGCTCTTGGTGGCTCTCCTGACCTTGCACTGATGACCCATGTTTCTGTCAAAGAAGTAATCCCACAGCTGCCCATCTTCTGTAAAGCAGGTGGAAATCCTGTTTTATGCTCTGTTGTTGGCGGGAAGGGACGGCCCCACCGGTGTGACGGGTGTCAGTGAGGTCTGCACGGGGACCCCCAGGCTGTCACTGCCTGTCACTGCTGAGCACAATGGGCAGAGTGACAGGCCCTAAACAACAACAGCTGCAGCAGTCCAATAAAAGTAATCCTATTTACAGCCTGCCTTCAGATGTTCCTGTGAGTTGAAAAGTTCACCTCGGGCAGTTTCCTGGGCTTGTCACCTTTTCTGCCATTTCCTTTGCATGTAGCTCAAAGGCGTGGGGTTTTATTGAACAGGAAATAGAAATGATAAATGAAAAAAAAAAAACAAAAAATACAAACTAAAGCATGCTCCTGAATATGGCAGGAGTCCCATCTCCAGGAGTTTAGCGGCAGCACATTTTTGTCTCCCTGTCAGAGAGACAAAGCCATTTTTATAAGCCTAATCTACAATATCACATATCCTTTTTATGTGGCTGATATTATTATCTCCTATCCATGGGCATTCAATCCTAACTTAATTAACTTGGCAAGCAGAAGCATTGTGCTGTCTCACAGTCAGTGTCTGTTATGCTCTCAAACCATCCTACCCAGCTGGGTTTCAAGAATTTTTACCTGCCTGCACTTACTTTTGATCTGTGTGGCATACAATAAATCCAGTCAGCAACCCCAGAGAGCCTTGCTCTATATCACCACTTTGAGGAATGGACAGATCACTTTTTTTTTTTCATTTTCTTCTTCATACTTTTCTGCAAAATTAAAAGCCTTCTCTGCTCATCAGATGAACTGGAATAAAGCCCTATTTTTTCACTCTTCGACTGAACACCCCCTTAGAAGATCATAACTTAGGTACTATGAATAACTGCTGGAACGACACATTAATATTCACACAGCAGTAGATTCAAGTTTCAATTATGTAGTGGTAAAAAATAGAAAAAAAAAAAAAGAGAAGAATCTGGTCTGACATAGTTGGCGCTCGAATGTGAATGTGAAAGACATTGGGATGGATTGACAAGATTTTTAATTATAGAACATAGGCACCCTGAACCTGACCTTCTTTTTGAGGATTGAATGATTGCCAAGAAACAGCATCTCCTCTGTTTCCTTTCCATCAGTGTTTGTTCATCCTTGCTGTATTCTGATCTGTCACATTTTAAATGGAGAGAGAAGTGCTAAAGTATTACAAAGAACCATCCTAGTCTGGAAGACGAAAATAATAAAAATAATGTCTTAGTGTAGCCTTCTAAGATATAACAATTTAAGGAAAGGCCCTTGACAGATTAACAAACCCTGTTACTAAATCACTTTATATTTTTAGTTGATAAATTTCCACTAAATTATCTTCACTGAAGATATTTAAGCAACCAAAATTTGACTATGCTTGTTTAAAATAAACATTTTCAATTGCAATACCTGCCACTATTACTATACATAAAAATTATAGCCAAGATAAATATTACGTAAAATTTAGATGGTTTTGGTTCAGAAAAATGCATAATTTTTGATAGAAAGTCAAGAATAATTTTAAAAAAATTGAATTTTAAATTAAAAATGTATTTGTGGCTATAAAAATGTATATCAAAGTATTGTCATCAGAATTCCTTCAATAGCAGCACTAAGAACCAATGACATGATCTTCCTTCTGGCATCTCTCTTGAATAGTCACCACTTAAACCTGAAGGTCTTACTTCAGCAAAGAGAGAGAGAAAGAGGAAAGGCTGGAGAAATCTGAACAGCTGTCAAGAGGGAGGGGAAGAATTTATATCAAAATCTTCTGTGCGGTTTTGTTACGGGACAAATTAAAATCAATACATTTCATTCTCTGTAGGTAATGATAGCTGTCCCTCACAGATTAATTAACATTAAAAAACAAGAGCCACTTTTCTTTTTAGTCATTTTTGCAGGAAACATGTATTGAATTTTAAGTGAAAATGAAGGGCTATGTTTAGTACAGAGCTACTTTGAGATGTTAAGTTGTGCTTGGTAAATCTACATCTAATTGTGGGAAGCAGAAGAGAAAAGTCAGTCTGGCTTCCTAAGAGCTCATTACAAAAATTGCTCTTTAAACTTTTAACACCACAACAGCTTTCCAAACTGAACTTAACTTTTATGTGTTCAGATTTAACACAAAGATATACATGTAACCTTTCAAATTATAACCACTAATTCCTGAAATGGAATAATTTGATTTTAAAGCTCAAATATAATTTCAGATATTGCAATACCTAGCTGATGTAAGCCAGGCATTTCTTTAATGCCTGACACTTCTTCCAGTGTCAGTTAGAGCGACATGATCTTCTAAACATTAAAAACAAGAGTGGTCTTGTGAAGAATTGGAGAACTCTCATTTTGTTGAATGACTAAAATAGGGTATATGTGAGCTAAAAGCATAAAGAAAATGTGATTGAAATAGTGTATTCAAAACTGGTCTTTTCTAATAAAAATGGATTTGAACCAAACTCCAGGCAAAAAGCCATTCACACTTCTGTCACTTTGGAATTTATGCATTAAAAATGCAGTCGATCAAACTTTCCTGATAGCAACAAATTTATGTAAAGAGACACTTACCAACATTTAAGAGGCCTTTGTCTTTGTTACAGCATCTATTGGCTGAACACTACAGATTGCGCTGTGTGTTGTGAGTTCACTGGGGATATTGCCACTCGTGTCTTCCACCTAAATTGGGATGAACTGGGAATAAATGTGATTACACAGATAATGATGCTAAAACTTAAACAGATGAAGCTGATCCTTTTTAATTTTACCCTTTTAAAATTTTATTTATTCCTGAAATTGATTATTTCAGAAACATATGCATTTTTTTTAAATTGTTTGAAACTATGGACCAAATCATCTTGGTTAAATTACCTCAAGGTGTCCAGACAAAGTAGTTGTTTAAGTTTCTTTCAGTAGTGGATACTGAAATATAAATGTTATCAAACTCACGGCCTCCTATTCTAATACATATGTCTGAGGCCACAAAAAACACCCTGAAGGTCTTGGTAGCTCTCATTTGAGGACACTAAGAACATGAGCAGTGACCTTAGGTCACACTTAAAGGGTGGCTCACTGTTAACAGTGAGCTCTGCCAGGTGTTCATTTCCATTTTCAAGCTTTTTATTTTTATTTTTTTTAATATAACACCTGTGTTGCACCTGCCAGTGATATCTAATCCAGAAGTTTTGTCAAATGATACTAAGGAAGAATCTGTGAAAAAGTAAATCCTGCTCTCATAGTAGGTGACAGTAACTCCATTGCCAACATCCTGAGGAACGTCCTTGAAGATGTTGTTGAAACCTCCCCCCTTCTTTAACCTTCAGGTGAGGTGAGTCTCACTTAGATGTACAAGTTAGGTGAGGAAGGTAATAATCTGTTGGAGCTTTTAGTTGGAATCCTTCATGTGTGCCTAATTTGGAGGATGGGAGCATGACTGAAAGGCTCCCCTAACCAGATGAATGAAGATTTTTTTTTTTTTTTTTTTCTGCTGAAATCCCTCAGCTGGAGTAAGTTGCCTTTTCACTTAACTTGTAGCATGAAGAGGAATGAAGACAAGTAGTTGAATATAGCTGCTCCCTTCCATTCAGCCCAGCTGAAAAACAATCCCACACCCAATTCCTGCAGATTTCTCCCCAGATCTGTGCTGTCCTTGGGACATCTGTGAGTGTCTCAGCTCACATCTCTGCAGCAGTTACAGGGACAGCTGCATTGGGTCATCACAAACCTGGAACTAGAGGCAATTTCCAAACACAGTGACAATTCCACCACACTCCCTGCTCTAAGTTAGCTGTGCGTGATTTTCTGGGGATGCACAGGTTGTGCAGTTGTGAGATGCTTCCCTCTCTTTGCCTTGATCTTGTCTGTGATAAAGACCTGTCCCAGGGATTTTGGAAATGTCCCTCACATCACAACTCACTGTTTATACCTGAGAAAGCCCAGAGAGTGCTGGATTAGGGCCCAGCAGCCACCAGAGAAGCCCTAAATTTGACTGTCATTACCTCATACCAGTGGGGATGTAGTAAGTCTGACAGCTGATTTCCTACAGCATTCTGCATTTAATTTTTTCCTAGTAAGAAACAAAGCCAAAAATACTCCCTATTTGTTCACTTTCCCCCAAACAATAGCTGGCATAGTTTTCTTTGGCTCACAGATTTCCCCTTACAGCCACGGTTTTCACCCACACAAAACTTTAGAAGTGAAAAGAAGAAAATGCAAAGAAGGAAACTCAACTCTGCTGCATCTGATACAGTAATGATCTAGTCTCTCCCTTGCTGCACTGGAGAAAATTAGTGTCATGGTGATGAAATCCAGCTATATCACAATTTCAAGTGATGCACTAGTAACCATGGCAACAAGGTATTCCCTTCCAGTAAATGCCTGTAATGGTGCTTTTAAGATTGTACATCAAAGCCAAAGCATGGCGTTGAATCACCCTGGAGCAAGTACTGACTTCAAAGCAAAGAGGTCAGAACAATGGGTTATCCATAAACAGAAAATAATTCTTTTGCAATTTGAAAGTTTTTTTTTTTTTTCCCTTTATGAGGTGCTCTGAAATAAAAGCTGGAGCAATTTAGTGGATTTTGCACTATATTTGTGTGCTCTGCGATTACTACAGCAGCTCCTACGGTCTCCTGGCTTCCCACACAGCTTCTGCTACTCTCCAGGGCTGGTGATCATTGCTGTGTCTCTGAGCTCTGCAGCAGGAAACGTGAATGCCTCTGAAAAGGAGGCATGCCAAACTTACAGGAATAGGTGGTTGAAGGCTTCTAGTCTGGTAAGGTATTCTGCTACACTCATGAAATTTTACCAGTAAATTGAAAAGCTGGGTGGTGAAAACAGTTCTAGAAAGGAAAAAAACAGTCCTTAAAATGGCTTTGAAATTTAAAAAAAAAAAAAAAAAAAAAATTGAAAAAAAACCCCACCAAAAATATGTTCATGCCTGAGGAATATTAATGTTTTTCAAGGCATATTAAAGCTATTGCTAATTAATCATGGAACCATTAAGGTTGGAAAAGACCTCTTAGTCACCAACCACCAGAACTACCAAGCTGACCACTAAACCATGTCCCTAAGTGCCACATCTTTGAAATACCTCCAGAAATGGTGATTCTACCCTGCTCTGTTCCAGTGCTTGACCACACTATTAGGAAGGAAATGTTACCTATTATCGAAGCTAAACTTCCCCTGGCACAGCCTGAGGCCATTTCCTCTCATCCTCTCCCTTGTACCCTAGGAACACATCCCGACCACCCCCCTGCCCCCGGCTGTCCCCTCCTGTCAGGAGCTGTGCAGAGCCACAAGGTCCCCCCTGAGCCTCCTTTTCTCCAGGCTCAGCCCCTTCCCAGCTCCCTCAGCCAGTTATCAGACCTGTGCTCCAGAGCTTTCCCCAGCTTCGTTACCCTCCTCTGGACAGGGTCCAGCAAATTTCACAAAGCTAAAATAAGTGATTGAAGAAAAATTCCTTGATACAGAGGAGAACTTTTACATCATTCATCAGTGAGGCCAGCTATCTTTCCTAAAACCTGGAGCTCCATGTTTTACCTTTGTAAGTTGATTTCTGTTAAATACCATTTCAAGACTTAACTTTCCCTGAAATATTTTATTTTCACTCCTATATGCTTACAATGGAGTGTCCTTTACTATGTGGTGAGTGTTATGTCTAGGTCAGGACACTGGTGCTTAGTAGGATTTTAATCAGCAGTAACTATGGAGAATCTAATGTGCTCATATTTGGTAACATTTGGCTGAATATCTGAAATGGCTTACTAAGAGGTCAGAGCTTCTTTAAATTATTGAATTCCTTATGTGGTAGATTGTGCAAATACGGAGAATTTTCCTTTAGTTCTGTGCATATTTCTGTGTATATATATATATGTGTGTGTGTGTAAGAGAAAACCAAACCTAACACAATTCAGAGTTAGGGGCATTTGAGTAATTGAAGGACTTTATAATTTTCTTTTAATGCCTTGAGCATGAATTTTAACATTTCTTCCAACCCTGATAAAAAGAAACTAAATAAGTTTTGAAAACCTATAAATGTGTAGTAATAGAGGCTACTATACTATTGACTAGGCCACTGTACAATCAGTTTCTTGTCAATCTGCTGAAGAAAGAAGTCTTAAACTAGTCATATCTTGGCAAAGACTGTCTTCTTTCTTTGTGTTGAAAGAAAGTGTTGATCATGACACTATTCAGACCAAAGAAGGCATGGTAAGAGATTTGGCACATGTAGGACAGTAGTTAAAGATCATACACAGAAAAAAAGGTCAAAGAAAGACAGTAGCAACAACAGACCTGAACATAAATCTGAACTTACATAAGCTTTAGATGATGAAAGCATTTAAAATTAACTTGGAATGGTGTACACCTTGTTGATGAACGTGAGATGGAACTCTCTAACAGGTACATCTTGCACAATCTCAGAAGGTCTCAAAAGTCAATGAATTCATATGAAGTGACATGACAAACCTGCAGCTCAAAATGCATGAAGAACAAGCGCTAGGTGTTATCTATTCATTGGTCGTGTCAAGCAGCTGAAATCTTTCCCTTCAGCTTTTCAGTGACATTCTTTGCTTATCCAGCTCCACTCTCTCAGCTCTCCTTGCCACAGCCCATCTACTGCATCACACCAATGCCAAAAGCTCAGAGTGAGGGTCCTGTTCACTGCTGACTAATTCTATCAAGTTTCTTGCAGTTTTTCTTGCATGTGTGTGTTTTTCTTAACTAGATGAGATGAGATGGCAATTGATTTTTTCCAAAGGTTAATACTTCTCACTGCTAAGTCACCAAACCTATTTAAACAAAAATAAAAATAATGCACCATTCAAGCCATTCAACCAATCTTTTCCAGGTGGTAAATTACACAGTGGCAATACAGAAATTCATCTTTATAAGACTTTCATTCAAAGCCTATAGTGTGTTCCTCCGTACTACTCAAAATTGTTCTTGTTTTGACCATAAGAAGGCTGATAACTGTCGTCCAATAATTGTGCACTTATGTTACTGTTTGTCTGCTTCTCATTTGAGAAACGCAGCTTAATTAGAATTCCAATTTGTTTCACAGAAAAAGCTGCCAAGCGCAAGATCTGACATTCAAAACAAAATCAATACTTTTGTAGAACATTTAAGCATCTTGGGTAATATCACAGGACTGGAGTAATTCCTGTCGTGTAGTAAAGCTCTAATTAAAGATGCGTCAGGAGTAAGAATTGTATTTCTTCATTATTTAGCCTGTGCTTTACTGCTCGGTTCATACGAGGGTATTGATTAAATGTTCATGTTTATTATGGCTCTCCCCTCCAATCATGAGTGTGAGAAATGAAAGTTAAGGTAGATGAAAAATATTCTCTGCTTGTCAGGTATCAGAGACATTCAAGGTCAAATGCAGATTAGGAGAAGCAAGGAAATGGAAGGGTTTTGTTTAGTTAGTGTTGAGCTACAGATTAATTTTTTTTTTTTCTTTTTGCCAAGAAATATGTCTGAATGTCTGTCAAGGGAATAAAGTATCAGTGCATTTCTTATTTGTTAAAAAAATGTTCGATCTGATCAGCTCGTAATATGTGCATCTAAAAGTTTCTTTACCCTATGAATTGACTCCTTAAGGTCAAATTATGAAAATTTGTATGGATGCCAAGACACCTCACTCTAGATATAAATCTGTTTATCTTGGAGAAGTAATTAATGATTTAAACCATAATTTGATATTAACTAAAGGGGGTGGCAGAGACTTACAAAAACATCATATTCACCACCTCTCTGCCTTGACAAGGATATCTGCCAAAACTTAAGCACTACCACTGCAGGAGACCTTTTCAGTAACATCCTTGAAGCTCCAGCAATTAATTTGTTGTTAAAAATACTTTCCTCGTGTTTTCTCTCTGCCACTGAAACCTTATTTCTCATGTATTTTACCTTGGACATGGGGCATTTACTATTCCCTTTCTCACTGCAGCTTTTTTTAACATGTTGGAAGCCAATTAACCTGTTCTTACCAAGCACTTGCTGGAGTCTTTCTCTCAGTCCTGAGTTAATACCCCTTGAGGATCTGAGGTCTGTATGTTAGAGAGATCTATATGATGTCTATATGTTGCCAAATGGAGATAGGTAAACCCATCACAAAAAAAAAAAAAAAAAAAAGGTTTTGAATCTTAAGTGTAATTAAGGGAAGATGGATAAAGCTGGGTTTAAGTGTTTTGTTTCAGAAAGCTTTAAAGCCTTTATTCCATGTGACAGTAATATTCTGGAGAGGTAGAGGTAGAAATAATACAAAAAGTAGAGTTACATAGGTCATCTTCTGGTTGTCTGTGGCTGAAAGACAAGAAATGAACAAGTAAGCCCTGGGGCTTCTTAAGTAATTTTATAGAGGTCAGGTATCAACTTTGGAGATAAGACCATTTGATTCAAAAGGAACTGAATGGCTATTTCAGTGGGAAGAATTGAAGAGGATAAATACACTGTCAGCAATAGAAAAGAGAATAAAAACCCCAGAGTTTCTTTTTTTGGTGTTTTAACAGAATTGAGAGGCTGAAGTCTTACCACCTCCGGCTAACATGGAAGAATATTGAGAACAATTAATCCTCTGCTCACTGTCTTCTACCTGTCTACATCCCTATCAGAAAATAAAAAGCTGCATCTGAATTGTAAATAATTAAGGACTTTATTAATGAACCTTCACCCTGATGTCTTTTACAACCCAGATAGCCTAGGCAATGCTGTTTGGTCTCCAGCTCTGGCTCCAGATGTGCAGAATCTCCCTCAGGTCACAGAGTCACAGAATTACAGAATAATAGAAACACAGAATCAGAGACTCATAGAATCATAGAACAGTTTGAGTGAGAATGGGCATTTAAGATCAACTAGTTTCAACTCCCTGCCATGGACACGTAAACTTCCTCTACCCCAGGTTGCTACAAGCCTCATCCAGCCTGGCCTTGGACACTTCCAGGGATGGGGTAGCCACAGCTGCCCTGGGCTCTGGGTGCCAGAGCCTCACCACCCTCACAGTAAAGAATTTCTTCCTAGCATGTAACCTGAATTTCCCCTCTTTCAAATTGTACCCATTATTCCTTGTCCTGTTACTACAGCTCCTGATGCAGGGTCCCTCTCTGCCTGCACTCTAGGCCCCCTTCACATGCTGGAAGGTGCTGTGAGGTCTCCATGCTCCTTCTCCAGGATGAAAAGCCACAACTTTCTCACCTTGTCTTCATAGGGAGGGTGCTCCAGCCCCTTTACCAACCTCACAACCTCCTCTGAACTTGCTCCAACAGTCCCATGTCCTCCTTATCTTGGGGGCAGTAGAACTGCATGTAGTATTCCAGCTGGGAATATTGATAATACCAGAGGAGAGGAGGAGAATCCCCTCCCTCAATCAGCTGCAGATCAAAGGTGCTCTGAGATCAGCCAGTGCCCTCTCTATGTTTTGGATACCTGAGAATATCTCACATGGCCTCAAGTCCCCTAAAGGTGGGCAATAAAAGGAAGCCTTAAGCCAGAGATCTTAAAACCTCTGCAGGCTTGAGGAGGTGCCCACACGAGAGTCAAAGGCCTGGTGAGGAGGTTAAGGTCTAATCCCAAAAGCAGTGCTTCTGTATCAGCAAAACATTACAAGGATAATTGACTTTAGCTTGCAGTTAGCTCTGGGGTACCTGCACTGGGGGGAACATGCCGCTTGTAGGGCAGAAGTGTTGAAGAAGACTTGATAGAAATATCTAGAAATGTATTTGGAATATGTGGAACAAGGACACTTCTGGAACACATGTATTTATACACATCCTAATGAGGTTTTAAGACATGGAATCCTTCAGAGAGGAATCTGTCCCAGTTCTAAAATAAGAGTCCTTCAAAATTCAGAAAATATTACTATAAAAAAAAATTACATTGAAGATTTCAATAATTTCTTTTTTTCTGGAATACCATTGCATTTCCTGTGTCATTTGCTCTGGAGTAACCCTGCATAAGCTGGAAAGCTGGAAAAGGTGAGACCGTTGTGGTCCCTTCCAACCTGACCCATTCTGTGACTATGGGTTTCAAGAAACAAAGTTCTAGGATATTAATGCAAGATTTACTTGCATATTTTTTGTTCTACAGACTCAGTGGGGAGAAATCTTCCTAAGCTGTTTCCACAGCTCCTTGTTCAGTGGTGTTCCACTTCAGCACCATTTTTTTCCTAATTGGATTGCAATAAAAATGCTAAATCCAGGTATTTATACAGCTTCCATTCCATCACGGATCTTGTTTTCTTTTACTTTCCTTTTAAATTTAATGATAATAAAAAGCCTAGATGAAATTTTCTTTAATACCTTTAAAGAAAATATCCTTAATAGCTATGTATTTAGGGAAAGGGCAGGTTTTAAGAAAAGTGTTCTATTAAAAGAGGTATCTCAGAAAAAGACAAATTTGCTTCTAGGATCACTGGGCAAATGGTGATAAAGACTGCTATTCTCCCAAAAGAAGAAAGAATAAAAAGTGGAATAACACTAAGATTTTCTTGCTGGAAGAGATAGTATTTAGTAATGAAATCCAAGAATATGAAGCTTTGGCATTTTGATTTTGTTTTTTTTTTTTTTTTTTTTGGGTTGGTTGGGTTTTTTTGGGTTTTTTTGTAAAAGAAAAAATTATATAAGACGAATAATATGGAACAGCTTTCTGGAATATATTTGCTGATAATGGAAATAAGGCTGGCCTATTCACTGAGGTTACACACTGAGCAGTTCTTTGCTGTATTAAAAATTACTGAGTCTTTCAAAAGTAAGCTAGTGTAGTATATGTAGGCATTCAGGTTCTGTTAGCCATTAAACTAAATAAAATACTATTTCATGCATGATTTAGCCCAGTTAGATGGAGAATGCAGCAGTGGGCTTGAAGAGGTAAAGGGTAAGAGTGGAAGTTTATACAAATAAATGTTTCATTTTTGTTGCATGGTATTTACCTATGATTGCAAATGCCTTATTAAGATATCTTCAGAGATTCCCCACTGATGTGTTCCAAAAATGTTAACAGATTGATCTGCCCTCAATGTTGATAACACAGCTATTTTCAGCCCTGCTGGGAGGAAAGGAACAGTTATTAATTGGCCACTGATGAATGCAAATTCTTTCTTAAGTGAATTCATTGTTTCCCTGAAAACATTTCATTGGGACATCCAGAACAGCAATGCACTGCATCAAATAAAAAATGTGATTTACATGAAGTTAGCTGTCATGTCTGACTTTTATTGATATCTCTTTTCCTTACTGGTATCTCTGAAGTGTGAGATTCATTGAATGCAGGTGTAATGGGGCTGATTTGATGCTACAGGAAGGGAAAAACTAGTGCTGAACCACTTTGTGTATCTAGATGAAGCCTACTAGTTATAGAGTGAATTAACACAGACTTTATGCCCCTCACCTAGACTGTGATTTTTCTCTTTTTCCAGTTGTTCCCCTTTTCTACCACTGAGCTGAAAAGCATACTTGTTCTGCTCAGCGCTTGTGGAATAATACACAACTAATCTGACACGAAGAAATCCCTAAATTTCATTTAAATTCCATGCTTAATTTTTTCCTTCAGTTCATCTTACTTATTCTTTTCCACTCTTCTGGAAACAAAAAAAAAAAAAAAAAAAAAAAAAAAAAAAACAAAAAAAAAAAAAAAAAAACCACAAAGACCCAACAATAACAAAAAACAAACAAAACAAAATAAAACACAAAAAAACCCACCAAAAAAAACCAAAAACAAAAACAAAAAAAACCCACCACCCCTTGGATCTCTAAGTGTACATATATTGCTTATGAATGTTGCTTTCTATTTGTTCATGTTTAAGAGTAATTGAGTGACCATAACAACCTCCCTAGCAGTTATCTTGTGAGGGGAAGGAATCACAATTTTTAAAACATTTTTGTGCTGTCAGCTCTGCTAGAGCTATTGCATCAAGAGCAGTTTGTAAAGATAGAACATATTTAAATTTAAAGTAGCTATAGGCTGGCATGTAACTCACCAGGTCAGCTGCCAGAAATTCTCCAGACTGATGAATTGAGGGGTTTAGTGTCAAGTGAGCTGTGCTATGTCCCTTTTTCTGGCATCAATATCTAAGTTAATGGTTTAAAGTAAGGTTAGAAACACCCCTGTGAAATGCACAGGCAATTTCTGGAGGGTTAGGGACATTCAGCTGAGCCTGGGGATTTTAGTGAAAATTATGCCATGCTAATTCATTCTTTAGGGTCAGGCAAGGAGGTGAGTCAAATCCACATGTAGCAATTGCTCTAAATACTCACAGGAAATCACTCCTGTGTTGAACAGCCTGGCTGCAATTTTAAAAGCACAAATAACTTTCTGGCGTTACATTCAAATAAGGCATATTGATGTTCAGCTGCAGTAAAAAGGGCTTAGCAGGAACATTTTTTAAATTTCATGTGACTGACTTTGTATTATAACACTTTAAAATCATCTCAGAAACGGAATTTTGAAGTATACTATAAAGAATCCTTAACAAGAAAGCTTTAATGTATTATACATTTGATGATATTAAAAGTAAGCTCCTGTGTCTTTCCTTGAAAGCTTAGAATATCCCAGAGATATATTCAACATACTATGTCACCCAAAAGTTTCTCAAAGTATATCAAAACTAAGGAACATCACAATTAACACCAATATCTCTCTTTGCTATCAGACTCACAGAGACGTTTTTCCCATTTTTTAAACTATTTTTACAACATAAATCTTTATCTGAACCCTATGTCTTCTGTAGCAGAAAACTCTATTTATGAATGTTTATATCAATCTCTTCTTAACCCTTGAAAGACTTTTCTAGTGATACATTTCTGCCCAATTAATCCTGATGCACTCCAACTGACATTGGAATTGAAAATGCCTGTAGAGAAACTGGTGTCCAGTGCATCTCTTTCATGGATGTACAAGACTGTGTTGCTGAAATTTGTCAGCATCTTCGATCCTTGTCTTTTTTTTTTTTTTTTTTTTTAATTCATGGATATACTTAGCTGTATTTACAGCAAAAACCTTTCCATTCCCTTTAAAAGCTTGGCCCAGCAGCACTTTATCTTTGCAAACATTGGATAATTTATAGCTTACTGGGGTTGGCAAAGGTTTGCTCTCATTTCCTTTTGTACCTGGGGCATTAACCAATCATTTAAGCCAAACTCCCATACAGCATTCATGCACCTTGCAAAGCAGCAAGGTATTTGGAGGTAGTCTTACAAAGTGGATGGAAATATGATCAGTTGGTCTTGAGAGGGCATTTAAATGAGAAAAAATTAGATGTTTTTTATTTCTTTAGAGAAGCTAATCTACAAATAAATGACTGCAAAAAGAGAGAAAATATTCAGCGTGGGGTTTCTGGGTAGTTGCTTGAATATGTATGAACTGTCAGCATAAGATCACTCTGTGATGGCTGAAGGAGAATGAGAAAGACAAGAAGACAAGAAGAAAATGAATTTCAGAGTTTATTGAATGGTAACATCCAGAACTGTGGTGGTCCTGCAGTACTGACTTTCTTATACTACTTACAGACCTGTGTGAGAGTTGTATAGGAATGGGAGATAAATTTAAATCCATTAAGCAATGTGGTCTGGAAAAGAAGGAACACCAGACTAGCAAGGCATTTAAAGATCATCTATTAATCTTAATCTCTGCTACAAAGAAGTACCACTTCTGAGGCAGCAGCCTTTTATAAGGAGAGAGAAGTTTTCCAGATATGAGTAGGAGCAGATGACTGCACACTGGACTCTGAGTAGGTACAAATATCTAAAACATTCTCTAGACATGTTAGATGAAAAATAAATTAGTTCAGAAAAATCAGTGAAATAGTACAATTATTTTTAATGCTGATCAATTTGCATTCTCACAAAGGTTGCTTAAATACTTAAAGAGTATTTATTATCTGATAAATCAGTTTCATTCTCTGGATATATTTCTGATACTGTGCCTCCTTCCTTTTTTCACACCAAACTGCCTGTAGTAACCTTTTACTGCTCTTCTTGTAAACTTCTGGGCAGAGAACACCATGCTCTTCAGAGCTGAGCAGTATCTGTTACCAGAGGGCAGGGCAACTGCTCTGATGTTTGCTTTCCACTGCCTGCATACTTGCTTAGGAAAAATGAAAATGCCATATGTGTAGATCCAGGAGCTTACTGTGGTTATAACCAAAGTATCAACAGCCTTATATGAATTTTTAGTAGTCCAGGAGTGATTATAGCAGAAAGGAATAATACTTTAGAATTAGTCCTAATATGAATAAAAGTACCTTTTCCATAGCAGCAGTATCAAGTTCAGCGAGGGCAAGGGCCAGGTTCTGCACCTGGGCTGGGGCAACCCTGGTCAGTGGCAAGTGGAACTTGAGTTTTACCTTTTTGTAATTAAATAATCAGTTTAAAAAAAAAAAAAAAAAAAAAACTTCAACTGCAGCACACAAATACAAAATAAAACAAATTAGACAGCAGTCTGTTGTTAGAAAGCACTGTTTAACTTAAGTACCTAAGACAAAGCCCCAGGCAAGAGAACACAAATTCAGACAAAGTGAGCCAGACCAGCCTTGCTCGTGAGGTTTTGCAAACCCACTACAAAGCCTCTTATGAGCAGTAGCAATATTGTGTTTACTGGGCTAAAGTGCTTCAAAGTGATATTCACAATAACTCCATGAACTACTTTATTAGATCCAGGTTGCAGGAGGACAGCCACAAAAATTGCAGTCCAAAGCTGAAAAATTTTTATGATTTCTGAAGGAGACATGAAAAACCTGGGAACAGTCATCTGTAAGATGAAAGAAAGGTAAAACTGGAGCCATATAACCCAATAAAGCTGACCTGATCCAGGATGTTTTTCACTGCTACCCCATGGTCAATTCTTTCTTGGGCAGAATTTCTTCTTTGGACAACTGCTCCTTTACATGTGATTGCCTGCAGCATCTTCTTCCAGGCTTTTGCCTAGAGGTTTCTGTTCTTGGGCAGCTTTTTTCATGCAGCCATTGCCTGAGGGATTCTGTGAGGATAAGTTTATTTAAGGCTTGTAAAGCATTCAGGTGGTATAATAAGAAAGGCCAGATAAAAGCCTCATCAAACAATGCAAGCAGAATATATCAGGCCTGTGGAATCATCTTTCAGAAACACATTTGTGAGACAGGGCTTGTGTTTCCCTGAACTGCTCAGCATTAAAATTTGCCACTGTATAATCAGTTCTGCACGCTGACAATTGAGTAGCTAAATGCTTTGGGGAGAGCATCATAACTAACCAGTGAATCACTTATTTACAAATAGTTTCTTCCTCTTGAGCAGCTGCAAAGTTGATTGATCTGAGACTCTCCATCAGACAGAGAGATAAACCTACAATCATTATATGTTGCTCCAAAGCCTGTCAAAGCAAATGAATCTCTTAATTGACTTCCTTGGCTTTGGAATAGCCTCCACTTGTGTAATCTCTAGAAGCTGTCCAGAGACACACTTTGCAACTTTTTTTGCCTCTATTACTCATCAACAAGAGAGGGGAGAATCATGAGAAACCTTTTATTTTTCATGGTACGCCAACCCAACTGAGATGCAATGTTGCCTGGGGAATACTGGAGACAGAAGTGATGAAAACATGGCAGTGGCAAAACAGTTCCAGTGGGAATTATCAAAGATGAAGCAGACTTGGTGGAGCTGAAGAACAAATAATTTTAAAGAAAACATCTGCAACTTTAGATGGTCAAACAGGTAAATCCAGATGTGACACAAAGGATGCTGCACAGTGGAAAGACTGACTTTTCAAATTAATTATCTTTTCCTGATTTAATAATCTCAAAAAGGTTATTTCTGTCTCTGTATCCTCTCATTGCTTTGCTTTGAGCCATATTTTATCCTTTTCTTATAAGTTTTTTGTTTGTTTGCTTGCTTGTAGGTATCATATTTTTTTCCACATTTTTCTGAAGATTTGTGGGCATTTCTTCCCATGAAACAGGAACTTTCCAATAGAAATGACTACTTCATATTAAACTATCTGAATAATAAAAGGTGTTTACAGAATATCACAGGAAGATGTGTAAATATTGCATAGGAAAATATAAATTTAAAAAAAATTATCCTGGGAATTATGCATCTTATAAAAAGCTATATCCTTTGGAAATCAAGTAGAATCATGCAGAATGAATGGATCAGGGCCATGATGGAAAATTTATTTTCTTGAAAAAGAAAGAAGCTTAGATGTATAGATAATCTTTAACATCATAGACCTTGAAAGAACATTCTGAAACCCCATTTCCTTCCTCCTTTGCATTCATAGGATGTTTGAAGAGGCTATTCAGTGCCAATCACTGTTTTATTTTGTGAATTTAAACCTTATGTTTTCAATATTACTTGTCATTATTGGACAGAACAGACCTTCTCAGGACTTACACAGCCTTAGATGTTTAAAGTCTAAAATTTTTCCAGGTATGGAAGAAATTAACCCTGTGAGTTAATTTATAACTTCCCAGGGATTCTGTTCATGGATCTCATTTGATACAACTAAGAAGGAAGAATTTTTCATTAAATCTCATGGAATGTGCTAGCAGACCTGGCAGACATTAGTAGTGAAAAGAAGGAGAAATTATCTAAGACATTAGGTGCTTATTAGTCTTGGAACAGTAAGATCCAGCTATATTAACTCCTGCTGGTGACCACTACTAATTATGTTATTGCCTAATTCCAGTAGCACCACAGCAACGGTTCCCATCTGGCATTTTCTGATATGCAGGGTGGTGAACTGTTTATTTAAGTTGATTAATAATAAGCTATTCAGAACAGTTTCAGTTTTAATTTTAGTTGGTCGTGTCTAATCATTACTAGACTTAATAAAAGATGGGCTTTGTAATGGGAAAAAAAGGCTTTGAAAACTGCAACCCCAATAAAAAAAATTCAGTACAATTAGGTCAGCTTCTGAATCTTCAGTGATAATTGAAGTGTTCTAAAGTTAACAGTGCTAAAACAGTGTGAAGAAGACGACAGTGCAGGAAAAGGGTCTCTGAACTTCTTTAATGTATTATTAGAGCTTTTGTGGGGATGACTGAGGAGGAGGTAGAAAGCATCAATCAAAACCCTTGTATTTTGAGGTTATGGAGATCAAATAAAATGAAATCAAGTGATACTTCAAAAAGAGATGCTATGGGTTAAGGAGCTCCTGGCAAAGCACTATTTCTTAATAACTATGTGTGATGTTGTAGACAAGATAGGTCCCACCCCCAGCTTTTTTAGATTGTTTGGTTTTGAGCAGCTACTCAATCATACAGTCTAGACACAGCTTAGCTGGCATGAGAAATACTCCCTTTCATGTTGCACCAGTTGATTTATTCATAATAATTTGTTCGTACCTTAATAGTCCAGAAAGTACTGAGATGTGCAAGATCTGAAGGAATTATTTTATTATGCACCCTCTCCCCTCCTTTCCCCAGGAAGTTACACACTGAGGTATGCAAGACCCTTCCTCATATTTCATACTTCTGTTGCATGTACACCTAAATCTTTCCATCTCAAAGGAAGGTGTAAACTCAATTGAAATGCTGTTGCTATGTGCATCCAAACAAAGGATTTACAACTGTTTTGTATTTAGTGCTCAGTAATTATGAAATTATTCTGTATTCAGTGCCGCTATTATTCTGTTGTTTATGTTACATTGTTATTTAAATCCAGCCTGTCTTAGAAGGTGTAAGTTCAATGATACTGTTGACATTGGAGAAAATGTTTCTGTTCAGCACTTGAAGGAAAATTTCTCCATAGTTTAAGGTTCTCAGCTCCCATATAGATTGTTTACTACATGTGTTCTCAAATAGTTTCTTGAAAGACTTGAGCAAACAATTCATTACATGATCTCCTATTTAAGTGGGAAAGTAGGCCAATTATGAGTTGCTGACTTTTAATTAGCTTTATCTGTGTGCATTCTCCAGCCCTTATTCCATACCATTATGTCATGCTCAGGCTCCATGCCAGCCAATACATCCCCATTAACCACAAGGTCCCCTTCCCGTCCCTTGATGTAATACACTGGTATCACTCCACAAGTCCTGAAAAATATCCACAAAATGCTCACTGAGTTTTTTTAGTGTTTAGCCCCTGACTTAGGGCTCCATCTGTCACAGTGGTCATTCAGGACAGGTGGTGTGGTGTGTTGTGTGGGGTTCTCGGGCACCAAAGCCAGGCTCAGCCTGGGTCACTGCTGCACTTGAACTGCTTAAATTAAAGCTTCACTGATTTGGGTACTCGTGTTACAGCATTCCCTACAACATGCAACTCACATCCTGGGTTACAGCAATTTAAATGTTTTTCCATTACAATCTCCACCCCTTGTCCCTTTGGACCAGATCATCTGGTTTAACACTCCAAATATCTCTCTCTTAAACCCTGCTCTGGCCTGAACAAATCCACAGACTGCAGACCCTTAAGGCTGTTCCTGACACAAGCAGGGTCTCATCTGTGAGCCACAGCCTCATCAGGGGTTTACCCGAGGCTCTCGTGTTCCAGAATGGCACAATCCCTGGGCCACAGGTGGTTTGAGGTGTCCTGCTCCCACCTGGACTCATCCACAGGTCGCAGCACTCCCACTCCAGCTGACACTGGGGCTCCATCCTGCAGCACAGACACAGCACAGGTGTGCTGGCCCAGCCCAGGCACATCCCCACTGCTGCTGTCAGAGCATTCTCAGGCGCAGCAGAGAAAGGGGGTGAGCAGCACAGCTCTACAGTGAGAGCAGAGAGAGCAGAAAGCGCCGACAAGCACGAGAGCCTGGCAAACCGGAGGGAAGCTGCATGGCAAGCAGGAGCCTGCCAGCTGATCCCTAAACAGCCCTAACAGATATAAATTCTATCCAGCACCTCCCAATCCCACCTGCCATTACGCTTAGGGGCACCAAAAAGAGCTGTCATGGTTTAACCACAGCCAGTAACTAAACACCACACAGTTTTTGCTCCCCTCCTCCTTCAAATGGGAAGGGAGTGAAAAATCAGAAAAAAAACCAAACAAACAAACAAACAAAAAAAAACCAAACAAAAAAAAAAAAAAAAAACAAAAACCAAAAAACCACAAGAAGAGTAATATTTGTGGATTGAGATAAGGGCAGTTTAACAGGACAGAAAAGAAAGGGATAACAAAAATAATAAATAATTAAAAAAAAAAAAAAAGAAAAGAAAAAAAAATTATGCACAATGCATTTCCTTACCAACTGCAGATCAATGTCCAGCCATCATCCCCTGGTCAGCTTCCCCCCCACCCCAGTTAACACCCTGAGCATGGTACCACAGGGCATGTATGGAGCATCTCCCTGTCCCAGCTGTGCAATTTTCAACTACTTGTGCCCCCTCAGCCTCCTCACAGGAAGGGCAGGATGAGAAGCAGAAGAATTCTTGACCACTGCTTAACAAAATCTAAAACCAGTGTGTTATCAACATTATTCTCATCCCAAATCCAAACCATAGCACTATGTCAGCTGCTGGGAAGAAAATTAACTCTATCTCAGCTCAGACCAAGACACTAGTTTCCTTCTTGCTAGGATAAGAGGATTTCTAGGATCTTTCTAAGCATTTCTAGGATACAATTCATCGAGCTTGAGATGATTTGTTCACTCATGTTACCTATCTCTAGAAAATCTATTTCCTTGTTTATTTACAAGACAAAACTAAGCTGATTCTCTAAAATTCATAAGGCAAATAAATTCCCTTCAAGCTAATATAATGACTTATTAAGAGATGATAAAAGTATTTTTAAAATAATTGAGATTAAACAGTTGTGATATGGAGATACTTGTGATACTAAGAAACTGATTTGCATTTTCACATAAGCCCACATTGTATCAGAACTTCCTCATGAAAACCCATTTATCTGTCTCCTGTCACTTCCTCTTATGTCTTACACTCCAGAATCTCAAGGGCAAGATTGCCATTTGTCTTACCACAATACCCTTGTGATTTAAAACTTCCCCTGGTGTCATCATCCAAATAACGACACCTCAAGAAATCACAATCCCCGAAAATTTTTCTGGTATTGGTTACCCTTCCTTTATTTCTTGCAACTAAAGCTAAATCTATACTTTTACACATGATAATTCATTCATATCTCATGCATTTTCAATGTTACATAGCCTGTACATTTTTTTTTCTTTTTCTTTTTTTTTTTTTTTTATGATGACAATGACAAAGGCTGTGAATGGAAAGTTGTAAAGGAGCTAGTGTGATAAAAGGCAAACATTCCTGTAGTCTAGGTGGGGAGGAAGCAATTCCTTCTCTCTCTGGCAAACTACATTAGCTTTTCTCCCCCTTAATGCTGCAACGCCACTGAGTATGTCCCTGACACAAAGGCTGCATTACCCACTGATGGAAGAAGCAGCTATTACTGGTCCGTGCTGCTGCCCGGGGGCAGCTATAATTTCACTCTGTGTGTGTTTCACCTGCAGCCTCTCTCAGGGGCTCATCTGTATGCAGCGAGGCTGAGAGCCCGGCTGGCTCACATCCTGCCCCCGTCCATGGCGTGTCACGGTGCCAGCACCTAGGAAGGGCATTAATATTTATGGGGAGCCAGCACAAAGAAATCAAAGCATCTCTGTCTGCCTTTCAATTTATTCCATTCCTCATAAATTTAATTTTGGAGGAGCTTTTGGAGGGGCAAACCCCCCAGCAGTTACAGCAAGGCAGGGATGCACATGTGTGATATTCAGCTGTAACTGAGAAAAAATCATGCTGGTTTTTCCTTCAGTGAATTTGGGATTCCCTCCACCTTTTCAAAATTTCACATATTTTAACATTTGTTCTAATTTTAAAAAAAATTAATAATTTTTTTTCCTCATTAATCATCTCTCTTTCTTAATGAGGAGTTAAAAGTCCCTTTCTTCCAAAGTCCGGAGACCAGTGTGCAGAGCCAGGTTATCAAAATTCACATTTGTAGTGCGTTCCACACATGAAACCATCCCAGAGCTTCACAGTAAATCATTATTTCCTCCTTCCCACACCAAGTACAGAATGACCAAGAACTGTGTCTTAGTGCTCAGGATTCTTCCTCCTCCATCTCCCTCTGAGGGCTCTGCAGAAGAGGTTGGAGTTGAAATGTTTCCTGTGGGTAAATAGAATTAGTACAATTCCAGGGTGGGATGTCTAAGCCACAGTCTAACAACTGAACTCTGTGATGGTGTAGCTTTACCTACCTCAGCCCTTCTAAGTCCTATATTTTTTTTTTTTTTTTGGGGGGTTTTTTTTGGTTTTTTTTGGTTTTTGGGTTTTTGGTTTGTTTTTTTTGGGTTTTGGGGGTTTTTTTAAACTAATGTATTGCACCATTAAGGCTGTGATGTCCCTGTGCTCTGGGGGCTCTGAGTGGTTAATGAATCACCAAAACTCTGAAGGTGAACAGTCTCCTGCGGGAAGCTGTACTGCTACATCAGGAGCACTGTGTTTCCTGAAAAGAAAGACTTGCCCACCCAGCCGACACAGTGAGGTCTTAGAAATTGGGTTCAAGTCCTTTGCCCCATCTCAGTGTCCCTGAGGCCCTTTCTGCCCTGTGTCTAATGGCACATTCTGGAAAACAAGGATTGTCTCTTGCCTCGTAACGGCCACAGCATGCAAAAGGCTTTGGAAAAATGATGAATTTTGTTGGTTGTAAGGAAATGGGACAGGTGTGCTGTGACTGTCACTAAGTAAAGGCAAGCAGGCAGGCTTCTCTTCCCCTAAATGTGGCCATCTCCTCCCATTGGGTCTCATAATGAGGCACGAGGCCTGCACTGCACCTTGTGGTGGCTACTCCTTTATTCCTTTGTAGTTTTTTGTAGGAAGGGAATGGGCAAAGCTGGATATGCCACATACTTCTGGTTGCCATGTAGAGTGAAAAATTCACAATAATTCTCCGATGCCTTGGAGTATTAGAAAATAACCTGGCCTGGTATGCAGAGCTGTGGTACAGGAGCTGGAGCCAAGACCTTGCTTCTCTGTCCAAAAGATAAAAGCCTATTTCAATAGTTTCCTGGTCAGGTACCTTTTGAAGCCCTGGCAGGTTCGGTTCAGAATGGACATAAGGAAGCATTGCTCTACAAGAAAAAGGGTGACTAAAAACTGTAACAGACTTCCTGGAGAGGTGGTCAGAGACCTAAGCCTGTCAGTGCTTAAGAGGCATCTGGACAACACCTTTAAGAATATGCCTTAACCTGGTCAGCTTTGAATTGGTCAAGCAGTTGGATTACATGATCATTGTAGGCAGCTTCCAACTGAAAATATTCTATTCTTCCCTTCCTTCCCTCCTTTGTTAAAGAATTCAGTTCCTCCCAAGGTCTCACAAAGGCTTAGGCAAAGGCAAAGGTTTTTCTGCTTTCTGTAGGAAAAGTCTCAGCTTTCAGCCCAGATACTTCCAGGGTATCTCCAGAGCTGCAAATCTCTTCCAAGTCAAACCACCTGTGCAAACCATAGGATTATTAAAAAGGTTATTGCCTGATTCACAAAGAGTTCAGCCCTTGACTGACTGTCAAGGCTACCATGACAACAAAAGGTTCAGAAACATTTTGGTTCTAGAGCTGTGTAGCCCCGAATCCCCTGAGCTGCTTGATTTAAGAAATTTCTCATTTAACATCTGCATGCACATTTCTCCTTTCCCAGGCTCCTGGGTCTCAGACTGGCTCCCTTTTGTGACATTTTTTACCATTTCAACTGTAAAAATCCTTGAAATCTTTTCAGTTTAGTCACAGAACGTACTGCCCTCCATGCTAAAAAGGACAGAAAATGTATAAACACAATTCCCTACCCCTCATGTATATACCATACCTGAATGACTAATAGTTTCCAGTTACACACTGGGATATTTTAAAATTTGTTATAATGTTTTGTTTCTTTTTTTTCTGATGGTTTCTAGTGCCTTGAAGGATGAAAGGAAAGGCAAACTAGCCGATCTGTTTAGGGACAGGTCCCCTTCCACACCAGCAGACATTGACAAGAATCACGAAGTCTCGATTTTGTCAATGCTCACAACCCCAATATCTGGTTTATCATTGGCAGCCCCTCCGCCCTTGATACCCAAAACCATACTTGACAGTATGCTCTGGTGTCAATGGCATGGCAGTGTTTTCTTGAAGGTAGGACTTGATGATCTTGGAGGTCTCTTCCAACATTAACTATTCTATTTTTCTATTTTATTCTATTTATTTCTCCAGCTAAATGTAAGGCCTGTTGACCAACAGCTCTGTGTGGCTGCAGTTTGTCTGCCCCCAGAGCTCTGCTGGAAGCAAGAGTGAGCTGATTCAGGGTTTGTTTCCATGAAGTCAAAGGTTTAGAGCAAAGATCTGCATTTAGCTATGTATTTTAACTATGGATAGCAGCTGATGACATGAACCCTGCTTTTAATTTGCTACCATCACAAAAATAAATATTTTATAATTATGCTGTCAGCAGCAATTTGAGCATATATGCCCCTGGAATAAAAAGTTGGTTCATCCTTTTTTGGGGCCCCTAGTTTGTTGCTCTCTAACATTGTCAGCTTCACTCCCCAAAAATCCATCTTCCCTGAAAACAGACTCTGTCTGTTATTTTGGAAGGATAATAAAACATTAAACCAGTGCCACAGCTCCTACGATGATATAATTCTGTGTTACTTACATACAAACAAAATGTTCATTTTTTTCTAAACAAAGAATTGCAAATGCATTATGGCTTGGCATACACACTTGGTAGCCCTGGGCAATAGTCATTTAACTTGTTTACCACATGAAATTGGTTTGTTTTCTCTACATTTTTCCTAATCTAAGGCAGTAAACATACCAAAATTTAGTAGTGAAACAAGCTTACTCCAATTTACAAATCCAGGCACTGGAAGAAAAGGCTTAAAAAATTAAGAGCAAGTTAATTCCATTGCTCCCTTTCCTGCTGTAGCAATAAACTGTAAACCTTCATGAAAGTTAACATTTACTCTAGCTAGGTAGTAAAAGAGCAATATCGTATTTGCTAGATTAGTCATACATTTTCTCCCTTGGAGGAAAAAGTCTGAAATTGCCCTCAACAAATCGAAAAATATAAGAAAGATAATTAATGAAAATATTTATAAGAGTAATAACTCATAAAAATATAGACAAAATAAGTCTGAACTCAGATAAATGTTGATTAATCTGGAGTCCACATCAGAAAACCATTGCATGTTTACACATTTGACAGCATGTGCTTCAAAGAGATACTTGACATTAATTGAGCATGGAAAGTGTACAAGATCCTCAAAACAGTGTTCTCCAGTCAATGTCTGACATGTCTTGATAAAGCCTAAACCAGTATCAACCACATATAAATGCACCTTATCTAGAAGGAGACAGTGATGTAAATCTTAAAAATATACTGGCAGCAATTACTATTAATTATCAATAATACAAGTCTGGTATTAATTCTGTTTATTCAGGAAAAACAAACAAACAAACAACAACAACAACAAAACAAAACAAAACAAACAAACAAACAAACAAAAACAAAAACCAAATTTGATCTGTAAATGATGGTTTTGCTTCCATATTTGCTTGCACTGCAGAGTCATTTTTAACTGTGCTTTCTTTAACAATGGAGTCTAAACAAGGAAATAAATCCCTAAATCCCTAAGTATAAATTATCCCCGGAAAATACTAAAGGAATAATGACGATAAAAATCTACACCTTTTTTTTTTTTTTTTCCTAATTTACAATCAGGAAATCACTATGATTATTTAAGAAGCAGATTTTCTAGTGGGCAAAGAAGGGATGGCCAAGTGGTTAGCAGAAAATTATTATAGTAACAGAAAAACACCCATTTTTTGGAAAGGCTTGTAGACACTCCTTTTTCTTTTTTATGCTGTTCAGATTTGGTCACAAATTCTGTTACACTATTTTTCTTTACTGTTGTCCCATTCAAGTGTCAACTGATGACTTGCTTTGAGGTATTGCTGGCTTATTGCAAATAAGAGAAAAAATAACAAAAATACTAATAACAGAAGCAGCAACACTTTGAATATTTTTTATTCACAGATTTATTATTATTATTATTATTACTATTACTATTACTATTACTACTATTTTTACTATTATTATTATTTGTTAATTATTTTTCACTGTAAGAATTGCCACACACTGGCACTGGTTGCCCAAGGAGGTTGTAGAGTCTCCATCCTTGGAGTTATTAAAATCCTGAATGAATGCAGCCCTGAGCAATCTGCTGTTGAGCAAAGCTTTGGAAGTAGATGGTCTTCAGTGATCTTTCCATTACAGTCATAGAATTATAGAATATTCCAAGTTGGAATGGGCCCACAAGGATCACGCAGGTTCAACTCTCAGTTTTTTTGCACAGGACAGCACCAACAATCAAACGTGTGCCAGAGAGCACTGTCTTGCCACAGGCAATGTGAGAATTCAGATTTATATTTCCAGATGCTCTGTCCTGGAAATCCTACTGCTTTTGCTGACAGGAAATTGTAAATGAAGGGGCATGAACCTGGAAAGTATAGGGTTAAGTAATATTTGTTCTCATTACAGCCAAATGGGTTTTGGGGGGGGACTTCAGGGATGGCAAGCAGTCAGCCAAGAAGTCCTGGAGTCCTCACACTGACAGTCAAGCCATCTTGATCAGCTGCCACTTTTTAAGGAACAGGAAAAAAAAATATCAGGAAAACAGCTTGACATCCAGGAAGTCCTTTGGATGTTTGGGTTTTTTCTTGTTTGTTTTTGTTGTTTGCTTGTTTGTTTGTTTGTTTTTAAGTACTACCATTTCTTAAGCTGCATTCAGAAGGGCAGCATCTTGGAAAAGTACACCCAGGCCATAAAGGAAGGGTTTCAGTTGCCTAAGTACGGGTGTGTGCTGCTCTTTTACACAGGGGAAAGACTTCAATCATCACTTGCTGCAGCTCTAGAGAGCCTGGGCTTCCTCTGATTCTGTTAAATAAATTACACATATGCAAAAATCTTGAATGTTATCTGGCATCTCTCCTGGTGCAAAGTGTGTATTTACCTGGTTGGGATTCAGTTCTCTAGCACTCACAGACATTTTTACTTTTGTGTAGCTGTATCAGCAGTGGACAGATTTATCACATTCTTTTACACAGCCATGGAAAGACATATTTTAACCAAACCGTAAATAACTTCACCAAGCCAATGAGATCTGCTAACGGCTTGCTTTCTGTATGCATGTTCACACACTACTTTGCATAATTATTTCATGAAAATTTTGTCTCTAATGCCTCAAAAATCCTTAGCTCTCCTTAGCTGCTAACAATGCTGCCTGCCTATGTCTTTGATAAGTGTAGTAATATCAAATAGATGATCTGTGTAACTGGACATGACAGCAGCCTCGAAAAGGCAGAAAGAAAAGCAAATAAAGACCAAGCATTCTCCCACCTTTCAGTCCCAATTTCTGATCCTGGGGTTTAGCTTTGTTATTTCTTCTAATCTGTTTGAAGAAACCACTCCTGGGCAGGGCATCCTTATTGCAAGGATCATTAATTTGAAGAGAGGCGAACGAAAAACAGGGAATTTGTATTTCAGTCACAAAATGGATCAAAGGAAACTTTCCTAGGGCAAGGTGCTGTTGTCAAGATTGTCCTGAAGAAAGGAAAATTATTACAGAGGATTATCTATAACAGTGTTCTCAACCTTTCTTTCAGCTTCTCTACCCCAAGGCAGAAATACAGTGTGACTGATTATGATTACCACACATGCACACAAGGACTCTCTCTTCCACAGTTGCATTTTTGCACGTGTCTTTAGCATGACGTTATTCCTAAAAATAGACCTGCCATATACATATGCACTCACATATGCTCAACTTTAAGATTATGATGATTACTACTATAATAATTATAGAAGTAACAATAATAATAGCAAAAACAATAATAATAATAATAATAATCTTCATCTCTTTGAGGTCTCAGTGTGACTCAAAACACAGGGAAAAATAAATGCTCTTTTTGCAGAATGATGTGGCAGGAGATTTGTTCCATATTTCTTCCTCAGTTACTGCTCACTGGAGCTTCTCAAAGGTCACCATTTTAAGTTGATTTTTCTGGTGAAACATTGATCCTTTCAGTACCAATTATGCCTAGATGAGACATAACTGGTGAAAACACATATTTTATTATCTTGGAGCAGATCTGGAGCATGCTCGGGTAGTGGGACCCTACCAACACCTACACTACCCAGCAATGGATCCCATTCTCAAGGCTCCATAGCTCTGCAGCAGTTTGCACCTCTGCAGCTAAATCTGCTTTCTCCCCTGAGACCCACATGGCCTGGCACTTGCTGCCTACTGGAAACAGTGTTTTGTCATGCTGCACATGAATTCCTGGGATAAATTGTTCTGGACTCAAGACATGCAGGAAGCATGCCAGAAATTGACTACCATGATTTAAACACAACTGAATGCACCACAGTACTCACGACTATATTATGAGCTGTTTAGATTTCTAGGGTTTGGGCAACTCCTGGGACAGAGCATCATGTTAAGATGATGGAAAGAGGTGCTTTTGTGGTCTTCTTCTTTGTGGCAGGTGTAAAAATCCTATTATTATAATCATGAGAGAGACACCGCTGCCCAAGGTGAGGTGCAAACGAGAAGACCGAGACAGAAATTTTACAAAGAACATATTTCATTGCAGAGGATTCAGGATTTGTTTTCATAGCGTTTCAGCCTCAGCTCAAAAGTTGTTGGAGGTGACGTTATGGTCATCCAGAAGGCTAATCTCATGCACTGATCTCAATGATGGACATGAAGGAGATGAAATCACATGTAGGACAAAGAAAGAGAAGTCTTATTTCTTATTTTCCATCTTGTGCACCATGTTTGGTGCAGGAGGGCAGTGAAGGGCTTTTCCTTAGTTATGTTTCAATTATTAGAATTGGCATAATGATGCCTTCCTCACAGTCATTGTATGAATATGTTGCCTATATTTTCATTTTAGTTACTTTGCTAGATGTTTTGAGTGATAGGGACGAGTTTTTTATGGCACACTTTTATGACATTTCTTAAATACATTCTGGGTAGCACTCCAGAAAAAAAAAATCCTCCTAAAATTTTCATCAAGAAGAAATGCAAGGAAAAGTGAAGGTTATCAACTTCCAGGCTCACTAAGCAAAGGAAAAAAATTGCTAACAAAAAATCAAGTGACAAAAATAGAAGGATATATAACATGAAAAATTATATTAGAATCAGAGATCTGCAACCTGTTCCCTATGACAAAAGGCTGAGAGAGTTGGAGTGGTTCAGCCTGATGAAGACAAGGCTCTGGGAAGACTTTGTAGTGGTCTATTAATAATTAAAGGAGCATTATAAGAAGGCTGGGCAGAGACATTTTAGCAAGGTCTAAAGCAATGAAACAAGGGGAAGTGGTTTTGAACTAAAAGAGGGGATATATATTGCATGTACTTTGGATATATAGTGGATGTATTTTGGATATATATTGGATATATACTGGATATAAGGAAAAAATTCTTGACACTGAGAGTGATGAGGCTCTGGCACAGGTTGCCCAGAGAAGTTGTGGATTCTCCATCCCTGTAAGTTTTCAGGGCCAGGTTGGACAGGGCTAGGAGCAACGTGGGATAGTGAAGGGTGTCCCTGCCCATGGCAGAGGTGGGAACAAGGTGATCCCACCCAACTCAAACTGTGAATTCTGTGATCCTGTGAAACCCTAGCACAATGTACCATAATATAAATGCATTTTCCCAGACAAACACAAACAGAATTTTTACGTGACCAAGTATTACAACTGGATCACAGAAACATTGAGAACTGGTTGTGTTCTGCTGTGGATTAGGGAGTTCAGTGTTTAGGGCAGTGCCTAAAATACTAGCCTTTCTGTGGTATGAATCCTCTGGAGAGGCGCTATCCTAGAGAAGAAAAAGGCAGAATGAAATGAAGTTGCCATCACAGCATGCTTGAGAGAGCTCAGTTCACTGGGATTACAGACGTGACACACTTCTGTGTTTCTCTTGGAAGGCAGACAGCTGTGCATTGCCATAGAGGCACAGCAGATGCCAAATGCCAATTGTTAAACCCTAGTGGTTACTTTAATTGCCCCTCTCCACCAATATGAGATTTTGCAATGGTAGGAAAGCCACAGAGGTTGCTGTCACTCAAGTTCTCTGAACCTACAGCTCTGAGAGGAAAAGAATAAAAAATGAATGTAGTAAAAAAAGACACAAAAACCCAAGAAAAAACAAACTACAAATAAACAAACAAAAGTCCACAGGCTTGTGACAGGCTCGTAAACAAGAATATAAAGGGAAGGGAGAAAAGGAGTTGATTCAGCTTCAGATTTGAGGTTTCACCTGAAAGTTTCATAAGGCAGCTATGAGTGTTTCAAGAGAGACAGCATCCTCAGCAGCAAAGTTACAGCATGATGGACTCTGACATTTTGCAAAACTGTAAAATGTGTCAGTAGCTTTAACAAGCAGGAATGCTTTGACCTCCTGAGGTTCCTGTCCAATTTAGCCATTGCAACTCTTCGATTCCTACAATTAATGGTTACATTCAGCTGAGGGAGGGAGGGAAAAGGGTGACAGGAAATGTCGCCTTAAAGCCAAGACAGCATTCCTTTTCTTTTTTTTTTTTTCTGCTCTAGCTCCATTATCAGATTTTCCCTCCTAATTCTTCACTGTGTGTTAGATATTTTCAGAGCTTTAATTTTCCCTTGGCACCTATATTTGCAAGTTTCTTGCTCTGTAAATATGCATTAATGGAATAATTCCAAGGGATTCTGATCCTTTGACTAAACAATCATAAGGTTATTTTGCAGATTTTTTATTTTACGTTTGCTAGCACTAACACAGCACCCACATTAGACTGGTTGTTTCGTCATTTCTTCCATTTTGAGGATAATACTGCTCTATCTGCAATTTAGGGATCACTGCTTTTCTCCAGAGGAAAAGAAGTCACTTTGAGACCTTGCACATGCAAAAGCCAGAGCAGACACATGGGGGGCTTAAGCCATGCTTAGAGGATGAGTGCTGCTAGCTATTAGTAAGAAGGTGCCAATTCAAGAGAGCACTACAGAGTCATTTATTTTCCTCACATTGATACAAAACAGATAAGAGATTATAAAAAAAAAAAAAAAAAGCTCATTTCCATGAGATCAGGAGAGGAAAAGCTCTCCAAGAGGCTTGAAGTTTTAAAAGAGAGCCTGTTGGTCAAAGAGCAGTGTGTGCTGCCAAGGCAGGTACCATTCATGCAGAGTCTCACTCCTGTTCAGTTCCATGAAAGAAAATGGAGATCTCACCTGGAGATCAAAATAAGATTTACCAACCAGATTTTCCCCCTGGCAGTGCAGGACACCACACATTTGTTCCAGATTTTTCCCATTTACAAGAGCAATGATTTGTCATGTATTTGCTGCTCCAGTGCACTCCTAATGCATATTTTTCCTGGGGTTTTCTAGGTATAATCAGAAAGATTCAGCAATGGAATTCCCTTCTCTGGGATGCCGTAGATGTAAAAAGCTGGCAAGGAATAAGGAGGAGACTGGACAAGTTTGCAAGAAGAAAATATGAGCAGATACAGTAAATGCAAGGAAAGCACTCCTGTCTTAGAAAGGTTTAGTAAGCTGATAATAAATATCTGGGGAAGGGATCAGAGCTGGAATCACACATACATGCTCTGACACTTCACTTTTTCATTGGCATACAGATTTGACGGTTGTTGGAGATATTAGAAGGACCTTTTTGACTCACTGTAGCTGGTCTTACATTTTTATGTTCTCAGAGATCCTTAAATGTGCTCTTTCAAAATGTCTCTCTCCTTTCCCTAAGTAAGGACTGGGGACATGTAGAGAGTGGAGATGCCCCAGAGATTGCTTCAGGTGTCATGACAGGGAAGAGGAATTGCATGGGGAAAATTAACAATTGAAAAAAATAAGACTAAAAACACATTACAAGCCTGGGAAAAGTGCAAAAGACTTGAGAGTGGAAATGTAAATGAGGGCAACATGGAACTTGTAGCTGAGCACAAATTCTAGAAAGAAAGGAAATCAGTCTAATGTCAAATGTCAGGCTTATACTTCCAGACTCACTTAAATTATTGTTTCCCAAAACATTCACAGATATATATCTTGTACTTTGAAGGGTTCTCATAACTCAGTGAGATAGATCAGAAGATCAAAAATGCGTGGAGGATGGGGCTGTACCTCCCTGTTTGCTCATAGAGGAGTTAGCAATAGGGATCATTTCTCAATGTGAACAATTCCTAGTACACACATTATTACATCCTTTTTGTCAAGTTCTTCTGTCAGCCTTGCAGGTACTTTTCTCTCAGAAAATCTGCACATTAACACCTTCCATGCCCTACCCTGTAAGATAAAACAGTAGCAGAAATGTCCCTTTTAAAATCCCGCTCTTTCTTTTACCTGAATATGGATGCTAAAACTCAGTTCATTTCTCATCTGTGGGTCTCCGTCTCTGAACAGAAAGTGATCCTTGGGGCCAGATTGCATTTATTCAAATATATCTACGTGGCAACTAGAGATGAGGTTGACTCCAGTATTCACTCAGTCACTGCAAGAAAACAATTTTTCCATGTCTTGTAGTAAAATGCCTTACCTGTGAGTCCTCAACCCCATTCTATTTTCTCAGAATAAATATGTGAGATAATAGTTATTTCATTTTTCCTTACAGCTCATCACTGATCATGAAATCTTTCTACTGTCACAGAGTAATGCTGGTTAATTTTCAGCATTTTGGTATAAATATTATATGAATAGAACTACAGGATGAATAAGATGCTGACAGTTGAAATCCTTATATTTTGTCCATTTCTGTCCAGTTACAAAGAAATCAATATCCTTCTCAGAGCTGGAGAGTAGTTTCAGAATATGATGTATAAATAATTAAAATTATACCTAAAAATGGTGGGGGGTTGTTTAATGTGTTTTATTTTTTCAATATATGAATTGGTATTTATTCTTTACTAGTTTATGCTATTCCATAAAAGGAAGCCCTAGAAATATGACTGCATTAATAATTTAAAATATTATTTTATTTTTGTCTCCCTTACAAGGCATATTAAAGGCAAGTGCTAGAAGTCATTATATAACCCTTGCAAGAGAAATAAGTATCACAGCATTGATCCTACAGATGAGGAAATTAGGTTATGAAGGATAAACAGGCTATATTGTGGGGACATAAATTGCTCTGTGTCACACACCCTGGACAAATTCTCTGAAGGAGGTATTTGAAGCTCTTAGATTTCTGGCATGGGACTTGACTGGAATTTTCACGGTCTGCACATATCCCAAACTACTTCCTCAAAATCATGAGAGGAATCCAAGATGCAGTTTGCCAAGATGCAGATCTTTAACCAATGGGAATGCTAGGAAAGTAGTTTTCATTTAGAAACCTAAAGCAATTTCTGAATATTGCATGTATTGCATTAACCTGATAGTTTAAGCTTATTTTTATGCTTTCCCTATGTTATTACTAGGTACATAGAAATGTGACAATTTTCCCTTTCTGTTCCCTGATTAATCTTTTCATGTGACACTCACAGTGTTGTGCCTGTCTTGTGTCCCATTTCACAAACAGCAGATATGCAGGTGGATTCTAACAGGGAATGATTCCTTTCAGGTTTACAAAGAAAAATAATACACATATACATATATAATTAGATTTGCAATGTTCTTTCTTTCAGCTGAGGTTCACCTTGCCTAACTTAGCTATATAAAAATTAGCTATTTCATTAAGGTAGCCATCTAAATTTCCTCTCTAAAGAAAGGAGAGGAAAAAGGTCTCTGCAGAGAATGATTCATCATGCACATGTTAAATATCTATTTTAGGGTAGGATTAATTTCTCTCTGGTGATACCATGCTCTATCCCATGACTGTGGAAACAGTTTAAATAATGGGTTATGACCAGAAACACATACTTTTAACAGAATAGAGCTGGGCAAGATAAATGTTAGTCAATTTTATTTTTTTAAATCTTTTTCATCACTGTGCGAAGAGCTACATGAGCTTAGTTAAAAATTAAGCTATAAATTAAATTTTTGTTACAAAACAAATATCACAAAGAGTGTGAATTATTTGCACAGGAAGCATTGGTGATGCAGTACATGTGTTCATTCAGGAATTGACAAATTTTGTATTCTGAATTTTAAAGACCTAGGGAAAAAAAATGTCATAATATTGTCAATTGCAGTTTAAAGGGAAGAAACTTTCTTTTCTTATCCTTTATGGACAGAAAAGTAATTGTTGGCAGGGGGTGAAATGCTAAGATTTTTTCTCTTGTCCTTATTTACTTCATTCTTTAAAATCTACCTTTCTCTCAAACCTTCTGAAGGCCATGGGTTTCACATGCAATTTTCCTGTAATGTTATAAATAAAGGAGAAGTATCTGTTTTGATTGCCTACAGGCATCCTGACATTTGGAGTCAGCTATCCAGCTCTGTCGTTCAGGTTTGTACATATTCACAAACTGCAGCGTTTCAGAAAAAAAAAAAATAGGTTGCACACCACGAGAACAATAGGGGGGAGGAAAAAAGATAACACTCATGTGAAGCTTTAATTAATGTTAAGCCAATGCTGGCTTGTAGGAAATGTCAAGTTCCACTGGATAAATCAGGGCTGCTTCTTGGTTTTGCAACTCATCATGTTCTGTGTTCAATAAGATGCCAGGCTGCTTATTTTGAGTGTCATTTATGTGCAGTGTTTTTCATGTGGTCTTAGAATAAGGTGCCAAAGTTGTCTGGTTCCCCACTTTATTCTACGATTAATAATGCATTAGCCTAGCAAAATATTTGCTCCTGTTATTACTCTTGAGGTTATGAAATTAAATATATATAACTGAAAAATACAGTAAGTATACAGGAGATAAATCTTTCTCTGGTCTTCCCTTCCCTGTTTTCATTCACAAGGCAGGTCCCTTAGTTATAAGAACAGCTCTTGACTTTCAAAATTCATACACCAAAAAAAGACTTAATTAAACTTGCTCAGCTTGATTTTCCTGCCTCTGTGAGCTTAAAAGACCATCACTGCATAAACCTTTAGGTTTATTCTATTCCTCACTCTGATAGTGCGGCTTTATACCAAAAGAGCTCCACTGAATTCAACACTTACATCAGAAGCTTCATGTTATTAATAATATTTTTATTGCATAATAAACATTTTAGGTTATAACTTCAGCACAGAAGGATGTAGAAGTCCTGATTTTTCTTTTTTTCAGTAGAGAGAGCTTGGGGAAAATAACTTTGAACCTGGATTCAGACTTGATAAGTGCCCATAACAAGCATAGTGCTGCTGGGTTTGCCAACACACTTGCTAGGGAAGGCACTCACTGAGTGTGCTGTTGTGTTTTTGCAAACCCTTACAGCACATTTCGTTTATTTTTTTCTTTCTCCTCCGCATTTTTTAGTTCTGTTTTCCCCCAGATATTTTTTATCCAAATCCTTTGAAAGTTCCCTGTGATCATTCTCCAGCGATGGAGCAGTTGAGGAGAAAGGCAGCACAAGCTGTGGATGCTGAGAGAGAAGCCCTCAGAAAACATTGGAATAGTGGATTCTATCAGCCTTTTTCAACTTCATAGATGTTACAGGATGAGCTTATCTGCCCTCAAGCACTCTCTCACCTGTCAGTATGAGGCACTAAGGCTTTGCATATTCCAGGTGTTTGGAAAGTCGTGGGAATGACTAATCATTTGGTTCATCACCTACCTTTTCATCACAAAAGCTTGGAATTAATACCAAAAGTAAAAAAGACCCCAAAATTTTTGCAATAGTTCCCACATTGTTATTCTTTCGTAATTAGGAAAAAGGAAAACAAAACCTTCCATACTTAAGGAGAAGTCTTGTTCTGTACAATACATGGTTATTATTATAATAATATATAAAATATGGTTATTATTGATTGTATATAATTAGTATTTATAATCAATAAATTACAAATATTAACTATGTGCAATTGCTCTTGTAAACCACCTATTTTTGACAGTTTTCTAAATAAATAACTGCATTTTGAAATATAGAAGTGACACGCTCAAGAAAAGTTTTGCTTTCCTATTTTGTTCATTTTCCTCTTCATAATCTTTGAAAAATTAGACTGATGAGCTTTAAGCTGTCAGAAAAGAAGTTGAAAATATTTTTAAAAGAACTGTTTCTGGCATTTATGCCTGAAATATTTTTTTCTGTGCTAACCAAATCCCAGAGTCTCACAAACTTCAGAACATGATTATTTCATACGGAATTGCCTGAATTTCCTCCTCTGTTGATGCCTTTCTGTATCAAACATGTTCACCTTGTTCAATTTCTTCCCAGGCACTTATTCATGACTGGTGCTGAAGAGAGAAGTTTGGGCTTGATGACTTGCTGCTGGGTGCTGCAAGCTCACCCTGGTGTTCCCCTGTTATCTGATATAAATGAGTGTGGAGGATTGGTGTTGGGTGCACACACACACATCTGTAATGGTCAGAAGACAATCAGGGAGATAATTAGATTGTAACAGCAATGCATAATTAATGCAAAATAATGGGACAGATCCCAATCTGTTGCACCAGTGGTAAATCCAAGGTAACCCTATTAATGTCGAGGACAGTTGTTTGCATATGTTGTACATTGATTTAACTGAGGTTTGATTCAGGCTCATTAAGTGACACATTTTTCACTTGTATTGTTTGGATGGGCAGACTGTGGATGATTACCCTCAGCTTCAATGGCACTATATCAACTGTTTTAAGACATGTGAATTAAACTCTGAGCAGGTGCCAGAGATGCCTAATCAGAAGTGCAAGCCATGTCCATGCTAAATTCTAGGTTCCTTAAAGACAGCAGACTCCACGGAATGTTTATCAACAGCTGTGGGTACATTAGCTTTTAAAACAGTCCCTAATCAAAACAAGGAATAACGTTTCTTGTAACTGCATGAAGCTTTTGCTAATTTGTTTGTTTTGCTATTTATATCAGCAGCAAAGAAAATGTCATTTAAAAGGCAAAGATCTTTTAATGAAAATGGTCAAAACTGTGCTCTGCAGTAAGGCATCAGTATTCTATATAATACAATGGTGTGCCATAATTTATTCTAATGGAAATGCTGATGGAGAAAGAGAGGCAGCTCACTTCATATGAGTCCACAGAGCAGCTCAGGTAAAAAGGGATCTCTGGAGATCATCTCATCCAGCTGCCCTGTAAAGCAGGTTGAACAGGATCCAGAAATTCAGGTGGTCCTCTTTGGATATCTCTAGAGCAGAACACTCTGTGCACAGCCTGTGCCAGTGCTCAGTCACACTCAAGCAAAGGTGGAGGATCTCTGTCGTGGTGCCAGTCTTCTGTGTAACAACTGAGAGAGGCCAGCCACCTGGCTTGGCTTAAACAGACAGCTCCTAGCCTTGTCTGTTCACTGAAACTACTTCCACTTGTTGTGCTGTACATAAAGAGACAATCCAGCCATGTGCAGCCAGGTGCATCACTTTGTGAGCCGTCACTCCCATAGGGAAATGCAGACTTAGGAGGATTTGATGCCGGCTTCCTGAGGGTTTTTCTGTAAGATTGAAATTTCGGGCTGTTCTGGTCCAGTCCAGCTGGCTATGGACCTTAGCCTTCACAATCTTACACAGGACAGGAGCAAAAGACAAAAGGCGCTCTTTTCCTCTCAGGAACACAGTCCTATTTATTTCCTAGATAGGAGGCACCAGGTGGTCCAGGTAACTTCCCAGGTGAAAAAGAGTGGGGAGCTCCTCCCAGGGGGATTTTAAGCTCAGGGGAAGAGGGGCAGAGGAAGGGGGCCAGAGCCAGTGGTACAAAAGTGAGGAAGGGGAGACGGGAGGGGTAAAGCAGGGACAAACCATTACCACCGGGGCATGTGATATAACAGGGGAATCCCATGAGGATACAAACATACTTATTAGTGCTATAATGCAGAGCCCAGTGCAAAACAACTAAAAGAACTATTTAGTGCAATACAACACCACCCCCTTCTCTGTTAAGAAAAATTAAAAGAAAAGTGTTGGGCCTATTCTGATCCAGATTATGAATTTGTCCACCACTCATGATTTGTGGGCCTGTCAGTTTGCTTTAGGTCCACAAACTCTGTGTGGTTGGCTTCCCAGGTAGTGGAGACTAAACTGCTGATAGCTTTTAAAAGTATACGATATAGAATTCTGAACACTTACATGATTATAAAAAGAACAACAAAAAACAATGGAATTGTCTTAATTATAGAAGTCCACCACCCTGGGAAAGCCCAGGGTTATAATCATAATATTATAATTATCAGCAATTATAATAATCAGCACTATTTCCCTTGAACAGTCGGCTGAACCAGTCCTCAGATTCTTGCTTGATTTGTCCAATGAGGCTTTTCACTTCTCAGAGAGCTGTGTGGACATTGGGTGCTTTCGATGTTAAGTTCAAGCAGCAAAGTCCTTCAAATTCCTGGTACTCATGTCCATAGAGCAGCAGGAGGAAGTCTATGGCACAATACAACATTTTTCTTTTGGTGTCTTTAAGGGTTAATCCAGGTACTTCATTTCTGGAGCATGCAGAGAGGACAGGAAATCATCTTAGGCTCCAGAACAGGGTGACTGCATGCAGGCTGCCTCTGGGAAACTGGCCCTCACTGGCCTGGCTGCCAAAGCACATCTCAGCTCAAGGGGCATTTTAGAGTAGTTAGGCTTTATTATTATGGACAGTATTACTGTAATATTGTACAGCATGAAGTGCCAGAATTAGTATTCTAGTGGCCAGCCCAGATGTACTCTGAACTGATGTAAACCAAACAATGAGAATTTCTTGATTCAAAGAGTGATTCAAAGCCCAATTAAATTAACGGAGAAACTCTTTTGATTTCCTTCTGTCAGAAACAGGCTCTTGAATTTTCATTGCACATAGTAACACCCAGTGGCTCATCTCAATATCAGCTTCAAAGAGAACGGGAGATGCTGCCCTGCCTCACAGAAGGGTTGCAGAGGTTAGTGCCTGTCTGCTACACATCTGGATGCTGCAGTGGTCATCATTATGGAAGAGAGTCGATAAAGAGTTAAAAAGTTGTGGAGGGATTGGCTAGTGTGAGGTAAATAAACCCTAGGCCTGCATGTTGCATGAGGGAGAGTGAAGTGTGGTATGGAGGTATAATATATGTCCTACTCCACCAATTTTTGAAATTGATCAATGCCTGTGGACAAAAAACCCCTAAAGACTAGAATATTAGAGACTATCTGATAGTGCAACATCAGAAAAAAAAAAGAAAAAAAAAAAAGAAAAAAATTAGAACAGAATGGAACACTCTGCAGCATTTCATGATTTCATGGTGTTTATTTTTCCAGTTCAAGGCATAAGTCTGAAGACTGGAGCTGTATTTTTAATTGAAAGGTGATGGTTCCTCAGGAGATGAGATTTTGGCAGCTTTTCCTACGTGTCACTGTGCTGCCTATTCTTTGTTTTGTCTTAAAAAAGCTAAGCTCATGTGTAGGGTTATACTGGCTTCCTGGTGTAGTTCTACACTAGACTTTTTATGTCTTGGCATGGAAACTATAGTTTAGCTTCCAGTATTTTTAAAAGTGTTTTGGCAATTCTGCCACTTCCACGACCTCTATAGTATTTATTTGGGTTGTTTTCTTGGGTTATAGAGAGGATAAAAGACATTTATTTTGTTGGTTTGTTTTTTCGTTTGGTTTTTTTTTTTTTCACTCTATTTCTGCTTTCACATGGATAAAAGACATTTATTTTGTTGGTTTGTTTTTTGGTTTGTTTTGTTTTTTTCACTCTATTTCTGCTTTCACGTCTTTATATTTCTCCATTCTGTATTTATATTGATTTTTAAAATGCATTTTTTTCTTTGTCTCTTTTTTCCCACTCTATGCCTTTAACCACTTTTTCTATTTCAGATGCAAATCAGCATTATTTCCCTTGAATTATTCACTATTCTTAAAAAAAAAAAGAAAAAAAATATATATATTAGCAAGCAGGTGATCTTTTGGTTCCCATATTTTCAACTCACTTTCCAGATTTCTAATTGCTAGTGTTTCCAGGACCTTGACAGCTGTTTGACAACACTGTCTACCTCTAGTCATACTTTAACCATTATGATAAACCACAAAGGAAGCTTGGTTTCTCTAGAGAAAATTCACTCTTGCATCTCATGTTAAATCTGCAGGTCTAATATGATATGCAGAAAACCAAATCTGAAGCTTTCTCATTATTATTTAAGCATGGCAATCATCTTCACTGTTTTATCTACAAAGTCACATACTGAGAACTCTGTTTACCTTCAGAAGCATATTGCCAGTTCCAATGTCACTGTGTGGGGATTTTTTTACTTTGAGAAATGCCTATAAATTTAAATGTTTCTACTAAATTTCTGAGGTTGTTCTCAATAATGTAAATACTTTAATTGCTCCTAAACACTGGCCTCTAATACCCGTGTGAGAAGATATTTCAAGAATAAAGTGGGCTAACTGAGATCAGATGGACCTTTTTAATATTCATTTCACAGCCAGAATATTTACTGGACCAAATATCCCTTGAAGGTATTTTGAGAACCTTATTTTACTTTGGCTTAGGAGGATGACATAAAACCTGTAAGACATCTGTAAAATCAGGACTCTGAAAATTTGACTCCTGAGTGAGATGTCTAAAGTAATCTTGTGCTATTTGTCTTTGTTTGTGAATCTTGCATTTGATTGAAGTTTAGCTTTATAAAATTTAAATACTAATAATACAAAAAAAAATTAGAGTTAAATTACACAGCTCGAAATAAAGGACATCAAAAATTTATGGTGGTGCCATAGTAAAAAAGTAAGATTACAGAATGTCCACCTTATCTTCACTAACTGATCTGAGAGAAAAAATAGAAACAAAAGAAAAAAATATCATTAATTTCTACTTTCTTTAACAAAATTTGGAGGAGTTCACCCTTCAAGCCAAGCATTGAACCTTTGTCCCCTCTCCCCGCCACGCTGCTTGCTCAACTCCACAGTGCTGCCTTGAATTGCTTCCAAACAGGCTGGGAAATTTACAGCTGCTATTACAGGTCATGTAATACAGGTTAAACCTGTGTTTACAGCCCAATAATTTCCCTGTGTCTTTAAACGAGCTATGAAGTATTTTGTAATGCAGATTGTCTGCTTTTTTTATTTGCCCGTAAAAGCAGCGAAGGGAAGCTACAAAAACTCTGTGTTCCCTTGTCACCGAGGACAGCCTTGCTGCTGAGCTGCACTGAGCCTGCAGAAGCAGGACCATCAAATGGCCTCAAACTCCAAGGAACTGCAGGTGCCAGAAGCAGCAGAGGAGGTATCTAACTGGCCTGAGAAAGTCAGAAAAAGGCAACTGAATAGTAATTCCGGATTTAGGTAAATTTGCCATTGTCTAAGTCAGGGGAAACAACCTTTAAGGCGTTCCTCTTCTCTTTTGATCTTGGGGATAACCAGAATTAAATTGCTCTCAATACATCCATCAGTCTTGCTGCTGCACTAGATGAGAATAATCTTATGACCATTGAAATTTCCTCGTTCTTGAACCAGAGAAAGGAGTAAGCCACAGAAATCATATGTGTTCATATTTCTTTGTGCCAAAATAAATGCGGGAAGAGTAAAGCACGAAAGGATAAACGTCTAAAGAAATTTTGGAGCTGAAAAGGAGAAAAGTGAACATGGTTTGTAAACATTGTAGCATTCAGAGATAGGGCAGGTAATCTGTTTTGCCTGGATGCTCATCCTAGTTCAGATCTGATTCATTGCTTTGATTTCTCATGGATTTGATTTGACAGGCAAGAGGTCACTCGGGATGGGGTCTCTCCTGTGTTTGTGCCAACAGCACCCTGGAATCCCAGCTGTGGACCAGGACCCCATTATGAGAACTTCTGTACAAACAATGACAAAGAGGTTTATCTTTTATTCAAATCAAGGAAGATAACTGATTGGTGAGCTGTATCTGAGCCAAATATAAAGGATCGTTTTTACCAGTTCATGTTCAGAAGCACATGAATGACAACAGATTTTTGACTTCAGAGTAAAGCAGTACAAATGCTGAACATGAGAATTACTTATAGCCTATTTATTTAATATATTTTATTTGGTTTTAGTTTGTAAAGAATCTAGACCTAAAGGAATTATAAATTGAAAGATTATCACCATAATTCTTTGGACCCTAGCAGTGATTATAAAATGAGCTCATCAAATAATCATTTGCAAATGTTTATGAGCCAGGATGTATTTCCTTTGTCAATTTTGTAACCACACTCTGTAGCATTTGGAAATGCTACAGTTTGCAAATAATTCCTTGCTGGATTTTTTTTTTCCCTTTGTGAAAGAAGCAAGCTCAAATGAGGCATTTCATTATTACTTCAATAACGCACAGTCAGCAAAGCTTTCATGTGTCTTGATTGTTGATAGGCACTGGTGAAATAGGAAGAGACAAAGTTTGTCAGGTAGGGACCTGTACAGACACAAGTCACTCCAGCTAAACAGCATGTCCGTGCACATTTAAGTCTCAGACAGAAAAGACAGTGAGGAGGAGGGGAATCAACACCTATTAAATTTGGTTGGGGACAGAAAGAGTGGCCTTTGTTGACTGACAGACAAGGTTATGTGGCTGAACAATAATTTGAAGGCCTGAATTATTCATGTTCACTTCAAGGTAAAAGGGTTTAACCTGGTGATATCATCGTGTTGCAGTATTTCACTAAGGCAAGAAGTGTTATTCCTAACTCATTATTTTACTTCATTCATGTCTTATACATGAAATTAGAGAAGGGATTGGGAATAACGGCTAATTTTTAGAGAAAAATATATGTGCATATATTAAGGTCCAAGAGCAATTTGTAATTTAAAATGAAACAGCAAACTGCTTACAAAAGGTCCTGACAGCTGAAATTCAGACTTCTCTTTTACCATGCTCTACTCACCAGAAATGTCCTTCTGTGTAAATTTTAAACAGTGAGGGTAAAGGTTGGTATACTACTGGGATTCCAGCCTTTATTTGAAAAGAAAGGTTAGGGTTTCTTTTTTTTTTTTCTTTTAATAAAAGTTGCATTTCTTTGCTGTCAAGAAATATAAACACAATACAATCATGGTCTATTCTGCACTGGAGCAGTCTCACCTTGAGTCCTGTGAGCAGTTTTTGGCACCACAATATTAAAAAAAAAAAAAAAAGTGAAGGATCTGGAAGGGAAGTTGTGTGAGGAGTGGTTGAGGCCCCTTGGTCTGTCAGCCTGGAGAAGACTGAAGGGAGACCTCAGATATCTTCAACATCCTCATGAGGGGAAGAGGAGGGACAGGCTCTGATCTCTGCACTCTGGTGACCAGTGACAGGACCCAAGAGAATGCCTGAGGCTGTCAGGGGAGGTTTAGGTTGGATTTCAGAAAAAGGTTCTTCACCCGGAGGGTGTTTGGGCACTGAATAGGTTCCCCAGGGTAGTTGGTCACAGCACCAAGCCTGTCTGAAATCAAAAAGTGTTTGGATAATGCTCTCAGAACCATGGGGTGACTCTTGAGGATGATCCTGTGCAGGGCCAGGAGGTGGACTGGATGATCCTGATGGGTCCCTTACAACTCAATACATTCTATAATTCTGTAATTCTGTGTGTCCTACTATCTGTTACAGCTTCCTCATTTGGCCTCCTGAAGTGTTCGTTGATTGTGATGAAGAGTTCATGGACTATCCAAAATCATCATACAGCTAATTGCTACAGAAAGGATCAATGAAACAGCCTACACATAAGGATACATACACATAACAATGAAGTTTAGAGTGTACAGTCTTGGTCAAAGTCCTTTTTTTTTTTTTTTTTTTCTATTAGCATCAAACAATTAATTGATGAATTAATTTAACTTGGGACAATATTTACTCACTCCTAATTCCATGTAAAGAGACCTGAGAGAATGAACTGAATTGGAGATGCTGGCATGGAATGGTAGCCTTAGACAAAACCTGAAGAGATTATTGAATCTCCTTCCTCCTATTACGAAGTGCATTAAACTCCACTTTCTGTTAGCAAATCCATTACCAGTTCCATCTACCCTTTAGTTCACAGTGTTATAAATGTCACAGAAAGGGTTGGTACTTCTGAAGCAGGAGTCAATTGTTGGATGCATCAGTTTCTATACTGCGGATCCTTTCCTTGGCATTTCTGGTCCCAGTGGGGCTCCAAGGGTATTTGTGGTGCCTCAAGGGATTGAGTTACATATTTAAGGACATAGAAGGACTGTCTGGGGCAGGAGCCATTTACAGCAGCCATCAACCCTCATTTCCTTTCATCCATTTTATGAAGATAATTCTTTCATATGCCCGCCTTTAAGATCCATTTCAATTTAGCCACATGGGCCACTGGCTTCCTGATTTTTCTTTCATGGGCCTGTAACTTGCAGATTTTTTAACCATGTCACTACTATCCTCCCTACAACTTTCCAGGAGTTCTCCTCCTTCTCTCTGCATATCAGGTGTAACTAAGGCAGATCTTTTCAGGGACAGGAAGACTGCAGTTACTTTTCTGATGTGCTTTACCCACCCTGTGGAGATTTCAGAGTAATTACCTGTATTTATTAATCAGTGCTTACTTCTTACAAACAGACTGTGCAGGGGCACACAGGAGTCCTGATCTCTGCTCTGCCTAGGGAAGAGTCACCTGTCTCCTTCTTTGCTGGTTTTAACAGGGTCCCTCTGTGTTTTCAGAGCCCGCTCTTCAGGACACTGAGGGAAAAGACACAAAAATTAAATGCATCACTTTGACCAGAAGGATTGCTTTTCTGGTGTGATGGATCTAAATTTTTTTCCCAGCTTTGAAACATCCAAGTGATTTGAGAGAGTGTATAGTGGTCAAATGAAGACATTTTCAGTGTAATTTGCTGGATTTATTTATTGCAGAAAAAGACAGCTACTTTAGGGAGGTAATTCCTTTTCTCGCACATAACAGCAAGTAGAAAAACTAATATCAGTGTAATTTGCAAGACCATTTTTGTGTGTGAGGAGTAACTCAGTCATACTAAAATACTCATAACTGACAGACCTTTTTCATCACCTAAATGCTTGAAATTGAGTAGAATTTGGAACGTTACCTGAGAAATCTGAGCCACCAACACACTCTGGACATTACATCCACAGATAAAGTATTCAATATAACAATAATATCCCTCTGTGAGCACACTAAAGAGGAAAAATCCAGTCAGAATGCAAAAACCCAAAGCATAGTGACTACTTTACAGGAACGATTGCCCCAAGAAGGAATGTTTTTTGTTTTGTTTTGTTTTTTTTTTTTTTTCCCAGTTTTCACTTGGGACTGAGCTTAAAAAAACCCAACCAACTACCTATTTGCTGTTGTTTTTATCCAAAGATGGTTCAAGAGTTTTTACTCTTTCATCATCTCCTTGGGGCATTTTATCTACTTCTGTGTCTTGTAATGCATCACTCACTAAATAATTAATTTACTCAAGTAAGCAGGATCTCTTGGGGTTTACAGAGTTTCTGCATGAGGAGAGATGACAGCTTCCTAAGAAGCAAGGAAGAAAAACCCAACTTGTTATGTTACTTTATTTTTTTAAATTGTCATTACAGTCATCAAATTCTTTCTTGCTTAATTTCTCCCATTAGGAAGATTAGATATAATTTCTCTGGTCTTGTCTTAATAAGTAGGGCTGGGAAGTGGGATAGAGAACCAAGTCTGTCTCCCTTTACCATGAATTGCAGCACCATGGGAACAGGAAGAGATCGTTATTAGTAAGAACTTTTTTTTTTCATTGTACTGACAACCTTAAAATTCACATTTTTCTCACCAAGCTTGCAGAGAATGGCCAGCATTTCAGCAAGCCTGGTGAGAATGAATGACATGTGGCTGAAAGTATGGAGAAGGCTGGTGCTGGTGAGTCTGCAGAGACTCTTTGATGGATTCAACCCATAAAATTGTTTGTATAAACACACACCAGCACACATATAAGTGTATGCAATTGCATGGGCTTTTTTCTCCAACTGTAAAACTTGTGGGTGTGATTAGTTTTTAATATCTATGGAAAGCACCATATCATCTACCTCCTAATTTATCTGTGAACGACACGGCCACCTCAGAGCTCTTAACCAGAAACATATGTCACCCTCATTCCCATGTGTGGACTACTCATGTGTGTGTGGTTTCTCCTTCTGTTCAGTCTTAATTTAGACCTATTAATTATCAAATAATTAAGTTTTCATATCTGTTTCCTTTTAGTTAAAAAATATCTAATTTAAAATCAAACATCCTCCATACAAAACTTCAAAATTAATTTACCTTCTCTGTTTGAAATAACTCAGATTAAGTAGAAAATTTCCAAATTGTCTCCCATTTTATCTTAATTTATAAGAAATCACAGAAAATTTTCTGTGCAAAATTTCCAGAGGAGACCAGAAAACTAAGGAATATGGTTTTTCCTTAAGTTTCCTGTGGAAGAGTTGCTTTATGTGAAGATTTGCAGATATATGACTGATGAGTTTTGAGAGCCTTCTTTTATCATATAACATATTGAATTTTGCAAGCAAGAGGCATACAGTTTCTGACATTTAACCTGAAACAGAAGAAATATGGTTGGTTTTTTAAAGGTAGTTCTAAAAGAGTTAAATTCCCACAGGATATTTCCTCAGCTCTTTCCAAAACCATACTGTAACGTCAAAATAGAGATAATGTTTAGGGTGAAGCACTGTCTCTGTAGGTTGGTTTCTCCAGTTTAAGGTATCTGAGCTGGCAGAGGACTCTGAGGTCAATGATCAGGGTCTTGAGGGTCAGTGTGGCTTTTGCCCTGATTGTTGGTAAAGAGGAAGAACCTGAGCAGGAGCAGAAGGATCTTGAATTTCAACAATTCATGGTTGTAAATGGTGTTGGCAATGGGGATTGCATTTTATGATGACAGGATTCCTGCCGGATTGAGGAACACATGAAGAGACAATTAAGGGGGAAAAAAATCATCAGCAGGCTGGCCTACCTGGTAAGGAGAACTTTCAACTTAGACACAACAAGAGAGTGGATAACACACAGTCAAATGATGAAGGGGTGGACTGCCTTGCCAAGTAAGTTGTGCAGGGTGATGTGGACAAGGGATGTCTAAATGAACAAACTAAGCCTGAAAAGGATCCACCTTGGGCATTTGCACATAAGGAAATGCCTGTGGGATAACATTATGGGGGAAGTTACTCCTACCTGCCCTGGGAAATCAGCAGGAGTGAGGAGTGCATCCCTACGTCTATACTGCTGCACGTGCGTTTGGAATAAGCGGGAGAAACAAGAGATTCCTATGCTATGATCATTGCAGGTGCCTGCTACAGGCTGCCCAATCCTTGTGAGACCACTCTGAATTACCTTTGGCAGCTCATGGTGAGTAGAAATGCTCCTGATGACTGGAAGAAAGAAAAGGTCACTTCGGGCTTCAAGAATGACAATGCAGAGAATAAGATGCAGACCAGCCTCCCTTTGGTCTGTGGGAAGGTGATGGAGCAAATAATCCTAACAACCATTTTCAGGCATATGAAGAACAAGGTAATTGGGAGTAGTCATTGTGGATTTGCAAAAGAGAAATAGCTCCTGACCAGCCAGATAGCCTCCTGTGATAAAATGTGTATCTCAGCGGACTGGGTGAAAACCACAGACTTTGTGGGCTTTCACAAGATTCTACTGTGTTCCACCACATCCTCATAAACACACCAAGGGGCTGCTGAAATGGATGCTGGTGTGGTTGGGAACTCTGTGTTGGGATTGCAAGCCTGTGATCAGTGGCACTGTGTCCACCTGCAGGCCGCTCACTGGTGTTGGACTCCTGGGGCTGGGGCTGAGAATACTTTAACACCTTCATTAATGTCCTGGGTAATGGGACAAACTGCACCCTCAGCAAGTGTGCAGACAATGCAAAACTGGCAGGAGTAGCTGATACACCTGGGCTGTGCTGTCATTCAAAGGGCCATTGACCAGCTGGAGAACTGGGCCCATGGGAATCTCCTCAAGTTCACCAAAAGGAAGAACCAAGTCCTGCATCTGGGGAAGAATCTCCTCCCAGGCTCTGGTATTTTGTGATAAGATTATAACAGCACAAAGGTATATGAATATTTTCATTTTTGCTGGCTCTGCTCCATCTGTTCAGTGAATTAGTATACCACAACATTTTATTTTGCTGAGGGCCAGGTACCTTTCACAGCAGAAATTCAAATTCTAGTAAAATGGGGATCAGGAAAATTCCATGGAACTTAAAGAGTGGAATAACAAAAGGAATCATGGTGGGGAGAAAGGAGGATGATGACATAGATCTGCTTATTCTTAAATTGTATGGGATTCTGTATTCCAGGTCTGTGAACAGCTGAGCTGTGAGAGAAACATTACCTGGGAGAGGCGATGAGAGTGTTAATCCAGAGATTTGATGCAAACGGATACAAAGCCATCTTTACCTCATTATTGAGGGGAATTGACTGGAAAATTAACTTAACTAATTTAGGAGGAAGTTAATAAGTTTGTTGGGTTTTTTGTTGTTTTGGGTTTTTTTTCCCTGTCTTGAAATAATGCAATTTTAAAATCTTTGAATTTTAAAAAATGTTAATGTACATTTCTAGTTTGTCATTTGGAACTAGGTACTATATTCAACTGTAACTCTCATATTAGATCTGGTGTGTAATTAGTAAACATTAGTAAATATATTTTAAAAGACATAAAGGTATTTTCTTCATAATGCAGGTTAATTGAATGCATTTAATTTTAGGAAATTATTTTCAACTGGTACAAGCTTGCTACTTGCAAGATTTTATTTTGTAGAAAGAAAATGTCTGTTTAAAGGCAGATTCAAGGATAGCACAACAATAGATTCAAGGATAGCACAACAATAAAACTTATGCTATACACTCACATGAGGATTGAAGTTGTCTAATTTAAGCTACCAGAATTCCTGCTATAGTAATTATATTTACCAGACCCAATTCTAATTATCACATGTTTTGCTTAGAAAGTGGGAATATTCACTCTGAAGATGAGTATTCCCATTTAATATTATTCAGAGTAATAGCTACTCATGAGAATAATGATTTCAGGTTTAGGTAGTTTTGAATTTCAAGATCCACAGGGGCCCAATGCCATTAAATATGATATATTCTTTGGTATTCTTTGTAGATAATCCCATTCAATATTATAGATCCCAAGAAAATCCCATGTCTAAAGTGAAACCCAGCACTCAGCTAAACTGCCCATACTTCTGTTGCTTGCTAACTGAAGTGCTTGTAGGCGTGGCTTATGGTGCTGTGGATGTCAGCAGAGAATGTGTAATTCTTTCCTGACCTCAAATCTACGTTTAAAATTTAACTGTGTGCTCATCAGTCTTTAAAACACACACACACTGAAATACGAACATAATTTTGGATATTAATGTTTTACCTTCCTGCAATTTTAATTGTGTTATTAAAGTAGAAATGAAAAAAGTCAGGGCTTTTATAAGGCTCTAATATGCAATGTGGATGTCAAGAGAGAGTGTTGTGATGTATAGTGGGTACAGCCACGAAAACTGTTCTCCTTGCAGCTTTCATGCTGTGTTTCTGATGTGACAAAAACTCCTGTATGTTAAGTGCTGGGGACTGTGAGCCAAGATCCTCTATCTCTCTTGCTGAACTTAAATTCTGTTCTGGAACAACCTCATCTGCACTGGATACCCACATCTGCAGTCATATTACATGTCATTTTTTTCTCATCTATTCAGCAGGCTAACACGGAGAGACAGACATTGATCCATTTATCTCTGAACAGAGGGATTATTATTAGTCTCGAGCAGAACTAGTAAGGAGGCACTAATGAAGCCAGACCTTATTATCCTGTCTCATTTTTTTTCAGTCATCTATCAGAGTTTGAACTTGCTGCTTTTCCTGTATGAGAGAGCACTAGCATACCCTCTCTTCTCTTGCCATTTCACCTCTTGAAAAACATATAAATGTATTTACTTCATCCCCTTCAGCACCTCCCTTCCTACTTTATTCTAATTAGGCTGCACATAAAAATTTCTTACTTGAAGCAGGAGCAGACAATCAGAAACGCATTGTAGTCACATAAGCCACAGTTTCTCAGAAAGCAGACAAAAGAAAACTATACAGAGTGTGGGCAGAAAAAAGACATTGGGGAATTAAAAGGCTGTGGAAGAAATTGTAGATTCTTGCACTACTTGCTCATGGCAGATGGAGGCTATAAAAAAGGAGAGGCATTGGCAGTGAAATAGTTATTATTTGTGTTACTTTTATGATCAAGATTATTGTTGTTACTATTATTTCTGTCCTTTCCATGTTCTTTTTAATATATTGTCATTAACTAAAGGAGCAGAAGGGGAAAAAGAAGATATTGCTTGTTTCACAATTACTTTGGACTGTTGCTTTGATAATTAGTTCACAGAAGGTGTCATCCTGGTCAATACTCTCTTCTCTGCTGAAGACAGCATTACTGTCTGATTTATGTTTTGGTTCATCCCCTTGTCCCCTCACGTTAATCGTCTGTTGTTGATAGCTCTTTAATTAAATGTGTCTGGGGAAATAGGGTGAATAACAGCAATGGGCAAGACAAGGATTAGAAACATTACCCATAAAGCTGAGCAGATTTTGCACATTCAAATGGAAGACGAGCCAACTACACCCCACGAAGAAAAGCCTCTGCCTTCCTGAACACGATAGATGATAGATAGATAGAGACAGACAATTAGATAGACAGATAGATAGAGAGATAGAGAGATAGATAGATAGATAGATAGATAGATAGATAGATAGATAGATAGACAGATGGATGGAAGGATGGATGGAAATGACCATAAGATGCTCAGAAGCCAGGGCAGGGGGTTGGAACTAGATGAGCTTTAAGGTCTCTTCCAACCCAACCATTCTGTAATCCTATATATAAATCTATACATGCACACATAATTATATCAATATATTTTTTAATATATACAAAATATGTGTGTAATTGTGCCGTTGCACACATACATATGTGAACTTTAAACACTATTAAATTATCGTTGGTGTATTGTTTATGGATTGGCAGAAAATTATACAAAACTTAAAACCTGAGCTAAAGAAACTGCAGTATTGTATTTAAGAAAGGTTGACTGTTAATTCAGCTGTGGCATCAGAAATTTCCTATGTGATTATTTTGCTGCCATCTATTAATTTTTCTTCTGAGCTAAAGTTTGCTGTGTCATCTGGTCTCTAGGTTGCACAAAAGACCTCTGGCAATAGGAATAAGTGCAGTCCTAGACCAATGATTTCATTTTTAAATGAAGTAATTAATCACTGGAAAACAAAGTTTTGTTGTTTTTTGGGGTTTGGGTTTGGTTTTTTTTTTTTTGCTGTTTTTTTTTTTGCCTTGTTTTGTTTGTTTGTTTTTTGTTTTGTTGGGTTTTTTGTTATTGTTATTTGTTTTGTTCTTTGTTTTGTTCTTTTCTTTTTCCTGTTTGTTTTGGTTTGCCTTTTTTTTTCTGAGTTTCTATGTCATTTCGTTAATTGGGTTGGTTTTAGGTTCTTTAGCACAAGATGGCTAGTCTTCCTTTTTATTCTTTCTAATTTGTTGGGTTTTTTGGTGGTTTTATTTTTTCCCCAAAGAGCATAGCAGGTTTTTATTTTTGGGTTTTTGCATTAATATTAAAGGGTTTTGCTGAAAAAAAATTCCAGAGAAATCACATAATAGAATTGTAGACCAGGAGAAGATTTGAAGATACACAAAACAATTTTCACTATGGGAAAGTTTAATATACTTTCTTGCCCCTAAGAAATACCTGATTCAGCAGTGATACCTACTGAAGTAAAGTTCAGGAGCTCGGTAACACTAAGACTCTGCATTTGGTACATCCTTCAGCCAAATGATAAAGGGCTCTGAAGAGTGCTATCAAACACAGCACCCTCATTACTTTAAGAAGGGAAAGGTTTTATGTCAGATCTTAATGGTGGAAGAGAAGAAAAGCATGGAGTCCCCAGGTATGCTTGGCATCATGGCTATATTATAAAAAATATATTTTCTTGTTAGGTGAATATATTAATTCCTTTTTCCCAACAAAAATTTTCCCTGAGAAGTGAATTTTATGACTACTTTGAATCACAGTAAAATAAATTCTAGAATGATTCACATACACTTTAACACCTGTAATGAAGAAATAGCCTTGGGAAACAAAAAACCCCAAATCTTGTTTTTCCAGTTTTTCACATAATTCCTTTTGCTTACAGAAATGCTGTATTCTGGAAAGCTGTTCACAGCAATAGAATTCATGTAGGCTCTTTAGTCTTTCTACATTAATTATAATTTTAAGGCAGATTGTTTCTGGTTTTTAATCTCGCCTTCTGTTCTATATATCAATTTGAAATATGCCTTCAGGGCAACTTTAGCTCATAATGGGTAAACACTCAGCATATTTAGTATCTCAACATCATTGGCTATTGGGCCAAAGTTATGTGCAGCCCTTCAAAACTCATATCCAAACACTAAAATCTGCAAAGTTAGCTGGACAGTCCAGAAAATTTACTGCAAAAATCTTTAGTAATAACATAAATAACATGGAGCAGACCGTTTCATCACCACTTCTTTCTAGTATCACTAATATCAAAGCCAAAAAAATGCAAGAACTGAAATTCATTTAATCAGCTGTTGTTCTTATTTGAGCTGAATCAATATTCAAATTTGTGTATCCGGGCTTCAAAGCACCTGCCCTTTGACTTTTGAGCAGAACTTTATTCAAAGTCATGCTGTCCTTATGGTAACCCCATCTTTTCTTCTTGCTGGCTTGCAGTTCCCCAAGAAAAGATTCAGGTTTACCTATGTCCTTGCTTATCCTCATTTGCCATAGGTACTGATGGAGATAGATATTTATAGAAGCTGCATTTTCTAGTCCCTGTGTTTGATAAAATGGCCCAGGTCAAAGCCCAAGACATTTAAGAATTCTGTATAATACCTCTGCCATTTTGTCAGTGTACAGGGGAGATGCTGAGAACTTCACATCTAAATTCACTGTTGCTTTAGCTGGAGAAAAATTATAAAGAAAAACAAATTTCACAGGTGAAATTAATATTCTTATGAGAAAAATCCATTACAGGCTTAGCAGCATGTTCTGTTCAAATTTTAAGCACACCTTTCAAAGCCATGTTCCAGTTTCAACACTGTGAAGGATGACAAGTTGAAATCCTTCAGTGACAAAGGACTCAACTTTTTCTCTACCTGCCCCTAGTTTCTAACTGAAACTAGGTTTTAAACATCAAAACAGAGACACTTTTGCGATGACAGTTTCCCACAAAATTATTTTAATTCTTTACATATATCTAACTATTCACCATCATGCAGGTGTGCAACTACCTACTCTTTGCAAACACTGATACACATATTATTTATCATGAAGAATTTTGGCCAATAATGTGCACACGAATATCCATCCATCCATCTGTACACCTGCGTATAAGGCAAAGTTACATTCCACAGCAGGGTAGGAATTTCACCCTTCAGCAGGCACAGAAATATATGCCTTCCCTAAAATTTGCATTAAAAGTATCTAGAACAGAATAGAGATATAAAATTATAGAACTGTTTTATCTGGTTGTGGTCTACAAAGTTTTTACTCACAGACTTCTTCAGTAAAAAAATTCTAAGCCTATATGTCCAGTATATATAAAAAAGTTTATTTATTAATTATGGACTTGTACTGCTGAAGTTCTCAAATTCTCCACCTGTGCACAAATGGTTTGTCTTGCTCTTTTTAGAGACCACTGGAATAAAGAGCCTACTTATTTTCTATAATTTTTCTGAAACAGAGAAAGGGATCAGATGGGCGTTAGAGGCAGAACCAACTAATTTAAGGAAGTTCTGCTTAATTTTTATAAGCAGCAACATTGCAGCAAGTGAAAGCTGGGTTCTCTTCTCTATGCTACAGGAATACTTAACTGATAAAACTCATAGTTTTTATTCAAATAACTGGTTCCAGTAAAGTAGGAGTGAAACCAATTCCATGCAGGATTTTTGGGACAAGCCTATTATGTGGTGAAATGGTATAGAAAATAATTTGCTTTGCTCAAAGCTTTTGATGTGCAACAGAATCTGTTTATTGTGACAGTGGTATTTCTAACTAACCCTAAGTAACACATAGTGGCCTTGCAGTTCTGCACATGATAACAGTTTGATAATTAGAGGTAGAATGAGCACAAGAAAAAAAATATTTTTAAACAAAAAATTTTGAAGCTTTTTCATTTAATTTACTGCACTTTGCTCAAAACATAAATATCCAAGCACTTAAGAGACCTTCAACTGTCCCATAAATGAAAAGCAATATAAAATTACATATTCTTTAAGAATCTTTATGTGGAAATGTAATAAAACGCAGTTCTTGTGAACGAGACATTTAGATTAAACATTTCCAAAGAGCTGCAAAAGGGTTTTGTTGGTGGTAATTTGGTTTTGGGGTTTTTTTTGAGAAATATAAGGTAGGCAAGTCACCTTTTTCATTAAAGATGAAAGATTTAAGATTTAATCAAAATATCGTTAAAAAGATGCACGCTAACACAAACCCCCCCCCCCCCAAAAAAAAAAAAAGAAAAAACAAACACAAAAGAAAAGAAAGCAAATCAACAAACAAACACAAACCCAACTCTGCCATCTCCAGGTTTAAGCACATTGTTGTATTTGCCAGAAAAATGGCAAAGTGCACGTGGGGAAAGCACAGAACACATTAAAATGTAGGAAATATCTTCTTTTTTTTTTCTTTAAGCATAATTCAGATTCAATTCAATCAACCTGGATTGCCATAGAAGTTCATCACAGACTAGAAGTGAAAGAAAGGCAAAAAAGCCTGATTCCAGTCTGTGTTGACTTGGAGTTACCTGTATTCTTCAACTCATCTCCATCCAGTCATGTCTAACAGCAATGCAGAGTTACAGCTTGGTCCATAAAATTTCAGAACACAGAGATCTTCCTGGCATTCCAAGAAAAATATAAAAAGAAATGAGCATCTTATCTTATTCTAGGTGTGTGGCATATCAGGAGTGTTTCCTCCACATAAAAGCTCCTGTGTTTAGTGCCTCTTGGAATATTCTTTGGAAGGAAGAAGAAACAGGTGTCCACACTTATCTGTAGGAACGTACCCTGTTGACATTGTTTAGCACTAAGGATCCTTTGTTGGTTCATAATATTGTAAGAACAAAGTGTACGTGCTGATTTTGGGACTTTAATAACTTCTGTTACTGTACACAGGGTTCATGAGATGTCAGTTATTATCAAATAATTTACAAGACTAATTTGCTTTAATATCTAAATTTTCCTCTAATTTGCTTTTGGGAAGATATGTATTTAACCAGTGAGCAAATTTTAAAAAATGCTTGCTATTTCACTTGTAGAAAAACATTTTCCTTCAATTCTTGCTGACTTGGCCAGTCAATGAGAGCCTGGGAAATTATAATCCAGTTTGCGTTTGCACCTTGCATTATGTACCCTTTTGAATTGGCAGAAAAGTTCAAAAGATTTTTTTAAATCTCTTCTATACAGAGGATTTGTTATGAATAAGAATGAACTTCTGCTTTGCTGGGAAGTACAAAAGCATGACCTATAGCAATCTTTCTCTCTCTCCTTTCACTTTATTGACAAACTTTGGGGCATCCCATCTGCTGTGAAACAGGAATCTGCATAACTCAGAAAGCAGAGAGTAATGCTTTCCTTTTTGCTATTCCTTCAAAATAAATGTGTACAAATAAGCTCAAAACCCTACCATGATCCAGAGAGGTGACCAAATATCAGAAAGGGAAAAGGCTTAAAATGAAGGCATCCTTGGCCTTATGTTGTCCTGGGCAGTCGAACCATCAATTCTGTTAATTTCTTCATTTATTTGGTTTGGGTTTTTTTCTGTAGGTTGGAACTTTATTTGCTGAACTTGAAATAGGAATTTAAATTCAAAATAGAAAATTACCGAATCTAGGAATACAGTTTTCATTCCAATCATGCTTTAGTCTTCTCTTGCATTAGCGTTTATATAACGGAACATAATCTACCAACCCTTTCTGAAAAGTGCTACATACTTTAATAGGAACAAAAAATAATACTTTTCTGTAGAAGTATAAGACTTCCACAATAAAAACAAACAAAAGCCAACCCATTTAAAGTCTACAAAATTTAGCAGAAAATTAAAACCTTTCTGTGTTTAATAAATCTTTTTATCTCTTTTATAACATTCTTCACATATAATTACAAAATTAGTATAATTCTTCTTTATTGAAACATCATTTTATTATATTATTATTAAAACATACTGTAAACTACACACAAAACTGTATGAGACAATGTTTCTGTTTAGAGAAAAACAGGTAGTCCGTGTGAAAAGTATTGCAGTCAGATACTGAACTATAACATTTTTGAATTAAGAGAAAAAGAAATCTACAATAGGAGTTTTTTACTTTTATTACACTCTGTGGCTTCATAATTTTATATACACAATTTGAGTTCCATATTCTCATTTACATGGAGGTTTCTACAGGTATTTCATAGTATTATAGCAAAGGTTTTTGGTGAACCGCAAAAGTTATGAAAGTATGCTTAATGCAAATCAGATTATAAATATTTCAGGATTTCTTTCAACGGGACCCTATGGATTTCACACTCCTAAAATTACCTGCAATATTTTTATGTGAGGAGAGGAGGCACTATATTTGCTGCTGCCATCTGACTAAACAGAGGTGACTATGGTACAGGTACAGAAAACACATTAAAGAATTTGCCCCATTTTAATGTTTAACTGTGCTGGTGTGCCGTTTTCTGTTGTTGGTTTAAAGTGGTTTGTTCCAATTGTCCCCCATGTATGTTGGTTTACCCCAGAGTTGTACCCTCCCATTTCCCTCTCCACTGCTCTAAAGACCAACCCTTTATTCCGGATCCTTCCCTGTCACTCAATGAAACGCTGCCCTCCTCCCTTGTCCGTTCACTGTAACCCCCACCTTTATTCCTAGAATGTTCTATGTCTATCTTGTATCCCTCAAAACCCCACTGGTATCTTTAAACTACTCTCCTCCTCTGTTGCCGCCCATTGGTTGTCACAGTGTATTCCCCGCCTTATGCTCTTCCCCAGATGTTCTGTGATTGGTTGATGTTTGTATCCTCCCCTTGTTCTCTCCCCCATACTGTAACAGTGTTACTGTTGTAACACTGTATTTTTTGTCACTTGTCCCTGGACCCTCTCAGGAATTAAAATCTCTTGGGAACGCACATAAGTGATCCCTCTCTTTCCTTTACTCCGGATTTCTCAGTTTAAGAACCAACAGCAGCAGCACAGAGCAGCTTTGAGTTTCTGGGAATTAAGTGGCCCTGCTCGTACCCCCACCCAGACCGGCCCAAGGGACGGACAGGGGGTGGCCACTCTTGGCATGGGCCAGGAGATCTCCAAGCTGCAGACATCTCCGAGCGGCCACCATGTCAGCTGGCACCCAACATGAGGCCTCTCTCCCAATCGAGGGACCTCATTGGAAAGGCTGTCTCCCAGACCAGCGTGCTCAGAGTTGTAAAGCCTCTTGGAACATCAGTGCCCCTGTGTGAGCATACTGCATTTTAGTTAGTGGTGGTCCCAGGGGGGAGGAGACAATCCTTCTCCACGTGCCCAGGAGGATCTTCTCCAGAACAAGGGACCTTCTCTGCAGTCTTCTGTTCCAGGGGTCATCAGTGTGGTGAGTACCCCAGTGGCTGAGTCAGACCTGGTCAGGGACTGAAGTGTTGGGTGGCTGCGCTCTCAAGGCAGGGGGGACATAGCGCGCAGTGTCAGAACTCCACCTCCAGTCATTCCCTGGCCCTTTTTCTTTTAGTTTTTTCCATTTTATCTGCAGGGAAAGGGTGGAAATCTGTGCTGTGTTGACACATTTGACACGAGAGGTCTATATCCAAGTTGCGGGAATCCTGTAGGGTGGGGGAGTGAGGTTTTGGAAGGGTCTGTTAAAAAGATTTGCCCAGTGTCTTTTTTTCCACTTCCTGAGAATTAGCTCTCAGGAGATTAAGAAAGTAAAGTTTTGGAAGGCAGTGGGCAATAAGCTCAACGACTTGACACAAAGAGGTGATCCCCCAGTGAAAGAAGGATTTATGCAGTTATTTCTTTGGATGTGCAATTTAATTAAGGGTCAAGAAAGGAAGCTAGAAAAGCAGTCTCCCAAGTTATCCCCAGTTCTCTCTAAAACCCCTCTTTCCTCTCCCTCTTCCTCTACTCCTGTGTCCCCTATGCTGGGGGAGCAGACCACCAAGGGTGCAGGGTTGCTACCGTCTCCCTGGCTCCCCACAGCCCCCTCAGTACCCTTGTCCTGATAGTGCTGCCACACTGTCAGGGACCTCTCCCTAGTCCCTCAAACCTCTCCCATCTCCCCAGTTCAAAGTCCTGAGTTGGGTTCTCAAGATGGTTCCCCTTTTAGTCCTAAAGAGGCAGCACAAGATGGTGGTCACCACATGGTGTGGCTCCCCACTTGTGCTTCTTCTCCCGATAATCCCATTCTCCCTTTCCCCTCCCAGTTGCCTCGTCCCTTCCTGTCTCCCTACTCCTCCCATACCTTGGGCTCCTCCGTTTCCTTTGAGGTATTTAATTGTGCTCCTCCCCGCATGACAACATCATTAGTCCCCATCCCCTCAAATATCTCCACCCCAGTCTCCGCCCAAGGTTTTGCTCCTCTACCCCTTGAACCCGCCTTCCAGTTTCCCACGCTCTGCCTTCAGGTTCCCATGAGGTCATGGGTACCAGAAGTGAGGCGCCTGTGAACCTGGACAACAATCCTTTTTTGACTGCCCCAGTCACCTTTGATGCAAGGGGAAAGCACCCCAAATGGGTCCGTTTCCCCTATCAAAACATTAAGGAACTGTGCAGAGCCCAAAGAGAATTCGGCCACAAAAGCACATTTTTTTGGAACCTTTTAACTGCCATGTTTACATCTAATACGCTGGCCCCTTCTGATTTAAAACGACTTTTTATGTGCTTGCTCCCACCATCTGAGTACAAATTACAGGAAAGAATGTGGAATAGGTTGTTAGGGGACCTCCTTCCATGGTTCTTGCAAATTCCTGAATGTGCCACCGACACGAAAGAAACTGACATCACTTTGGAACGTCTAGTCAGTGATGGTGACTGGGAGTAGGCTTGAAAGCAGGTGGGGGGAGTCCCAAGGGAAGTGTTAGACCAGATAAAGAAGGTGGCAGAAATGGCTTTTCAAATTATGCCATCAAAACAACCTATGCAAGGGTACGTTTCATTACAGCAGTCTCTATCTGAGTCTTTCATAGATTTTGTGGATCAGATTCGTGCAGGGTGGAAAGAAAGGTAGAAAACCCGGATGTACAGGAGGAGATCATCATAGAAGTAGTCGTAAGCAATGCAAATGAGGTTTTACAGAAAACCATCTTGACACTCCTGTCCACACCACCACTGACCCTTGATCTTTTGATCAAAGAATGCAGAAAAAAGACAATTCTGGGACTCGAAGACGCTGAAATGAAATGGGACCACAGGAAAGGACTGCAGTTCCAGCTGCTGTTCCATCAACCAAACCACTACCCAAGAGGAAATGCTTCCATAATCGCCAGAAAGGACACATGATAAATAAATGCCCTTTCTTAGGAAAGGTGCCACCAACGGTGGGAGGAGAGGGTGCAGGGGGAGCCTTCCAGTCAAAAAAACTGGAAGAGGAATGTGGGACTGCCCCACACATTGACACATATGGGGCAGACCACAGGGAGGTTGCAGATGGACTTGTTGCTACGAGAAACAAAAAGGACCCTACAAGCTTGAACTCACTAACTCTTTGATTTTTTCAAAACAGGACTGGCACGCATTTAAGGCTGAACCCGGATTTGAACTTCCACCTACGGAAGATGGAAAAGTAGTAGTGTCTCATTGCGGGAGACACCAAGTACACCCCCTCCCCAAGACCAAAATCGCTCCAGGGGTTTTACCATCAGACCCAGAGCAAATTGTTCTCATGGCGTGCAGTGTCCATCCCCTGCTCTTCCTACCAAAGGTCTAGGTCATTGCTCAGGCCATTCTACTGTGCCATATGTTTTTCGATGACCTGGACCTTTCAGCTTATTTAACTGAAACCATAGGACAGCACAAGCCCATCATTTGGTGAAGCCTTAAGTGTAGGGGGCATTCCATCCAGTTGCAAGGATGATGGACACTGGGGCGAATGTGACAGTCATCCCACTACACAAATAACCATCACACTGGGAGTTGCAAAATGTGTCCAGCAAGGTTTTTGCTGTTGGAGGGAGCCAACTGGCTAGGAGATCCAAGAGCATTGTCCAAATTGAGGGACCCAATGGACAATTTGCTCTTGTATGCCCATTTGTTTTAAATTCCAAATTCATCCTGTGGGAGGGAGATGCTATGTCCCATTAGGGAGTCAAACTTGAAATCCCAAAGGCTCCCCAGGATTTTTAATGGTGGTCACTGAGGAGGGCACTGCCCAGAAGTTAAATTGGCTAACAAATACACCAGTCTGAGTAGAATACTAGCCGCTAAAATTAAGCAGAAGCAGAAATTAATTGCGTTCACCCAAAGCGTGGAGGAACAGTTGGTTAAAGAAAACATAATTGAAACAAATAGCCCTTGGAACTCCCCAGTGTTTGTCATCAGAAAGCCAGAAAAGGACAAGTGGCACCTCTTCCACAATTCGTGGAAAATAAATTAGGTCATAAAGGAGCTGGTGTCACTTCAACCATGGACGCTGTCCCCATCAATGCTCCCCCAAAACTGGAATCTGGCCATAATCAACATAAAAGATTGCTTTTTCCAAATTCCTCTTCACCCAGCCGATGCTCCACGTTTGCTTTCTCTGTACCCTCCATCAACAGAGAGGCTCCCACGGAGCACTACCACTGTCAAGTCCTTCTCCAGGGAATGAAAAATAGTCTCATGATTTGCCAGTGGTATGTCACTAAAATTCTGTTCCCAGTGCATCCCAGAGAGGGAGAATGTGTCATTTTACATTATACGGACAATGTACTTGTGTGTACCCCTAACAACAATGCACTTAATTCCGTTTTAGAGGACACTATTATTGCCTTGACGGTGGCCAGATTTGAGTTACAACAAGGGAAAGTGCAGAGGCTGCCACCTTGGAGGTATTTAGGCCTTGATATTGCCAACAAGACTATCACGCCACAAAAGTTGGTAATCAATGACAAGCCTGAGACCTTGAGGAATCTCTGTCAGCTGTGGGTCAGGCCATGGCTGGGGCTCACCACAGAGAATATGTCCCCTCTCTTCAATTTATTAAAGGGCGGAGAGGAGCTGGATTCTCTGAGGACCCTGACTAAGGAGGCTTGACTTCCACTTGACAAGGTTCAATCGGCGTTGACTGGCAGGCCCACCATTGCTGGCTTGACCTTCCTTTCAGTTTCATCATCCTGGGTAAATAGCTGCACCTCCATAGGCTCATCTTCCAATAGGACAGGGATCAAAGGGACCCCCTCTTGATCATAGAGTAGGTGTTCCCTGGTCACCAGCTGTCCAAAAGTACCACTTGGCCACAGGAGCTCATGGCCCAGCTGATCAGAATGGCTAGGGTTCAGATGCAATTGTTGTTGATGGGGTCTGATTTCACATGCATTCACATTCCCATTGTGAGAATAACTAATGAGACCTTTTGAGCAGTTGCTCCATGATAACAAGAACCTGCAGTTTGCTTTGTTTAGCTATCCAGGAAAAATTACAATTCACCATCCTGGGCATAAATTGTTTAACACAGAATTCAATTTGATCCCAAAAGACTGACAAAGTTGAGGCCCCTTAAAGCCTTGACAGCTTTCACCGATGCATCTGGAGGGTCCCACAAGTCTGTGGTGACTTGGAAAGATGCTCAGAGTCAGCAGTGGGAAGCTGATGTTAAGATCATTGAGGGCTCCCCTTAAGTGGCAGGGCTTTTGAGAAGTTCCTTGGGCCAATTAACATCATTACTAATTCGGCCTATGTAGCTGGTGTGATATCCAGAGTGGAAAATGCTGTGTTGAAGGAAGTCTCTAACCCAGCAGTATTTAGCTTGCTCTTGAAACTTTTCCATTTAGTTTCCCACTGAAAACAACCATTTTACGTGATGCATGTGAGGTCACACACTGACCTTCCCAGTTTCATTGATGAAGGTAAGAGTAGAGCAGACGCCCTAGCCACTCCATTACAGCTGGCTGACCAACCTAACATCTTCCAGCAGGCCAAAATAAGGTATCAGCAATTCCACCAGAACGTTCCTGGTCTGATCTGCCGATTCCATCTGAGGCATGATCAGGCCAAGGTGATCATGGCCACATGCACAAATTGCCAGGAGTCCTCCCCACCATCCTTGGGTTCAGGAGTGAACCCGAGAGCACGCCACAGCTGTGAGGTGTGGCAAACAAATGTCACACACATCCAAGAGTTTGGAAGGTTCAAATATGTTCATGTGTCAGTTGAAACCTTCTTGGGAGCAGTCTATGGTTCAGCCCATGCAAGGGAGAAGACCTCTGACACCCAAAAACATTTGGTGCAGGCCTCCACCACCCTGGGGATCCCAAAGTCAATTAAAATCGACAATGGCCTGGCCTCTACCTCCAAGGCATTTGGCAATTTCCTGCAAGAATGGGGAGCTGAACATTGAAGGGGTATTCTATACTCCCCCACTGGCCAGGCAGTAATAGAAAGGACCCACCAAACCCTCAAGAAAGTCCTCAGTCACTGAAGGGAAGATGTCTGGGTCAGCCTGCCACAATTAAGACTTTCTAAGGCATTGTTTACAGTTAACCACCCAAAAATAAGGTGTGAGAATAATCTCCAGAGTTCAGATGCCTGTGTGTAAGATACATGCTTAATTTCCCGTAATAATATTTATTTTACTTATTAACAGTACAAGATTATTTTCTTCACACACCCTAATGAATTCTCTTGACCACTTCCTGCGTTGGATATTGAACAAAATTAGTGGAGAGAAGGATGTCTGACCTCCAGTTGCTGATTTAAAAGTGAAAGTCACCCTTAGGTCCTGTGCAGTGTCTGTCAGCATCAGGCGTGCCTCTTGGATATTTACATGTATCTATTAAAAACCATTACAAAGGAACTGAGCAAAACTGGCATTGCTGAGGCAAAAAAAAAAAAAAAAATCCTTTGTTTTGATGAAAGGATGAATTGTTTTCTTTTCCTGGGTATTTAAAGACTACAACAATGTAAATCCAGACACCCTCCAGCAGACAGGGAGGTACACCTGTACATTGCCCAGGAATATAATTCAGATTCAGAGAGAGAGACAGCCACTCACGGAAAGTGTTAGCAATGTTAACAAGGACAATAGGTTGCACTGCTGTTTTCTTCAAGGACAGATTTTCATAGATTATATCACATCTATCAGTGCAAATTCTTCGCTTCATAAGAAAATCCAGGAAAAAAAAACAAAAAACCAAACAAAAACAACAACAACAACAACAACAAAAAGAAAAAAAAAAAAAAAAAACAGAGATAGAAAATGTTTGAAAAAAAAGCTAATATTTTTTTTAAAACCACCAAAAAAACCAACCCCCCAAACCAGCAAAATATAAATACATGAAGAGTGGACACATAATTGTCTCCATCCCTCCAAAAACCAATTGAACAAAGAAAAAAAACAACCAACCAAAAAACCACAAAAAACTCCACACAAGAAAAAAAAAAAGAAAAAAAGAAAAAAGTCCCATCTTAAGAAAAACACCAGAAGGAATTTTAGGAAAGTGAACTATTCCAGGACTACACCAAATATTGAAAGGGAGGGAAGGAATAACACCTGTCTATCTGTGACCATTAAGACTATTAGATGCTGAGGTTTGCTCCTGCCTATTAAGGAATTCCAAACCTTTGTGCCATTGTTTGTCTTGGAAATTGTCTTTAGCCACACGTAATGAGAACTGAATTTCCTCACTTGTCTCAGTTTCAGACCTGCAGTTTCATAAAGCAACTGAATCCCTAACAAAACCCAGGGAATATTGCAGTCTTTTCCAACCTGAGCCGTGTAATTTTTCTCTCTGCTACACTGCTGATCAGCTGAAAAAGCCATGATAGGGCACTCTGTCTAAAAGTGCCTATTTACTCTCAGTAATTAACCCCTAATTCAGAGGCTGGACAGATAAAGATAATCAAAGTATAAAACACCTGGTGTAATTGGAGCTTAAAAATGTCTTCTACCACCTGTATATTTTGCAGTATATGCATTTTCTTTCATCTCCATGCCACAAATCCTTGCTCAAAGGGGTAATTTGTCTGCATGAAAAGCTGTGGTTAAATCCCTCTTTTATTTTTTTTTACTTACCTCTCTCAGCTTGTATCTGTACACAGCATCTTTACAGAACAAGTGTTTATACTTACTTTCTGATAGAGATATGACTTACCATTTTAAATGCTGAAATAGTAGGATTTTCTCCTCTAATTGCATTTTGTATCTTTCCATGAAAAGAAAATGTAGGTAAGGAAAACACCTGAAGTCTTCAGGTAATTTCAAAAAAATAGAAATTCCCAGTGCAAATCAGTGAGACACAGGGAATGATGCATGCCAAATATTTAAAAGGTTCCCATTCAGAGAAACTAATCCATAGTTTTTATTGTGGAAAATGCTCAGATCAACCTGCAGAGCAATAATTCTAAGTTTTGCATTAGGTTCCAGGCTCTAATTCACTGTTTGCTGACAAGCACGTTTTGTTGACAACCATGGGACCAAGTGTAGCTGGCAAGAAATGTGCTGCTTCCATTAGTGAAAAACACTGGCTTTATTCAGAGATTAAGAGATTCTTTCCACGAGGGGCTGGACACAGTCAGAGGGTGTTGTGCTATTGGCAGCCAGCAAACAAAAATCAGGTTGACAGCTGCGACATGTGAAAAGAAAAGAGGTGAGTCCAAGCAAACAGGTGTAAAATGATGGGGTTCCAAGCTCTGCAGGAAAGGGAAATCAGTAAAGTGTGAATATCTTTGGGGGTCTATGCCCAACCTGCCAATCCCAGTTGTCTGATATTGGACTGATGGCTCATGTCCTTATCTGTGGGCTCTTAGTAGAACAAAACAGAAGATCTTTTATCTTTCATCATTTCATGGGGATGGGAATTTGTACCACAAGACTGGAAGAGACTTCCTGGATCATACATTACAGGAAAGTCGGTAAATAGTGTTTATTCCAAAAGAACCAACAGAATACTAATGCTTTCTCCTTCCCCATGGATCTAAAATTAAATTAAAATCACACAATTACCTCCATAATCCAAATCAAGAATAAACTCACGCTTTATTTTCCACTAGTTTATTTAATGTTAGTGCAATTTTGCTTCTTCAATATCCCATTTTCAAGTATACAGAACTGGAGCTCTTTGGAAAACTTGGCAGTGGTCTATATCTCTTTACCAGTACTTCTGGCTGATTTATCAGTTTGAAAATGTATTGTAATCTGCATAAAAATGGAGTCTGCTAACTGATTTGGAATAATCAGGTCTGACTGTAATTTCTTTTGGTATCCTCATTTGAACAGCACATCAATCATGATGACCTCTTTTGATAATAATGTTACCGTAATATCTAATTTCATATTAATTCCATTGTAATTTAGTGGGCATTCATTCTGACAGTAATTCCTATGGAATTGCATCTGACATCCCCATGAATACCAAAATAACTCAATATGATAAATGTTATTACACTGAGTACCAAAGGAGGAGATAATGATTTGCCATTTATAATAAAATGTTGCCTGCAAAATATTAGTGGACATTACTGCCTAGCGTTAAGGATGTTCCTGTGTAAATCTGTTCACATCCAACCACATCCCGAATGTCTCCCCTGTGTGCCAACATAAGCTTGAGGAGAGTTGTTCAGACACCTTCTTTCCAGACTCAAGATACCTGTGATTTATCATCGTCCACCAAACACATTCTATCAGGGATCCCACACTGAATCCCACAAGGCAAATCTTGGCAGCCTGCCAATAGGAAAAGCTTGAAAGACCTCTGAGATTGTTTCCAGCAGTGGTTGTGCCAAGATGCTTCCTGATATCCTCATTTCTCATTAGTGTTAAATTAGTCTCTCCATGCAATAATAAGAGGTACTTGGCTCTTTGGCAGCTCTGTCAGATGAGGCAGAGATATGAGCTCTTGTTCAATATGCACATATACATAAAAACATCTACGTATTTTAATATATTCATGTATATTAAAATATTTTAATATGTAAATGTATATCTGTGCCCTGTGCCTATACATCTCAGTTGACATATATATAGCTTACAGAGGCAGAGTGGGTGGGAAAGGTGGTTGCCAGCACGAACTTGCAGAACAAATGAGGCATAATTTGTTCTCAGCTTTCAGACACACCATCATTCTTGAGGAAATAAGCCTGGCTGAACCAGAGTACAGGTATCCCTCACTTGTCTGGATAATAGCCCCAGGGTATTGGGGGCCACTTCCAGGGTTCATCATATGAGTGAGATTAAAGAGAAACTGGTGCCTCAGGCTTTGCAAAGCTTCATGCCTTCTGTTTCTACAATGCCTTCTTGTGCAATTCACTGCCGCCTGGGAAGGCAGCTGTTTACAGTCTTATAAAAACAGCAGAAAACTTGGTATGTGTTCTGTAGCCAGCATTTATGTAACTAATAACTGGCATATGTATGATTTGGGAGGTTTATGAAGAACACAACATTGTGCATTTCTGTTGAAGAAGTACCAATTAAGCCTAAGGTTCAGATGAACTATTTTTTGCTATTATTTACTGTGGCCTCATCAGGAATGCTGTAGCAAGTCCAAGTACTCGGGAAATGTTTCTGTGGCACAGCATTCAGTCTGAGCACTCCAGCAGCAGCAGGATTTGTAGGTCTAAATCTCCTACAGATCCTATAATCAGTAGTGTGGGCTCAGTATGACCTCCATCAAGACAGCAATGGCTAAAGGCATGGAGAGAGGAAACAAATATATTTTACTTTTTTTCTGCTAAGCACCAGAATTTGTTTCCAGACATTCTGGATATTTAGTTGACTAAGAGGTTCATATTTGCACAGCTCAATCTAAACTGCAACCTGATCTCTCCTTTTGCTGCAATTTCTTTGCAGCTGAGTGGAAATAAACTCAACAATAGACAGTCTCTTCCCATTTAATTCTTGCACAAGTCCACCTTCATGCAAATTCTGTGTGCATTGATTACTGTCATTGAGAGTGAACATACTAAGAAAACAGAAAAAAAATTCAACAAAATATGACAAAAAGAACCCTGAGTTTTTCTCCCTCCTTCAGATAGCCATAGCCTTCATTTGCCCCTCTAAGTGGGAATTCCCTTCCTCAACCAGCAATCACTGGGAACTTAAGGAACAGTCTATTCATGAAGACACCAATATCATTCTGAGGTTTTTAACTCAGTTTTTAAAAAACTGAGTCCCTGGAGTAACCCCAAGAAGAAGCCTGCAGAGACAGATGAAGATACATCAATCCAGCATTGAAGGTATCCAAGCCTCACACAGCCTCTGTTTGAGAGCCAACAGCATGGAAAGGGGAAAGGTGTCGGCCAGGGATGCTGCCAGAGCCATGGCTTGCCAAGCTCATAAACTGTGTCAGCACATATAAATAAGAACAATGTGTACAAACTTGTGCTAGGCTTTTGCGCCCGGCTGACACAGCATACAGTCTTCATCTCAGACTGCTGAAGTGTCAGGTGTTTTTCCAAGAGCAAAACAATCAGATTCTTCCATTCACTACAGACCTTCTTTCAGTCTAACTGGTATTAAACAGGCCATTAAAAGGGGAGTATCTCAGATGCTGGTTAATAATTGCTGTAATGGGGTGTAATATTCCACTGCCAAGCAAGTACCAGCACCAAACACAGACAAATTGACATATACTTTTTTGTTTCACAATACTCTAGGCATAACCCTAAAGAAAATTCTGAAGCTCCTTATCAGATGATGATTCAGCACAACACTAAATGCTGCTTAGAGTCAAGTCACCAAAAGTCTTACAACCAGTAAACATAACTTACAAAGACAACTACGAATTTATTTTCAAGTACGTAGCTGCATATTTCACCTCAAAATCACAACTTTTTTTTTTAATTTATCTGAAGAAATGCTGGATCCTTTCTGTTTTCTGTGATTCAGCTGGGATTTTTTTTTCCGTTGGCTGCAAACTGGAAATTTAAAAATAAAATTGTAATTAATTTGATTTAAAATATTTTAATATTTTTATTAATGAAGATATTCATGTATGCAGAGAAAATTATCAGTCCCAAAGGAACTCTTTATGATTTTGATCAATGTAAAGAGAACCAACCTGTGTTCAGTAATGAAGTGTGGCTCATAATAATGTCAATCAGTGTACAGAAATGGGTTGAAACAGCCAGAGAAAAGCTGAAAGTTGCAAAATCCAATCTGTGAGCAAATTCTGGCACTAAATTGGCATGCCTTTTTATTCTGTGTAGCCCACGGCTGGGTTTTGTGCTTGTGTGCACCATTTGACTTGCACATGAACTTAAGAAGTGAAAGTGAACTGTTAATAATGCTTACACTGTGCTCAAGAATTTTTTTAGCTCTTTCTCACAGTGGTGGTCGGCACTTCTTGCGTAGAATTAAGCACTGTTGCCTGTAAATTAGCAAGCTAGCACACAATTCAGCTGTAAAGCATGCAGGAGAATGAACACAGATCAGTCAAGTCAGCTATTTACAGAGTTTTTGCCTTAGAGATATGTTTTACTGTCTGTGCTGTGGAGATACAGAGTACAAATGATTTTTATTCTTGACAGTCTAAAAGTACGGTAGACTGCAATTATGGCAACGTTTCAAAGAAGTCCAAACTCTGGTCTCTCTCCTATACATACACACTGAATAAAGCCTTTCCTAACTCACTGAAATTCTTCCTTTTGTTCAGAGTACAAAGCAAAAGCAAATGCCCTCTTGATAAAACCTGGCAAGTGCAATTAATAAAAGTGTACAGGAAATTATGAACACTACTGCGGCACTGGAAAACTGAGTCATATATTCGGATGACGACCACATAATTTGCTTTTTTTTCAAATTAATGCAGTAGCTACCCACAATAGGTTTATACCCTTCCTGACATTTGCAGACACAAACTAAGAAACAAAGTAAACAACACACAGAACATTTTCACTGTGTGCATATAGGTATGTCTCGAATTAAAAGGTGTCTTACACAATACTGAATTTAGGACATCCTGATGGTGTAGTAATGTGTCTATTCAAGACCCTGGCAAATGTCCTGTGATTCCCAACAGGTAATGCCCTGATAGGTACACCATGATTTCCATTCCCTCATTTGAAAATCACAGAATTATATGCAATGTGATTTGGGTGGTATTGTTGTTATTATTATTCCTACCACTACTACAACTATTGTTGCATCCAAAGCAATGTGATCACAAGGCTGAGGAAGGTGCTGTGACATGAATTGTTATAAAAAGTCTGAACCGTCTGCTAACATTGATAAAGATGGCAATAAAATTCCCCAAAAACCAGAAATGTAACATTAGCTCTGTGAAGGTCATGACATTTAGGGGCCCAACATCCAGAAATGCAGATCCACTGTTCTGGAATAGGCCTCCAGAGCTTCCATTTACAAAGTAGGACGAAGCTCCCACAAACCCTTGTCAAATAGAGAAGGAGGTGATTTGACCAGGGGATGCTTTGCCCCTTGAGGTCCCCTGCAGTGAGATGGGATCAGCTCCCTTGGAGCTGTGCCCTGTACTTGCAGGATGCTCTCGGGGCCTTTGACCTCAAGTTTGAAACAAGTCACAGGGAGCCCACTGTTCAAGGCAAGGAGACTTCTCTGCCACCTCTTTCGGTAATGTGTCTGTGCAGCACCATGAGCTTGATCCAAGCCCTTGATCCGAGCTTTAGGAGCCCACCTGCACTGTGGAAAGCTGGATCTATTTCAGCAGGAGAAAGAGCAGAGTCCAGTTGCTGCAGTGCTAAAAGCTGAAAGAGCAGGGCTCCATGTTGGCAAGGGATTAGAAGAAGGGTGAAACACGTGTAAGGAGTTCCAGATACCACACAAGCCACTGAATACCATCTGTTGCTGTGTAGAAATGATGTGAGCTTTGTGAAGGGCAGACACTCAGAACTCTATCAAAGAAAAAGAAGTTCTATAGAAAAAAAAAACAAAAATGAGCTCAATGCTGCTGCATCTTCACCTGAACAAAAGGTGCAGCAGCAAATGACCCTGCTGATACAGCAGCCTGATAGCCCTATGCCCAGCTGGGTGACATCAGATCCCTGGGAAGGGCACAGGCGGTCTGATGCACTACAGGGACAGAAATTCTGTGGTAGCAAAAGCCCCTTGTGTGTGCCAGCTCATTATCTGAGACAGGACAAACTGGGTGCAGAGAAGCAGAATTTCTGATTGGAACCAGTTCAGCCATATAGGTCTGGCCCACTCCAAAAAGAACTTGCACAAACTTGCACAGATTCTGGAGCACATTTTATTGAAACATAGCAAAAACGTAGGGTCAGGTTCCTGGGGACAAATGTGGGAGCTACAGATTAACTACTTCAACATTTACATATGAGAAATGCACTAACTACAGAATTGCTACTAATGCACTAACTACTTACATGTAACTATTAACTACTCCTAATATACAAAGTGGTCCCCAAAAGGCTGTGTGAGCGAGCACCTACCAGCTCAGCTCTGTGCATGAATATTCACTCCAGGGCTACCAGCAGGACTCCTGGGAGCTCAGGTCACAGCCCACTACACTAACACAGGGCTGCTCTGCTGTCAGCAAAGGTTGGATGTTTCAACCCTTTGGAAGTCTGGCAAGAGGCTGATCTCCCTGGGAAGGCACTTGTTGCCTACAGCAAAGTGCTCAAGGAGTTTCTTGTGCAAGGAACAGTGCACGTCGTGCAAGAGATTTCCCCAACCACTGCAGGAAATGCAGGTGGGAAACCTCACCAAGGGCCCTAGCAGGAGCTAACCAAGAATACTGAAGCCGCAAACCTCCTGGATGTGTTCCAATTATAAATTTTAGAATGACAATCTTCATTGAATTCTGCTCACTCTCTCTTTTGGCATGTCAACTGATTCTGTTTTCTCCAATCTTGGATTAAGTTGGTATTTGTGGTGAAGGTAGTAAACTGGCCAAAAAAGCATGGCCCTCTTTGGAGGTATGATAAAATGCCATTCCAAGCTTAGGAACACTCCTCAGGGAAGTGCCTTGGGTTGGGATGAGGATCAGGATGGTGGTCTTGTGGTGTAATTGCACCAGTTTCTCATGTAAACTTTTTTGATAGGTGTCACATCTTTTAGCCAACTATATGAAATCCCCACTAATTTCTTACAGTCAAAATAGATACATTGTGGGGCTAGGTAGGACTCCAGCAGACCCAATTCTTGGGGTTCCTCTGATGCATGTGGCCATGTCCTCATCCACCTGTCCCAGGTGTCCACTGAGTCAGGTCCCTTACCTGTAGGAGGGCCATTGTCCGCTTTGAGAGGTATTCCAACCAGGCGCAAGACAAAAGATCCTCCACAGTGTCCATGGCCATGCAGAAACTATCCTGCTGGACAGATCTTGCAAGTGTGACCCAAACATTTTCTCTGGGCTGCTGGACAATCGATGCAGTGGTGGTGGTCATGGCAAAGACCATCCAGAACATCGAGATCATTAGGCTGAGGGAAATCATGATGTTTTCCTGAGACAGTGGGGCTGCAGCCTTGAAAATTATTAAATTAAGATAAATGAAAATTAAACAACTGAAGGAAAAGCTTACAAAATCCTTCATCTCTACTGCCTTCCTCCATCGTTTTAATTAACCACCCCCATGGAGTGTTTTAGGGCAACCAATGAGGGCGCGGCTGGTGCGGAGTCTGAGGCAGCACTAACATTCTACAAACCTTCCAAGGAAAGCAGGGGAGGAGAATAATACAAATAAACAAATGGAGCATTAAGTACCAAGAGATTGGCAGAGAAGGTTCTGGAAAAAAAGGTAGAGAGGAGGAGGATTAATAGCTTGGGAGGGGAGGAGATTAGGGAGGAGATAAATGCATGGGAGCCAACACGGAATCCACAAGGAGTGGCTGAGTGACAGACAGAAGGACTGACATTTAACAGAACTGAATAACAATCAGGGTGCAGGTCTAATTTTATCACAGTGGATACATATGTAGAGTCGCCACCACTCTTAAAACATGGGTGAGGATAGGTCCAGAGAAGACCAAAAGCATAAAGATGTCATGGTACAAAGGGATTATTAATTCACTAATAATACAGTAGGCAAGTTAAGAAAACCTAAAGAAAAACACACCACAACAGGATGGGTAGTCAGGAACTTATATTCTGCCCCAACTGCCTAATCATCTGTCCCCTCTTGTTGTGGTGTGTTTCTTATGCTTTAACTTGGTTAAGTTGTAAATTGATGTGTTCCATGTACCCCTTTATTTGCAATGGTTCTGCCCTGGTTCTCCCTCTCCTTGCTCGCCCCATCAGTCCAGTTTTCCCCTCCCTGTTACCATTGGCAACCCATGTAGCAGTCCCTTAGTCCCTCCCTGGTGCCCTGTCCATCACTCGTTAGCCCATCCCTTCCATCTAGAATCTTCCAGCCAGGGCATCGAGTGATTGGTTCAGGAGCCAGGGCCCCTCCCCAGGCTTTTCTCTATTGGTTGTCCCACTGTGTCTATCAACCTCTCCTTACTCCCACCTTCCTGTGGATTGGCTGAAGACCAAACGCCACTTCTGTACCCTCCCCTCTTTATAAGCTAGTGTCAGACGCCAGTTTGGGGTCTTCAACCATCACTCTCCCTGGAGTTAATAAATCTGGACTATGCTGCAGCTGGAGTCCGTCTCTTCTCTCCTGTTGGGTAGCAGCCCTCTCATTGAGGACCCCGTCCCTTAAGGTGAAAGCCTTAGGCGCCCTCCTGACCGGACCCAGGACCGGGAGAGTGCCCCAGTGCTGCTGGTGGTGCTGGCCACAGCTAGCAGGGACGTCTCGAAGGGGTCTTTCCCCTCCGAGGCCAGCCGCCGCTGCACCCTCACCTCTCATTCTCCTTCTTTTTTAGTCCGGTCTTCAGCCCTCCCCCTCTTTCAGCTCTCAACAACAGCCCACAGATTAACCAGAACACATCCAAACCATAGATAACTACATATGGACAACAAAACCAATTACCTTTATTCTTTTACCAGATAACCTTTATTATAAATGACCCCAAAAGTGAGAATGAGTTATAAAAATTATATTGAAAAGAATAAAAAAATTTTCAAAGTAAGAGGTACAGCACTGGAAACATGGCCAAATACCAGAGGCTTGTGCACAAAATGGTGGCTCTGCCTTTTATAACCCCTGGTGTTGCATCAGCTTGATCCATAGTAATTTTCATTTTACATAGTCTTCCCCCATGTCACTCATTTCAGCATCAATGCTATTTCATCACTGTGGTCATCAAGATTAACATTGATGAAGTGCTATTTCTCTTACAGCTGTGTCTCAAAAGTTTGGCTAACAACAGTCTGTCCAACATAAACTCATAAACATACATTAAACATACAAAAAACCACTGTTGTGAAAACTGTTATGAGCAAGTCCATAAGTTAATACAATTAGAGATGTTAGTGTTAATTGTAACAAATTAATTGTATTAATTAAATTGTTGTTAAATGTTAAACATTTTAGTTACCCCCACTGTTAATCTCCTTACCTTACTGATACCCTTGTTACTTCTGTTGGGTACTGCCTCCGCTGCTCCCCAAAATGGTGCTGGGAAACATCTCCAGGAAATGTACAAATTAAGAGACATTCAAGAAAATCCAGCAAAAGACCCTAAAAACTACAAACTAACTGAAGATCTAAGGAACTAAAGCAAGGGTCCTACTAGCGAGAAGTCCTCCTACTCCACCAGTAAGGTCACCGTGACCTGACTAGAACTGGGTCAGAATGAGGACCCTAGACGGTGAGCCAAAAACTGTCTTCCTAGGCATGCCCGTGAGGACGGAAGCCCAGTTCTGCTGTGAAGCAAAACTGTCCATCTCCTCCTCTGCATCACCAAAGGGAGCAGTGGCAGTGTGCGCGACCCCTCAGACCCCCACCCAGAGCTGATCACTTAATAAAGGCATTCAAAAGGAGCATGTCTCCTTGCCTCATTTTCTTCAAAAACTAGCTTCATAACTGGGCCAGTGTAAAAATATCAGTCAGTTTATATCGTATAACTTTATCTTAATAGTAACAACAATATTTAATATCAATTCACCTAATACCCTGTGAAAGCCAATTCCCATTAAAATGTTTCTCACATTTTTTGCTTGCAGCAAAATATTACTTCCTCTCTCAAGGTGCCCAGAAGGAGTTGTTGGTTCTGGAGCATGAAAGGCTGGGTATGAGGCAGCAGTGAGCACTCACAGCCCAGAAAGCCAAGCAAATCCTGGGCTGCTTCCAAAGAAACATGGCCAGCAGGTTGAGGGAGACAATTTTAAATGTTCCTCTGATTCTGCCCTCAGGAGGCCCAGCCTGGAGCATTGTGTCCAGACCTGGGCAGCGAAAGATGGGGAGCTGTTGGAGCAGGCCCAGAGGGGGTCATGGAGATGATCAGAGGGCTGGGGCAGCCTTGCTATGAGTGCAGGCTGAGAGAACAGGGACTGCTCAGCCTGGAGAAAGGAAGGCTCCTCAATGCGACCTTGAATCACTTGGATGGGTGCTTAGAAACAGCCAGTGACAGCAGCTTTTGCCAAGGGCAGAAAGTGAAAGCATGAGAGGAACAGTTTTGCATTGGAAGACATTTAGACTTCATCTAAGGAAAAAACTTTTTACTGTAAGGGTCCTGCAGCCCTGGCACAAGTTGCCCAGAGCAGCTCTGGCTGTCCCATCGAGGGAATGTTCAAGGCCAGGCAGGATGGGGCTTGCAGCAAACTGGGCTGATGAAAGGCGTCCCTGTATATGGCATGTAGGGCAGAGCTAGAGGAACCTGAAGGTCTCTTCCAACCCCGAGCATTCCACGATTTTGTGATCTTGGGTGGTATCTTGGATCGTGAGCTTGGTGCTCTGACAGGAGGGGAGGTGGTGCTGTCAGGATCACTGTCCCGGGGCAGCTGGCATGGTCCCTGTGAGGCACATGGCAGCCAGGGAAGCCAAGGCCATGCCGGCCGATCTTGGCCTTCCAGGCCTCTTCTTCGGGGGCTGCCGGGCAGCTTCCAAGCACACATGCAGCCCCTCGTGGAGGGAGGGAGGCCAAAGGTCTGCAGAACTGAGCAGACACCACTCTTAAGTGCCCACCCGTCTCCCTCAGACCCAGGAATGGTGCCATGCCTTCTCCTGGGGTGCAGTGGGGCCGCTGAAGCTGGAGGGTCCGGCCGGAATCACTGTCCCTCCGCCTGGATTGGGGCCCCGAGTCCCTCCGCACCTTCGTGACAAGAGTGGATGACAGGACATGGGCAGCAGCGGGAGGAGCTGGAGGTGGGGCGGGAGCAGCTGCGGGAACCTGAACTGGAAAAGGCTCCGGGGTGTTGGTCTGACGACAATGGGACAGTTCACCTGAAGGAAAGGCAGCTCAGGGTGATCTTATGGAACTCTACAACTCTCCAAAGGATAGGTACAGACGTGAGGCTCAGCCCATTCTCCCAGATATCAAGTGACAGCATGAGCAGAAATGGCGTCAAGTGTAACTAGAGGAGGTATAGGTTGAATATTAGAGAATTTTTCATCAGGGAAAAGGTTGTCATGCATTGGAACAGGCTGGCTGGGGAAGTGGTGGAGTTGCCCACATCCTCTGTGTACTGGCCGGGAAGCAAGGGGCACTGCTGTCCCCTCAGCCCTTCCCAAGCTGAGAGATGGTTGTGCTCAGGTAGTTAAAAGAAAACGGGCTATGCATTTGAGGTCTGTGTTAGTGCATTTTAGGTCTGCCTTAGTCTGTTCATTGAGCTGAACAAAATAAAACAGGAAAAAAACAGGCCCAGAACATTGCTGGATTCCTCTACCTGGCTCACCAATCAAAACTTGCAGTGATTATACCTGAAAACAGGTCAATGAAATTTGCATAGCTTGAGGGTACTTACAATAGAATCATAGAATCACAGAATATCTCAAGTTGGGATGCAGAAGGGTCACTGAGTTAAACTGGTTACTTTTAAGAGGATAGTTTCACTAAACCCTGTTCCTAAGACCATCATCCAGATGCTCCTCCAACTCTGACAGGCTTGGTGTTGTGAACACTGCCCCGAAAAGCAGTTTCGCAATAACACTGGCTGCAGAAACTTGTGTGCATCAAGGTGGAGCAGCAAGTCTCAGGCTTGGCTGAGAATTTATCATCCCCGCAATCCCAGTATTCCAAGGGATAAGGATCCAGGGTTCCCAGGACCTGTCATTGGTGTTAAAGACAAAGGGAAAAAGAGGTATTAAATTATGGTGTTTTATCTGTGTCTCTTTGTGGGAAGGGACAAGTAACAGACCAGTGTTTCCTCTGATCCTCCTTTCGCTGTTGACTTTTTTCAAAAAACCCTTTTTGTTGTCCTTCTCAGCGCTGGCCAGCTGGAACTCTGCAAGAATTTTGGGCTCAAAAATGTTTTCCCCACTGGAGTGAACAGCACCTCTGTAATCCTGCTGAGCCACCTGTTTGTGCCTCCAGTGGCCACGCATTTTTCTTTTGTGCCTGTGTTCTAAAAGATTGCTGCTCAGCCAAGTCATTATTCTGCCCCGCTTGTCGTTGCCTATGCTTGTGCTTGAAGAGATGGCACTTCCAAGGTGGCCAGCATTTATCCATTTATCCTGTAGGCTGATTCCTGGGGTATATTATCCCCCTTAATACTAGAAATAGGATATTAGCATGTACTTTTTTTTTTTTTCCTCAGGCATTCTGTTACTGCAAATTTTTCATAGCTGTGTCTGTCCCTTATGGTGTGTTTATACAGCGTGGAGCACAGTGGGACCTTGATCTTTGCTAGGATGCCTTAGCATGAATCAACAGAAATAATTAATGCAGAACTTCTTCATTATCCTTTGCTTATAGTGCTTGCAGTCTTTCAGACGGAGAGCAGGGGGAAAAGAAAAGGGGAAAAAAATTAGAAGACAATTTGTCTTGGTAGTCTCCCCTGAGTTACAGTAGAAAAAGCATCTTCAGCAGCCGCCATATTAATATGAATTAATTATGCAAATCTGGTAGTAATATTTCACATTCCTCTATCACATTCAGTCTGGGGTAAAAAAGGGTTGTTATTGCTCATGCTGAATTTTAGCATTCTCTAAGGATAATACTGCATTTGAGTCACCAAGTGTTCACCTAAAGCAGAAGACAAAACCAAATGGGTAAGTGTAGCAGATTCTGGTTCATATCCATGGGAAAAAAAGCAAAGCCTAATTTTTCTTCATTTTCCACCAGTTTTTGGAAAAATTGAATATAGATTTCTTCTTCAGCTGTTTCTGGAACCTTCATCTGAAAACTTTTTACAGATGAACAATCTGGAGAAAGCATAATGGCCCTTTTTGCCACTATTCTCTATCTGGACTAGTAAATTAAAAAAATCCAGGACTATCTGCTTCCATTCTATAACCTCCATTACTCTCCCAACAAGGCTAAACTCACAGAGAATCACGGAATGATTTGATTTGGAAGAGTTCTCAAAGACCCTCTATTTGAAACCCCTTGCCATGGGTAGGAACATCTTCAATTAGACCAGGCTGCTGAGTGCCCTGCTCAGCTTGGTTTTGGACCTCCAAGGATGGGGCAGCCACAGCTTGCCTGCATAACCTGTGCCAGGGAAAAATTTTCTTGTAATAGCGAATCTAAATCTGTTGTCTTTCAGCTTAAAAACATTGCCCCTTGTCTTTTCAAAAATGTTTGTTAAAAACACACACTGGCTTGTTCTAAATTATGAACTGTATCCACAATTTGTGTAGCAGAGTGTGTTGCATCAAGGGCTCTTCCAGCCATTTAACAACTGAGATGTCTCTGATCTGGACCTTGGCACTTCGCTGTCCCAGTTCAGTAGTGTAAGTGTCACCACTGTGAGCAAAAGTGGTTCTTACATTCAACTTGGTGTATATTGGTCCTTTAGGAAAGCAATCAATCTCCATATGAAATGTCTGAAGCCTTAAACCACTATCCTGAAATAGAGAACGAACTTTCCATTTTCTTTCATCCCTTCTGCTTTACACATTGCAAAGCCTATGCTAGCAGAAATAGAGATAATAGATCTTCCTTTTACAGTATCTATTCTACCTGTGAGCTGTGCCATTCTTAATCACCAGGAACTGCACTCTGACAGGTGGATCTACACTACATTGAAGTGGTTGCACTGTGTCCTTAAAATAACCTTTAGCCTAGAAAATAAATTCTGGTGGTGTCTCCTGCATCCGTACCACCACAGCCATAAGCTCTTTTGCAAACCAAACATGCTTGCTGCCATTCCTTCACATCTGTAACATTTAACTTTAATGCCTCTGCCCCTAAGGAGCTGCAGAGTAGCATTTCAATTCACCATCCACGGGTTTGTCCTGAAGAATTAGAGACATGTCAGCTTATCAGTCTGTGACCTTTTCTATTAACATTGTCTTCAGGTTGACTTGGCAGCACACGAGGAAACTAAATCTTGTTACCCAAAGCTGGTCTGGCTTGCCAGGATAGCATGTCTGAGGCTCAAATCTGTTAAATGTTTAAATTGCAAACATTACTATGACTACATGAATCTACATGACTACTATCTATTAGGCGGAATAATCTCTGTAAAGGGATGCAGAGGAAAGCAGTGGAATAGAAACCATAAAGATACGTATGAAGGAGGTTTGGTTTTTTTTTTTTTTTTTTTTTTTTTTCTTCTATGACATCCTGGCATGGAACAATGTGTGATCTTCTCCAGGATGTTGACAAAAGGCTATTTAGTGCTCAGAACAGCTGGCTAAACACACAGTGTTTTTTGAGATACACAGGGTGTTTGAGATGCCCACAGGAGACTTGCAGGGTTTGATATAGCTGTTATTCCACTTCAGCTCCTCAGCCAGTCAGGAGGCAAAGCTGAGCTGTCTCAAAGGGCTTGATATTTGGTGAGGATGCTGGGTTGATGGCTGGACTTGATGGCAGTAGAACCAATATCATGGAATCACAGAATCCAGTCATGTATAATTGGAAGAGCCCTGCCAGCTCATCCAGTTCTAACTCCCTGCCGTGGGCAGGGACACCTTCCACTATACCAGGTTGTTCCAAGCTCTGTCCATCCTGGCCTTGAACACTTCCAGGGATGAGGCAGCCACGACTTTTCTCAACAACCTGTACTAGGGCCTCATCACCCTCACAGCCAAAAATTTCTTCCTTATAGCCAGTTTAAACCTACTGTCTTTCATTTTAAAACAATTATTTTAGAGGTCTTCACTAACCTTAAATTCTAAGATGCTGACAAATAAATTGAGCTCCGATAGTGGGGTTCAGCTGCAGATTAGGACACTTTAATTAGTGTCTGTTAGATTCAGTTAGATTCTGAAGTCCCATTGGAGTTCCTGGATACCAAGTTACTGAATGCATTAGAGCCCAGGAAGGGAGCTGAAACCACCTTAAAGCAGGGATATTTCTGTCCATAGGTCTAGTGTCAGCAGGAATTACATTGCAACAGGTGATTGCTGTGGCAGCTTAGACATCCAAATTACATTTAGATTTGTACATAAGGACAGAAGAATGTTTGTTGGTTTTATTGGTTTTTGGTTTTTAAGATGAGTTTAAACCATCACAGCTGAATTTTCCGGGACGTAACAGTGAACTTCCAACAAAAACAAAACCAAACAACCCCCTAACCCCCCCTAAAAAAAAGCCTTAGAAACAAACAAAAAAACCCCAAACAAACCAAAAAGAGTAGGAAAGGCTGTTTCTTATGATTGTTAGGAAGCAATGATTGTTAGGAAACTATGATTGTTAACTTAGTGAGACAATACGATTTTTTTTTCTTCTACTTTCTAACTTTTGACTTTTTTAACATTGGCCAGGTTTTCTCCTTTTAAGTAACACTTCTTTCTCACTTAGGCTGTTCCAGATGCATGTAAAAGTGTCTGATCTCTTCTGCTGTACTTACACTCCATCATAGCTGTAAGACAACATAATTCATGCATAACAAAGATTTCTGCTGTGAAAAGTAAATCAACCTAAAAATATTTCTGATTTCTATATTTTCAACCTCAGGAAAAAATTAATTAAAAGTACATTTCTATTAAAAATTTATTTCTTCAGCATAAAGCAACAAAAATGACAGTGTGATCTAGCAATTATTATTATATTTTTGTTGCTCCTACTTTTTTTTGTTGCCCAAAATCAGATGTTCAATTGTGTCCTGCACCGTACATATTTCCCTTACTGTGTAAAGGAAGGTGATGTCTGTTAAATAACTGGTGTAGTGATGCATGATGTCAGAGCCTATACAAAAAAAGGGGGAGAAAACACATATGACAGCCGCAGCTTTTGCCATTCCTGAAAGCAATTCCTTCAAAAAGCTCATCCCTTTTTCCAGTTATTTTCTAATTCTTTTTGATTATAGTGGTTTTTTGGAATTGAAGCTGTTGCTTAGCATGTTGAGACAAGTTGAAAATTTCATTTTTATTCTGGTTATTTGGGAGACTGCATAACTTCTGCTGCATTAGGGAAATTAATAGAGAAAAATTATATTAAAAAAAAACCAAAAAACAAAACAAAACAAAACAAAAAAAAACACAAAAAAAAAAAAAAAAAACAAAAAAACCCCCCCCCCCCCCCCCCCCCCAAAAAAAAAAAAAAAAAAAAGGCTACTGTCAAGTGCAAGTTTTTTGGGTTAGATTTTTAAGGTAAACATTTCTGATCTGGTTCTAAGTGCCTGAAACAAGATAATAATGAACTGAAAAAAAAAAAAAAATCACATTGAAACAGTAATCCCCTTTTCCTGGAGCCATTTGGAGCTTTCCTTGCAGGTGTCCTAGGTGAGTGCAGAGCTGCGCTAGTCAAATCATCTTGTGATGGGAAAATTCCTAAGTGACAACCGAATACGAAGCTGTTTTCACAAAAGTTGCTTGGTCCCAGGCATTCCCATGCATTTATCTATCTTTCAGTGATCTTAAATAATTTGCATCCTTAGTGCTAAGGATATAGATCTTAGGATGTTTTCACTCTAAGTCTGAAAACTAAGTCCTAGTGAATTATAGTAACATTTAATACTGCATCTCAAATTGCAACTTATGAAATTTAAGTCTCTTAATCATGCTCTCTATAATATCAAATACCTGAAATCAAATGCTGGGAAGAAAATCTCAGCCTCAGATAGAATTTTTTTAGCCTTGTACTGAGAAGAGCCTAGACCTCTACCAGACTGACACTTAAATATTTCAAGGAAAAGGGGGCCTTTTATGTTAAAAAACAGATTTGTAAGTCAAAATCACATCTTACTCAGTGCTTGTCTTGTATCTTTTGATGGTACTAGCTGGTAATAGTCTCCTTAGAAAGTTAGATAAGTGGAGAACTGTAACATGGATTAGGATATTATGCACCTTTTTACGCAGACAACATGTCAGAGTGTCTTAAATACTTTTTATAAGTGTTGGCTGAGTAAAACGGACAACATTTCATTGAAAGATCAGAAATTGAAGTATCATGCCCCATTGCTGATTAGGTTTCCACTAAATAGTTACCTGGTTTATGACTTGTCTGAGAGTAAAGGGTACCCACATTTCTGAATGAGTTTGACGGAGTGCATTATTTTCAAATCTTACATGAGGCGAACTAACACTAAGTTTGGTGCTTTAGGCTTATCTTCACAGCTGCTCACCTTCTCATGCATTGTGCAGAATTTGGGCAGGCTTGAATGAAGAGAGAAAAGGATGGTTTCTAAGGGTCAGGGTTTGTATTACATCTCATCATCCTTCTCTTGATGTATTCCATGTGTTTAATCTCCTTTCCTGCTGTCAGGGTATCTGGATAAATGGATAGTTAGACATCTTAGGTGTATTCATGGAATATATGGTTCAATTTATACTTAGTATATCAAATATTTTTAAAGCTATATTAATAAACATTATATTAATTATTTTAGCTAATATACTGTTCAGCACAAAGTAGTGACACATAGCATCCGGTATCTCCAGTGAGAATCAGAGTCTTTGGGTAACCATGGATTTGGAAGTTCCTTTTATTCTCCACATTTTCTACAGATAATTTGCACAGCATTTTGAAGCTGTGCTTCAGTTTTCAGTGGTTGTTTCCAGAATGTGTAATGTCTGAGATATGGAGGTTGTTTAAGTCATGCAATGCATGGAGTTTATTTGTTGGGGAAAACATTGGAACATTTTTGTGCAGATCCACCTACTTAACTTCAAGTACCTATATAACAAACTTTCAGCCTCCCTATATAGTTAAGGATTTTTTATCACTTTTAAAGGGTTGTGGTGGGTTTGCCCTAACTGGATGCCAGGTGCCCACCAAAGCCACTCTCTCACTCCCCTCTGCAAGTGAACACGGGAGAGAAAGTGTTACAAAAAGGTTCATGAGTTGAGGTAGGAACAGGGAAGATGACAAAACAATTACCATCACGGGCAAACCAGACACAGTTTGGGAATATTAATGAATTTATTACCAATGAAAATCAGAACAGGATAATAAGAAGGAAAAGAAATTATAAAAACATCTTCCCCACCCCTCCCTCCTTCCTGAGCTCTAGGTCTTCCCCCTCAGCAGTGCAGGGTGATGGGAATGAGGTTTATGATCAGCTCATCACACCTTCCTGCTGCTCAAGGAAGCTGCTGGGTCCTGCTGCTCCAGTGTGGGGTCCCTCCCACTGTGGCAGTTCCCCACAGACTTCGGCCAGAGTTCTACCCACAAGCTGCAGCTCTTCATGAACTGCTCCAATATGTGACTATTAGAGAGTATTTTGGGCAGACGCTGCAGCCTATGTGCACAACCTGCAGGCAAAACAATGGACATTCTGTGGATGGAGAAGCATGCTTGCAAACACTCTGTGTACATGCCTGATAGCAGAAGCATACTGCACTTGGGCAGCCAGCATGAGAAAGTTTGCCAACTGCATCCGAGGGAAAAAGATGTGAAGGAACATGATCTGAAGATGCTAGAAGAAGATGTGAAGATATTCTGCTGATTTTGCTGACAAGCTAAGCTACGTGACCAAGATATGTTTAAGAAATGCTCTTTGTTTTATGCACAGTATTCTGTAACCAATCAAATACTTTCCCATGTCGCTTGAACCCCAGATAATCATATAAATGTACCCTGTATCTAACAATAAATGAGCATTGATCATACTTCTATGAAGATACGATCTTGGACTCTGGAGGTTCCTCTCCTTTTACCCCCTACCCCTACTCTCTCCTTCATGATGGGACTCTTCTCCACAGGGTCAGTTCTTCAGGAAAAGCCTGCTCCAGTGTCCCCCATGGGATCACAAGTCCTGGCAGCAAACCTGTCCAGCCTGGGCTCCTCTCTCTGTGGGTCTGTAGGTTCCTGTCAGGACCCTGCTCCCACTTCCCATTTTTCAGAGCTCTCTTTTGGGCAAACCCTTGCTCTGGCGTGGGTCTCTTCCATGGCTTGAGTCAGGTCTCTGCTCCCCACTGCCCTCCCTGGGCTGCAGGGGCACAGCTGCCTCACCATGGGCTGCTCCAGGGGCTGCAGGGGAATCTGAGCTCCAGAGCCTGGAGCAGCTCCTGCCCCTCCTGCCCTGCCCTGTGAGTCTGCAGGGCTGCTCGTTGCACATGGCTTACCCTGCTTTTCTCTGAGTTCAGCTACATCTGTCCTTAAATCTGTTACCACAGAGGTGTTACCACCATCACTGACAGGCTAAGGGCTTGGCCAACACAGGGTCTGTCTTGGATCCAGTTGGCATTGGATCTCTTGGACATGGAGGAGCTTCTGGCAGCTTCTCACAGAAGCTACCCCTGTGCCCATTTCCATCAAAATCTGGCCACACAAAACCAGGGATATGAACTTGATGAAGACCGAATAATCCTCTAGATACCTTATTCTTGCCTATATCAAATATGGGAGAAATAAAAACTCAGTTTAAAATGCTTAATTTAAGTGGGATGTGAATATTTGGTTTTCAGGACAAATCTATAACATTTGATGTATTTTTCAGTAATATTTCTAGACAAATACTTGTGGGTGTATTCATATTTAAGGAAAATTCATGCTGAAGGATACAAATAAAACCAAATTAATTGATTAGGAATTAAAATAAATCTTTGCAGATATATTTGAACAATTTTGTAAATTCGGGCTGTAAGAGTAAGAAATAAAAAAATATTTTCATAAGTTTTTTTTCCAGTCTGTATCATATGAAAATATTCTTCACATGTTTCTGTCCACATCAGCTTTCTCATCTATTTCAAACCTCATTTCAGCATGTCTTTTCATCATTATTTAAACCTATTAATTTCCCTTTTCCTCTGGGAATATAGATATGTTTTTACTCTGTAAACTATTTTGGGAAAGACTTCTTATGAACTACCATGGAGAAGAACTAATATTGTTACCAATAGGCAGCCACTTCCTAGGCTGAACTTCTAATTAAGTTATTCTTGGTTCATGCAGGGAAATACTAACCATGTATTCTGGGGTTGCCAAGGTTAATTGTCTGTCTAGACTACAGGGACTGCATTCTTTAACTAACAGATCACTAAAAGAGTAACTGAAGCTCTCAGGAACATGATTATAATTTTATATAAAACAGCTATATTTGAAGTGTCTTCTTGGAGGTTCACATGTAGGTGGAGGAAGATTTAAGCAGCAGAAGGAATGAGGTACACGGCAGAACAGTTAAAATGAGATAAAGGACAGATGGAGCAAAGAATAGTTCAGCCTGGTAAAGGGATTAAGTCACTGCATTTTCTTTGTGTGTTTGTCTCGGTGTCACTGGATTTTGTAGGTGTTCAAATTAGCATGGTGCAATGGCTGTTAAATTACATTACAAACTCTGGAGTCAGGAAACAGCTAGCTCACAATCCTCCAAATAAAAAGAAACGAGCCTATGCAATCTTTTCCTAATGCAGAAATGGCCAAAATCTACTTAGATAATACATTTTTAAGTCAGCAGCAGGAGCTGTTTCTGCAGGTGCAGGAATGGCCACATTAGGCAGTGATCTGTACATGGCTAGTTGGGAGACTTTCTGTATTTGGTTTAAGATTATACATAATGAAGCATCTTCAGTGACCAGGGGGAATCATTCCAGAGCTGTGGAATGGGTGTAAGTGCTGAGGAATTTTGCCCCATCCAGCAGATGTTTCAGGGACCCTTGCAATGGAAGCTAAACAACCTGAGTCCCCATGCAAGCTTTACCCCGTGCATAGATCCCAATAAGTTACAATTTATTTATTTCCTCTTTTTTTTTTTTTTTTTTCCTAACAGCTTCTCTGTCTGTTAATATCTGTGCAACGTGGATGTCAGAGTAGGTGAATGCTTATGTCAGCGCTGCACCCCGCTGGAGCGCAGTCCGCAGTGCTAGATGGCAAGATGTTGACCCAAATTTAAACCAAGGTTTCCTTCCTTCCTGTAACCCTTTAACAAGCTGTCAGCACACATTGCTGGAGGTACAGTACCACCACCACTACTGTGATTACATTGTGCTAATTGGCTCCAAGCAGTTTAAATTAATCAAGTCAGAGCTTAAAGTAAACTCTCGGCTCCTAGGGAGCTGGTCATGTGTACAGCCAGAGTGTCGCTGAGCTGATCCTGGATTTTCCCTAAACATTACACAACAGCTATGTAAGAGTTCAGCGAAATCTGTGTGTTTTCATCTTTCAGACTTGCCCAGTGTCATATTGAAGATCATGTCCAGCAGCAATCCCAGTGCATGCTTTGACAGGTTCTTGGGAGAGCTGCTGTTGCCTCAGCCTAAGAATATCCCGTCCTGCCTCTCCTTCTGGACCAGCTGTGTTCCAGCTGTGAAGAACGGGTGGCAAGCTGGGCTGGGTGTCAGACACTATTAAAGCTGAAATGCTGCTGCTGTGTTTGTTTCATGCCCTGTGGAACTTTACCTCACTTGCTTCAAGAGTAAGACTGAGCACATTAAATGATTTAGCAGCATGGTGGCCAGCTCAGTAACCTGACAGAAACACGTTTTCTGAGCAGTCAAAGCATAATGCAGTGAGTAAGCCCTTTTATAGTAATAAAATTCAATAACTGGCCAGAGTGGTTTTCCTATTAGATACTGAATAAAGCCTTTGGCACAGCACTTTTTTTTTTTTTTTTTTTTTTTTTTTTTTTTTTGGTGTATCCCTTTTGGGTTTTTCAGACATCTAGTGATTACTGTAGTGTGGGTTTATACAATTGCAATCTGATGCTTTGCTCATGGATTTTTGGCTTGAGCTACATCTCAGTCATTGAATAGTACTACTGATTTTCAAGGGATGTAGTAGTGGAGGAGGTAAGAATTCTACAAAAAAAATTCTGTGCTAGTTTTGGTCAGCCTATAAGGATATTCCTTGACACATCCTTTGGATGATTTCTGTATCACATCTAAGCACGAGATAAGGAAGACTGACTATAGATGATTTAAATTCTACTTGTATTCAAAACATTCTTTGCTTAATGTGGAAGAGTTTAGGGAAGAGATATGGCACACAGCTCTTTTAGATATTCCGTGGCATCACTGTTAAAGCACTTGAAGAACAAGAAAAAAAAAATTAAAAAGTTTCAGAAGCAATTGCTTCAAATAACTGATCGGTTTGGAAACCTAAGCACTGGAGCAAGGATTCTGCTGGCTTTCAGGCAGATTTTTTGTTGCTAGTTGATAAAAATCCTGGTGAAACTATTACTGAAGATAGACCCATGTTGCCCTGTGATACTAGATTTTTTCAAGCTGTAACACAAAGGTGTTTTCCATCTAGAGGTCGAGATACCACTCACATACCTCATTAGCAGGATGGGGGTTTGAGCACTCCACATCTGTACCACTCCAAAGCCAGACAGCTCAGCCCTAGCATCAGCATTCAAAAGCTTTTGGCACCTTCCTTATTTCAGGCATGAGAAGAGAGAAGACAAATCAGCACAAGTTCCATAGGGCAGAATCAAGGCTGTGACTTAATTAATGCACACTTCAGTCTATGAAATGTGGTTTTATTTAAAAACATGTTTGAATAAACAGTGAGATTTTAATGCTTCTCAGAAGATCTGATACCACTGATACCCAGAGATTAATGGATTCCTTGCATGTGCATCTTTAAGTTGTCTTTGAAATCCTTAAATATAGTTTGCAGAATCTTTCAAACTGTTTGAAAATGTTTCAGTAACTCAAAAATATTACTTAACTCACGGTTGAAAGCTTATTATCTCAAAACCTATGGTGAACAAGTGACATAAGTAATACACCCATCTAATAATAATAATAATTTCACTTATAACTGAAATGCGGTTTCTCTTCAGGATATAGAAACACAGAAAAGTAACCCAGTATTCAGGCTAAATTTCAGTAATCCAAATATGGTCAGTTCCTGTAGAGGTGATAAAGCTTTTTCTAGTGTATTTCTATACACCGTGCACTTGTCTTTACTTACTTTTTATTCACTATTACAGGAACGATTTTAACTACTCATATTAGAAGATGGACTAAAAGAAATGTCATAACTAATTGATAAAAATATTAACACGTTCACTAAGCAAAATGTAATCATCTGAAATGGAAAGCTAACATGTTACTCAGGCTAATGGCCCCTAGAATCTACATGAATAACTAATCACTGTCTTACAATTCACCAGACATGCTCTTTTCCTTACCCTCTTGATTCTAATAGAATAAATTTTTCTTAATGTTTATTTAATACTATCCCCAATAAAATGCAATACAGTGCTTTTTGGTATTCCCTAACCAATTAAGCATAATAATTGAATCCCTCTGCTGCCCTTCTTATGTTGTTAATATAAATTCATAATTATCTGACTCCCATCCTATTAAGTGAGCTTTGGATCAGACCATATCTGGTCTTTTCTATTCTGGAATAGATCACTATTTTCTTAATAGTAAAATGGCTTTCTCTGTGTTACATTTCTTCACTGGACATGTCCTTTAGCCATTTCACAGACTTATGTAGCTGTAGCCCTTATCCTTTTAAAGTACATAATAAATGCCTGTCAGACATTGCTGCAACGTGGTAATGTATTGCCTCTATATAGGGATCAATCAAATCCCAGGCCCTGAGATTCAATACATCTGCTCTAAAAAATGTGAAATTTGGTGAATAAATTAAGGAGGAAGTCTAAAGTCCTTGTGGACATAAGTTAAGAAAACTAGTTTATACAAAAGGATGATAAAAATTCTTCATGCTTGTGTAGATAATGAACTGTGTGATCAGTTAAAAACCATGTACAGTTCCAGAAACACAGGCAGAGCTCTGAAGGCCACACATAATTTTGAAATTATAATATATTCCTTTCCATTGCTTTAATTATGACTTCACTGTGGCATTTTCACCTATCAGTGCAGAAATCTCATGTGAGTTCCTGCCGCTCCAAGGCACTATTACTTGGTGCTGCATGGTTATTTGTACCAGTGTATATTTCTTGCAAAATACAGCTATGTCAGGTCTGTCCAGATTTTCTACTGGAATAAATGGCTTCTCCAGGTAAGGGAGAATTCCTCCATGGCTCTTCCTGGTCTGGCTATTGAATTATCATTACTTTTTTTAACACTCTTCCAAGTGACAACTTCTCCATTGCTAAATGGAGATAGATAACGCCTAAAGTGGATGTACCTTGAGAGAATTACGTGCCATAGGGTTGGATCTAGACATTTCCCTTATCTTGAACTTTCTTTACTCTGCTTCTCTTTTGTATTTGATCTCATCTATTTCCTAAGACAGGCAAAAAACCTTATCAGTAATTTACTGAGGAAGAAGGAATCAGAGAGTAAGTGTAAGGTTAGCTAGAAAGAATCAGTTTATTCTGCACAATGGTATATCCAGTTTGGGTGCAAATTGTATGGCACTTGAAGTGAATCACTGAAATAGGCAGATAAAGCTCCTGATTTTAACCCTGATCCAGCAGTGCTTTTCCATATAATACTGACAGATGACCATGGCTTGAATTACTCTCTCCAAAGTAAGGCAATGTGATGTCTGTGAGTCTAAAATATAAATTACCCTTTCACTGAGCAATATCAAACTTTTGTCAGAAAAATCCCAGCTGAACTGTGATCACATGACACTGCTGAGGACAGAGGGAGTGCATTGTGATGGTGACTGGATGCCAGTGATGTTCCCCCTGCCCCCTGTGAGCTGCACACAGAATACAGACAGGATGTAAATTCAGATCCAAGCATAGACATGTATTAGGATGTGTTAACAAAATATATGATTATTCAGTATCACTAAGGGCAGCAGCATATGAGCCCTTTCATTTTGCATTTTTTAGGAGGTTTTTTTTTTTTGTTTTTTTTTGGTTTTTTTTTTTTGTTATTTGTGCTATTTCTGAGGGATTAGTTGTTTTTTGGTTTTTGTTTTTTATTTTTTAATTTCTTAGAATGAAGAATTTTACTTTAAGAGCTGGAAGCAAAATTTCACTGCTGATATTCTTAGACAACATTAGATGTAGAGAATAAAGCTTGGTACAAGTCTGCCACCCTAATTTATAAGGCTGGTGGTCTTTTTTTAAAAATTGTGTTGAATAACTTCATAGTTCACTGTCATGGGAAAAAACTTCATTACTGGACATGAATCTATTGCATTAGCTCACCAGAGCATGACATATTCGGGGAAGGGCCTTTATCTAAAATTTGCGATTAAACTCTGTGTTCTGAGTGGCTGCTGACCTCCCTGTTGAAGAATATTCATGGATGAACAGATTTCAAAGCCAGGAGGGTCTCTTATTTCTGTAACCTAGCTAAAGCGATTCAGTAACACGGGGCTGGGAGCATCATCTGGTAAATGTTGTATCCTGACCACAGCTCTTACAAGAATGACAGAATCTCTTTCTGAAAATACGTAGAAGATCTTATATCAAGATTTAAGGTAGTGAATTAATGTTTTTTCCCAAATGAATGATACTATTATTTCATTACTGTATTTAAAATAGATGCCTTTGCATTTTATTCGTTGTTCTAACCTCATTGCCACAGGGATTGTCAGAAATCTCCCACATGAATAATTAAGAGATTTCACTCTGTGAACTATTTATATAAACCATACATTAATTTAGTGGGATAGAAGAGAAATACTTATTTAATGATGATCTCTGCAGACCATGCTATATTTCCCAGTTTGCACACAGAACAACTACACTATCTAATTAAGCCATCTAATCTGGATATTTAATCAATAAAGGTAAAGGCCATGATACTAAATTTCAAATTCTTTTTTCATTTTTGAGAGTCTGTTTCATTTCTTGGTCTCATATTAGAAACTCTGTGTTTGTGCGTGCTTGTTTGCACACATAATGAAACAACAGAGAGGAAAATAAATTTTTATGTATATGTGGATATATAGATGGATAACATGCCTAATTGCTTTGAGCAGAGGGTAAGACCAGATGAACCCCAGTGGTTCCTTCTATGCGAAATCATTCTGTTGTTCTGTGATTGAATCCATTGATTATTAACAGAATTTAAGTGCTTCCCATTCAGCCATGAATGGATATTTACTAAAGCTCTATCAGGTATTTCAGTATTACTTCCTTTCAGCCATTCCTCCATCTGTAAATCTTATAATCAGAAAATGCTGGACTGTTTTGGGTTGGAAGGGACCTTAAAGGTCATGTAGTTCCAGCTCCCCTGCCATGGACAAGGATGTCATTCACAAGATCCCATTGCTCCAAGAACCCTCCTGAGCTTGAACACTTTCAGGGCTGGGGAACCTCAGCCTTTTTGGGAAACGTGTTCCATTGCTTCATCACCCTCTGAGTAAAGGATCTTTTCTTTCAGGCAATCTCAGCCAGCCCTTTCCAGTTTAAAACCACTACCCCTTGTCCTGTCACCATCTTCCTGTATGAAACGCTCCTGTCCATCCCTTTTATAGGAAGGGGTTCTAAATTCTACCCCAAGCCCACTATTCTCCAGGCTGAACACACCCAGCTGTCTGAGCCTGTCTTCACAGGAGAGGTGTTCGGAGCACTTTCATGGCCTCTCCTGGACCTGCTCTAAGAGGTCCATTTATTTCTTATGCTGAGGACCATGAAGCAGACACATCACTTCAGGTGATGTTTCACCTGACCAGAGCAGGATCCCCCCCACCCCTGTGCTGGGGGATCAGCCCAGCACAGTGGGGATTTCAGGGCCAGGGTGCATCCAGCTCTTCCTTCCTCACAGCCCTAAGTCCCTCTTGGCAGGGCTGCTCTCTGTGAATTCTCCCAATCCTGATATCTGGGATTGCCTCAACCCAATTGCAGCACCTTGCTTGCACTTGTTGAGCTTTATGAAGTTCTTGTGAACCCGTACTTCAAGTTTACCCAGGTCCCTCTGGGCAGCATCCCTTCCTTCTGTTGTGTTAGCTGCACATCATTCAACAGAGGAAGACAGTGAAAGGCAAAACTGAACTAGGTTCTGCAATGCATATTGGCTGATTTTCTCAAAGCCTTCTTGACAACAGTCACATCTATCCATTTTCAATGCTTCTTTGGAAGTCGTAACCTTAAAACGTGATTGAGATTTACTGCCTTTTGTTAGGGTATGATGTTGGCAGTTCATTTAAACAAAGAATCATAGAAAGTGGAGTGGATTCTTTGATTTTTTGCTTCATGAGTAATGATGATCTTTCAGAAAAAAATATAAATTAATTTTCTATAGAAGTACAGCCTTTCCTTTCTAAACTCTATTGCTAGAAGCAGAAGAAAACAAGTACTTCATATACATTGGTTGGTCCTAGGCAAATTGAATGTTTTTTCAGGTTCTAAGTGTTTGAATGGATATCACACATTACCAGTAGCATCACAGCTGCTCTCTGCTGCATTTTTTTTTCCTCAGTACAGAAACCAAAATCAATTGCCCTTGGCTCTACAAAAATCTGATCCTTTGAAGGCAGAAAAAGTGTTGTGTCATACTGCTGAAAGACTGGGATGTTGCCATGTCAGAAACTGCTTCATAAGAGTGTTTTCGTTATACAATTAATGATAAACTGTAAAAACATTACTTCAAACAGGAAAAAATACATCTTTCTACTAACAGTAAATATTGATATGAGAGTGAAAACATAAGAGAATTGCTAAGAACATTCTCCAGTTCTCCAGGAAGAGCCTTAAAATAAAAGATACTTTATGTAGCACTCATAGATGTTTTATACTTCTTGTCCATGGTTTATTCTTCAGCCTCTGTAATTCAGCACTAATTTTCTGATTTACCATAGCTGGAAGGCATGCAAAATATAGTTACAATACTAAAGTAAATAAAATTTCAGATTATTAATTTCAGGGTTTGGTGTTTGGTTTTTTTTTTTAAACTCCACATATAAAATGAACAGAAAAAACATAGAAAAAGCTTTCATGGGTCATTTATTTTAGGAAATTATTGAATGAATTAGAATTTAAATAAAGACTGTGAGATTTACTCTGGTATAATAGCATGAAATTAAGACCAAGTTTTACCTGTGCTGTTACTAATAGACAATATATTCAATTACATACTAAATCTGATTCACTTGTCTGTGCAATTAAAATACAAATGTTCAGATCATAATATTAGAAGCCTCCCATTTTGGATGTGGCATTATGTGCTTTTCTTGCTGCTGTTGTTAACAATAATTCATATGGGAAGGTAACATGACTTTAACTACCAACATGTGCCATCCTGAAAGAGGGTTTCTTGTGTCCTGTATGCAAATCTAAACTGATGCAATGAAGCACACAATTTTTCTTGATGGAAGTCTTTGGTTTCCCCAAGCACCACAATTTAAACTATGCCAGTGCCCTCTTTGTACAATGTGGTGGTCAAATGATTCCAAGTAATATGCTTTCTTTGATCTTTTTGTTTTATTTATCCCAGTTTTGAAAGTTGGATTTTCAAGATGCTCCTTTCTTAATAAAGTGTGAACATTAAACACTAAGTGGGACTGTAAGCATGCTGACAGGCTGAGAAAAGCTGATCACAAAGCAAAATGAAATGTATTAATAAAATGCATTTCATAGAAATAAAAATCAAAAAAATACTCTGTGTCTGATGTGTTTTAATTATTTAAAGTATTCATGATCTATGGTATTCAAAGAATATTTGATTACTGACTAGAACACACCAGTATCTGACATCGTAAGAAGAATGCCAGGAAACCCTGAGGTCTGGCCAGTTTCCACTACTGCTGGCCATCCATGCTGGTTCCAGCCCCCAGGTCAGGTGAAATCTGTGCAGCAGAACAGTGAACATCATTTGCCTAAAAGGCAGCCTGGGATATGTGTCCTCTGTTGTCACAGACAGTATTGATAAAGGTGGGTTTTATTACTTCTAAACTGTTACAGGAAGAACAATATTTTATACTATCTAGAGAGCTTAGGAATTCCCAGCGTTATCCTTATGGGAGGCCAGAGGTATGTTTTATTGTTACTAAAGAGCATACAGAAGACTTGAAACTGCCAGTTTATTGTGGCCCAAGAACTCTAAAATTGGAAAATAAAGAAAGCTTGTTTTTTGTCGCTGCCAGCTTTGAGTTTATTGCCCTCTGAAAGTGAGGGGCTGAGTATACATCAGTTTGTCTCCTGCCCTTGAAGGAAGGGAATTACTGTTGGTTTTCATTAGTTTTTTGATTGTTTGGTTGTTTTTTTTTTTTTATTTTTGGGGGTGGGGGAGGTGGGAATGTTGGCTTTTCTTTCTTTTATTTGTTTATTTGTTTGGGTTTTTTTTGTTTGGTTGGTTTTGTTTGGTTTTTTTTTTTGTTTTATTTTTGGGGGGGGGGGAGGGGGGAATGTTGGCTTTTCTTTCTTTTTTTTTTTTATTTTTGGGGGTGGGGGAGGTGGGAATGTTGGCTTTTCTTTCTTTTATTTGTTTATTTGTTTGGGTTTTTTTTGTTTGGTTGGTTTTGTTTGGTTTTTTTGTTTTTTGTTTTTTGTTTTTTTAATCTAGACCTACTTATGGGGTATCATGACTGCTTACAAAAATCTCTTGGGAGAGATAATAAAAGAATGAAGTCATGTTTTATTATTGCTGTGTGATGTAGGGGGTTATCCTGGTTTTATCCAAGTGCTTGGGCTTTTCAGACTTTAGAATTGAAGCTATTCTTCATCACTCCACTGCTTTAGACAGAAGCAGTGTAGTAAATGCAGATGACCAAGCAGAAGAATTGGTGATCACTAGACTGCAGAAACTGGAGTGAAAGAAGCCATTGACTTATGTTTTAAAAAGGAAAGGGGATGGGAGATGTTGGCATGGACAACATGTTGGTTGTGACCATGTTCAGGTTCAGGCCATACATCACACAAGAGCAGGCAGTCTTGCTTAGGTCAAACTTGTCTCTTCAGAAATGTAGCCATCTCTCTCAAGTTCAGTGTCTCTTACAGCTGGTCAGAGGGAACTGACCACTTCTTGCTGCCAGCCACCAACACACCAGGGATCATTAGCGAGCATGCAGAAGGAATGCTTATGTTTGGATGAGCCTTCTCTTCCTTCTGGAGCCTGACCCATGTGCCATCCTTAATATTTAGAAGCTCTTGAAATACTCCTGTTCCCTCTAGTGCAACTTCCCCTAACCACATTGTTGCATTAATCTACACTGGTCAAGGGCATCATCCCAATTCTTTACAAAGGAAAGGCAGAAATACTCGTTAGTCTCCTTCTGGCTCAGATTTCTTCACTTGAATAAAAAATTATTCCCAGGAGCATGGATCAGGCAAAAAAAAAAAAAAAAAAAAAAAAAAAAAAAAAAAAAAAGGCCATTTCCAAATTGAACAATGAAGCTGCATCTGTATGAATAATTGCATGTATTCCTGATCAGACCCTGGTTATGATTCTGATTGATGTGGGAGGACCTGCATCTCCATCAGTGATTTCTCCCAGGGTCAGACAGGTGATGGAATTCAGAGTGCCTGCTGGACGTGGCTCCAGTGTTCTTCTGTGCCCAGAAATAGTTTGGGAAAGTGCCTGTTGGCACAGATTAAAAGTGTGTTAGAGGCTGTCCTAAAAATTTAGAGTAGAGACAAGTGAATTGCCTGGAAACATTCTTTGACACGTTCAATTTATTATTCTAGACAACAGCCTTAGAGGCAAAAGTCCAGGGCATGTCAAGACACACACCCTCACTCAACAAAGCTGCACTCACCTTCATGAAGCTGCAGATTTCCTTGATACCTCCAGTATGGCAAGGACTTGCCATCTGATTCAACAATGAATTATTGGTTTGTGTTGTTGCAGGTTTTTAATGCATCTAAATGTAACTCCTAGGAGATACAATCTCTCTTCTGTACATGTTCCAACCCCACAGCTCAAAAACTTCTTTGTACCATGACAAGGTAAATCAGCTCTGTAATTGAATCAAGAGTATTATTAAATAAGGAAGGGTTCCTGGACTCAAATAGCCATAGAAATACATCAGGATTTGGTTTTTTTGGGGGGAGGACGTTCTGAAGTTCTCCAGTATGTTTTCAATGTAGTAAATTGAGTAGCCAAGAATGAAGAGCTTTTTTACTCTGTAAAACCCAACCATTTTGTAAGTTGTTCTTCTACCTGTTGGTTTCTCTGGTTCTAGATTCCTGCTGATAGTAAAAGACAAAGTGCTTTTGTGCAACACACCAACATAATTACAGTTAGCTGTAATGACACCATCATTTATCCTGGACTCCCAAGTTCTAAAATGGAAACTGTATTTTCTTGCCACCCTATAGGTCCCTTGGTGAGATGTATAGGAAGATCATGTGGTGGACTCAGAAGTTTATTTTTAAGTTGATATGTGGATTTGTTTCCCAAGACAGTGAAATTTCATGGCTGTATGGGGGAGAGAGAGGAGGGGAAGGGAAAGGTGGAGAGGGACAAGAGGGAAGAGAGGGAGTGAAAGGGAGAAAGTATGAGAAATCAAATCTCTTCTTGAGGGACAAAAGCAGATCATAGAATGGTTTAGGTTGGAAGGGGCTTTAGAGATTATGAATTTCCTACCCCCTGCCATGGGCAGGGAGACCTTCCACTTGACCAGGTTGATTAGAGCTCCAGCAAACATGGCTTTAACATGTCCAGGGATGGGTCATCCAGAGTCTCTCTGGGCAACCTGTTGCAGAAATACCTCACTTTCATATAAAAACAGGGCCTTGATTTAAAGATAGCTTTTATCTTTGAACAAGAATTACAAGATTTTTTTTTTTCTCAACCAGCATGAATTACAGTTTCTTTGTAAATGTTACTGAAGAAGCACGGCACTAGTCTGTCTTTCATTTATATTGCTTTTATTAGGATACTATTCGATATTGTGAAAAGAAAACATGCTGTAGAGCTATAGGAAAATAATAAGCCTTAATAGCAGCAAGGTAGGAGAATGTAATTTTTAGTTTATGATCATAAATGCCTCAAAGCTCTTAACAAATATCTAGTAATTTAGCTTCAAAAGAGACCTGGGAAATAGTTAAGTATTTTTATCTACAAGCACATCACAGGAAATTGCAAGAAGAGAGAAGGTAAATCAGAAACTGAAACTGTAGCTGATCCAGGAATATAACCTCTGAAGTCATCTCTATTCTTCTTTGGGAGGTTAATACCGAATTGACACTAAGCTGAGTATCTTTTGCCCCTGAGAACTGAAAGAGGAAATTCTGTCTGCTTTATTTAGATGCCACGTCACCAGCTGTATGAGTTTCTAGCCTTAAGAGGGCTATCCAGTCCACTAAAACAACTACCAAAGCTCCATACCTAAATTTAACTGAGCACAGCATTAACCTCTGAAGACTTGTCCAGCTTGTCTGCCTTCCTCTTTCTGTCAAATTGCTCAGGGCAGTGACTCTTCATCTAAGTAGATAAGTAAAGCTTCAAAGTCTGGCCTTAACTTCCTGCCATCTTGCAAGCTTGGAAATTCACATTTTAAAAAGCATGCCATATTTTCCAGCAGCAAACTACAATGCTTGGTGTTGGAAAACACAATAACCATACTGCAGAATCTGTCAAGCACAGTGACACTTGAAGCTCAATTCTGTTGCTCCACAAGGATGTCTGGTGCTATTTGGGATGATGACTGTCATCCTGCCTGGCCTCCAGCTGATGCTTCAGGGGAGAGCAGGGTTTCTGCAGATCCTGTGTCATGTTTTATAGCTGTCTGCAGCAGATATTCACATGTGATGGGGGGAGGAGGGGAGGAAGTGAGAAGATGCCTTAATATTACTAACTGAAATGAACTCTTATGGTAACATTTTTTTTATATGCTTAACTAAAAGTTCATATTGCAAATCAGACTCTATCCTGGTCACCCAGGCTCAGTTGATAATTATAAGGACCTTCAGATAATGGTTTATCTAAACAGGACCTTAGGACAGGTGAGAATGATCACTCTCTGAGGTTCCTACAGTATAGTCATATCATCTATATCAGGATTTTAAGATAACAGCTAAATTTTAGATTTCTGTCCTTTAGTTCTCTGAAGTGAGATTGTTGCTGCACAGAGCTTTGACTTTTTCAAGATATTCCAGTTTGTATAGAACTCTCCAGATCCACCTGTTTCTTCACAGTATTGCTTTATCATGCTCACAGTGTCAAAATATTTTATTTCTGTGAACTTTGCTTTTTGCATTTTTACCACAGCAGCGTTAGTTACACCGTATCCCATTTCCTTGCAGCTTTGTTCACATAGTGCTGCCAGGTTCCCATCTCCTGACACTTTTTTTTTTTTTCTCTATGGTGTTGCTAGCATTTTCTGTAACAAGTCACAGAATTATAGAACCATTTAGGTTGGAAAGGACCTCTAAGATCATTGAGTCCAACCATTAACATAACACAGCTATGTCCACCACTAAACCAGGTCGTCAAGCACTACATCCACATGTTTTTTGAGCACTTCTAGGATGGCATTTTCACCACTTCTCTGGGTAGCTTCTTCAAAATGGTTGACAGCCCTCTCAGTGAAAACATTTTCCCGAATATCCAATCTAAACCTCCCCTGGTGCAACTTGAGGCCATTTCCCTCATCCTGTCCCTGTTCCCTGGAAGCAGGGCCCAACCCCTCAGCCCTGGTTGTCCCCTCCTGTCAGGAGCTGTGCAGAGCCACAAGGTCCCCCCTGAGCCTCCTTTTCTCTGGAATGAGCTCCTTCAGCTTCTCCTCACCAGACTTGTGTAAAACTACTCTAAGGCACTGAGAGCTAATACACTTGTCCTGCGAGTTTGTTGACCAGATTGTGTTTCTCAAACCATATTGGCACTGTCATTGGAAGACTAGTTATTTATATATACCCCAAAGAGTGTCCAGTAAGTGGAGAGAGGATGATGGAATATGAAATTTGAGAAACCTCAGTTAGTACCTCAGCCTCAGGACTGCTTCTTGTGAAAGTGCCTTGGAAGACATGGCATGAGTAGATGTCACAGAAGCAGACAGTTGAGCGGGGAATGGGGGAATCTAATCTGCTAAATTTAGAAGAATTAGGATTAGTGAGTCATTTTCAACTGCCTTTGGCAAAATGCTTTTTTTGGGCTGCTGCTCAGGGCTCTGACAGTGAGCTGGGAATAACCAGTGCTCTCCAACTGTGTGTGAGAGAGGAGAAAGCAAACTGCATGGAGATCTTTCTATAAACCCGGATGAGAAAGAGGTCTAGGTCTGTGGGTGTCTCTTTCTTCCTCATCATTGCACACAGGTCTGGAAATTTTCTCTCATCCTGAGAGAAGGGATCATCTCTCAAAGACATGGTTTTGTAGTTTGTTTTCCACTGAAATTAGTATTCCATTTTTCAGGGCATGGCAAACACTTTGTAAGAGCTCAGGAGAGGGAGAAGAGCAGCAGATGAAGGGTGGTAGATCTCACTTCCAAATCTAGATCAACAGAAACACTACAAAATCTTTATAGAACTCCTTCTATCTCTTTCCAAATTGTTTCTATGTTATAATTATAAAAAAATTGAGGAAACAGTACAAAAGACTAACAAAAGTCACTTAATAAGGCAGTTTTGAAAACAGAGAGAAAACCTAAATTTCAGCTTTGGTCTAAAATTGAGGAAAACCTTTTCAGAAGAGATTGAATCATCTATTGAATTTCCTTCATTTCACAATTTTAAAGGTCTTCAGTAAATGGATATTTAAAAAAATCATAATATCAATGATTTATATTGCACAGTAATTCAGCATGGGAGGAAAAAAAAAGAAAAGACAGCTTTTTTGTTTTAGACGCAGGAGGTAACAAAAGTGAGGAACTAGGCAAGATGATTTGGAGAATTTTCCTTAACTTCAACTGATCATTCAAGTTGTTTTAAGTGCTGACACGGAATTTGGCCCCTCCATTTCCTCAGTAACTTGCTGCTCCTGTCAGACTCTCCTTGTCATTATTCAAGTGCAGATAGGTATTTCTGGCTTTAAAAAGGCTTGGCTTTTTAAGGATCCTAAAATATGTTCTAGGTGTCGATTTTGCTTTATATAGCATTACCGTTTATGTGACTATTACATAGATTCTTCTCACAAGTTTCCTCTGGGAGAGAGGATGAATTGACGAAGACCAAAATCTTAGTTCTGGGAAAAGAGGAGAGGAAGTCTCTTTTCTTCATCACATACAAAAAAGAGAAAACTGGGATGTAGGTTAGTTTAATTACCCAATGATGCTTGGTTTAAAAACAAACAAAATAAAACAGAAAAACCACACCAAGTAATTCCCCACCCAAAACAAACAAACAAAAACAAACCAAACGAAAAAAAAAAAAAAAAAAAAAAAAAAAAAAAAAAAACAAAACCCCCAAAAACTTAGAATGGATAGGAAAATAGGAAAGGTAGGGGGGTTTATTATGATGTCTACATGGCTTCCATAAGAGGAAAAACCCTTTCCTTCCCATCCTAACGCAACTGATTTTTTTGTAGCTAATTTAAAGAGTTTGCATTAAATACTAGACATTGATTATTTCTGCATCTTATTTCTCTTTTGGATATGTTTGGAACATTTGTACCAACCTTCTCTATGAGAAGAACTTGTGCTAATGACTCTCAGCTACACTGGCATGTAACCAAATAAAAAAAAAAATTGTCATGGAAAACTTATTTATTGATTGGGAATTGGATGAAACATATGAAAGACTTCCCTTTTGAAAGCAGATGGAAAAAAAAAAAGTAAGATTCACAATAATTTCACATAAGCTCCCTGATGCAGAAATATAATACAATGTTAAAGGATTCTGATAAGTTTATGTGTGTGTTTAAAACGTAGGCATTCATCAAGTCATTCAGACTGGATTCCAACATTCTTTTCACCCAAAATCCCTGTGGCCTCCTCCTGGCCCACATTACCTTTCACACTTAAGTCACACTGTGAGCTGGACCTCAAGGCAGGTTTGCCGACACCCTGGTCAGAACTCGGTCCTGGAGAACTGCAGCACCAGGACTTTGTAAAAGCTGCAGGCCCCCTACAGACAAAGGTCCAGTGATATATTAGATGCAACCTTTGTTTACCATCTTGTCAATTAATTCACCATTGATTTAGGATAAAAATTGCATCTCATTTGCCAAAGGGCACCAGGCATGAATTGATTGGGTATTGTCAAGCTGTATACATTGTCAGCAAAAAGTTAACACTCTTTGCCATATTTATATCTTCAAAGATGTGCTAGCATGTGTAAGTTTCTATGTGTCTAGAGAGTATACATGTGGATGCAGAAACACCAGAAAAATAAAAATATTAAACTCATTAAGGGGAAGTGTTTTGTCCTGTAATCAGCCTATGTGAAATCCAGCTGCAAGCTCCCAAGGAGGAAAATATATTAAACATGCACCAATATATTTTCTCATTGGAATAAGATAGTTGTGCAAATATCTACTGTAGGCATTTAGGATTTTTTTTTTCTCTCAATCATGATAGTATCTGTCACTCCAGGGCAAAAACTAGATTAGTGTCCAGAAAGTATATCTTGAGACCTGGTGGCTGTAACTTTGCTTCACAGTGCCTGTATTTTATCACTTTGAACATGTCTAAACTAAAGGAATATGTATATGAATGATCACTGAGTTTGAGTAGCTCCCATCTCAGGTCATTTGCTTCTGAAAGTACATGTCAGCATGCATTTTAGTGCTGGAGGAAATAATGCAGTCCATGGAGGGGATGTCAGACAGCTCCAGGTTCCTTCAGGATGAGATATTTAAATTACTCTTTTTGAGCTAGGTAATATCCATGCCAATTAGGAAGATGAAGTGTTGCAGTATACAATTTTAATGCAATCTTGCATTGAGCAGCTGACTCTAGGGTTGTATTTTCACACAAGATCCTGAGTTAGGGGTTACTTTTTTAACATTTGCAAAAATTACATTTTTTAATACTAAGTCTCATTCCCCATATTGTCTTAAAATTTGACTCATAAATCAGAATTTTACAATAGAGATTTGAAAAAGCTCTAAAAGTAGCATAGGCGATTCTTGGGGTGCTCAGAGTTGCATGGTCAGGTCAAAGCCACTTTATTTTTCTTTAGTGATTCTTCTTCTTATTCCACCACAAGTCTATGACAGCTGAATTTCATTGTTTCAGCTCATGCTCCGGTGGGTAGAGAGGCAAGGGAGGGTTTCAGTTCTCTTCCTTAAAAAAAAAAAAAAAAACTTGGGGAAAAGCAACAAAATATATCCTGAGAGGAACAAAAAGGACAGGGGCCGGAGAGAGTGTTAGGAATATTCAGGGAGTGGACAGTTCAGTGTCCCAGGCTTGGAGAGCTCTAAATGCCCAGCAGGATGATCAGGTGCTGCTGTGATGGCAGCCTCCCTCCCAGAAGTGGTGCGAATCACTGCTATTATTGTGTGAGATTCTTTGAGATCCTATGATGGAAAGCCCTGCAGGAATGTGAGATGCTGTTCCTTATTGCCACTGCCTTCTCTCTCAGCTATTCAATGTGCTCAGCTAATGGTTGCACTAGTCATTATCTTTACTATATTTCACAATTATACTATATTACACCAGTCACAGTGTTCCCCCTATTTCACTATTAAATGAGACTAACTTTTCATTTGAATGTTATTGAAGAAGTTAGTGCGTCTAATTGAAGGTTTCTGACTCATTTATGGTAGTTTTAAAAGCTTAATCTTCAATTTTGAGAGCCTGGATGACCCTGATTACATGAACCATGAGCTACAATATGACTTTCTATATTTTCACTGTCATTAAGTGCTCTGATTCATTTCATGGTAGTGTGGCATATATTTTTGCACCTCTGTGTATATTATGTATACATTCAGCAGCATCAACAAATAAATGTTGAAGCAATGTAATAAACCATATTTATCATGTACTGCTGCTGTATTAGTCCTACTGTGAAAACTGTGCTATACAAGTCCTGCTAACACAGATAGCTGAGTTAAAATTTCAGTTCCTTAAAAATTAAAGTAAGAGATGTTAAATGTGGCTCATAAGCTGATAAAGAGAACAGGTAATAAGCTGTATGCAATAATTAAAATAATGCTTGGGTACATATATAATTTAGAACAAGTATCCAGCATTTTGATTCTTGGAGGGATTGGTCCTTATAAGCATCTGAATTAAAGAAGTTCTATGGATCCTAAAAAATCCAATGAGAAAAAGCTAAGTCTACTTAGATGATAAAAACTAGTAAATTCTAAGTATGTGGCATGACATGAGTAAATCGTTTGGTTTTTGCAAAGATTCATAAGGGTCTGCCTTAATCTATATTATTGTAGTGAATATGAATCAAGAGATATCATTAGGGTCAAAAAAAGCCATACTATGTTTGGTAGATCTTTGGATATTTCTAGCATCTATTTATTTTAAGAAGGCCTAATGATCTTATTGTGAGAAAGTTTTGCCAACTGCTCTTTTTGCTATTTATAGTACACTTATGTAAACAGTGTCCTCTTTTGGACAAGTTTCTGAAGGCTTTGGGGATATTTTTTTTTTTTTTAAATAATGAATCACAGTTATGGAACCTACGTAAAGATGATGAGAAAATACTTTGTTTTGGGGGCATGCCAAAGAGTATGGGCAGAGTCCTAAAGAAAATATACCTTTTCACAAGTGGGTGAAGGAATTTTAAATGAGCATCAGTCCTTATCTGTGGTCCTGGAGGGTTGATCTCCTGGGCAGTCTAAAGAAGACGTCCAAATGTCTTTACAGGAGCAAGATGTAATGGAACAACACAGTTTTCTCATAGTAGTATTTCCTGCTTGCAGGAATTATAGCCTTCTAACCTTAGTAAAATTACAGCACTTCTCATTTGAGCCTACCAGCTAAAACTGGATCAGTCAGTAGCTAAGGCCACAGCCATATTAATAAATGGTTAGATACATCCACCACTATTCCCAGGCCATTCCACTCTGAAATGACAATATCCATAGTATTAAACTTCATCACCCTCTGAAAGAGAGCACCTGCATTCAATTCCCTATTGTGCATGGTCCCTTGTGTATGCTAACTCCTGCACTCTGCCCTGGAATAATTTGGGAAAATGTCAGTTATGTCAGTCAAATAAGGTACTCCAGACTGTCCCAACAATTCCAAGCAGGAGTTCCAGAGCAGCAGAATTTCCTTGTTTGTTTAAACAGAAAGATATAAATGTGTTCTCTGTGACCTCCATCTGCTTTATTTGTATCAATTATCTTACAGAAAGTAATTTTTCTGGGGGATATTCATGTGATAAAACCAGAATTTATTTCACCAAAATGGTGAAATAAACTTTTCAATACCCTTGACCTCTCAGCTCAAACCTTGCGATGGCTCTTTGGAGAGGATTAGAAGCCTTACCAGACTTTGTGCCAAAAGTGCTGTTTCTTGCCAGCCCATTTTTCTTCGGTTTGGGTCACTGGTGAAGAGAAGGATTCCACCTCCATGTTTCCCATTTGAATGCCTACAGTCATCTTCCATCCATCATGACACATTTCAAGGGAGAAGTTAGAAATCTCTCAGTTTTCAAGGACCGACTGACAGGGTAATGAATAAAAACATCTCAAGTTTATCAGGCCAAAAGCAATGCCAGACAAACTGCAGAAGCTACAATATTTTTTGATATTTTATTGACTGACATGTCAGGCAGGGAAGCGATCTAAAACTTAGTGTAACACTTACTAAGCTATCTCGAGACTCAATCTCTATTCTTGATAGAGAGATAATAGGAGGGGGTGAAGGTGTGTGTGTTTATTTCCTTATTTGTTTGTATGGCATTGATCTTTTGATGGGATCCTTGCAGACAGTAACGGGGTCACTAAGAATCCTTGCTCCAGACAGCAGCATCTAAGTCAAGGTGTGAAAGGCTGGCATGCTTCAAGAGGCTCTGGGAATGGGTCAAGGCTGATGTTTATCAAAAACACTAGTGGTTTTGGAAAACTCTCCTAATTCTGTTCTTCTAGTTTTGCAACACTTTCAATGACATTTGTTTTGATATTACTGAACACTCACGTTTTGAAAGTCATATCCCCCTTCTACACCTGAGCTCTGATGCTTGAAACCACTGCCAATTTTTGAAGATGGCTAAACATATTCCTGTATTATTTAGTACAATATACTGTGTTTTTTAAATAGCTCTAACACTATGGCAGTGAAAAGAAGCCATGAGAGAATTCAGATTAGTGTCTGTTTCTTATGATTTATTTCTCCACATTCATACTTTGAGAGGTTTTGAGCAATGGATTTTTTTTTTAAGAAAGGGACCTTAGTGTAACAGAGAAAGTATCATGGACATTTTTGTTTTACCAAGGGTGGTTTGTGTGTCGTCATCATCATGGTTTGTCTGTAAAGCAGAAAAGACTGCTCTATTACCACCATTCTAACCATAGTGTGTGCATGACATTTATTTTCTTGCAAGCTGGTGCAAGAAAAAAGAGGGGACTGAGATAATTTTTTTTTTTACTTGCATAGATGACAAGTGAAGGAGCTCAGGGAAATGTAATGAAATAAAGAAAAATTGTGTTGTATGTATGCAAGTATATGTATATATATATATATATATACACAAAAAAATATGCACAAGGAAATATTTTCAATAATACATTACATGCTGTTTTCCTAGCAAAGCATCACTTCATTTAAATAGTGGCTCTTACAGATGCAAGCCTTCCACAGGCCAGTTGTTAACCCCTTTCCATCAGTGAAAGACTTCTCAGTCCAAAAGAGCTCAATTCAATGAATAAGGATACCTAGTGCAGGTTTCCAAGAGTACGTTCCAGCATCCAAATTTTCCTCCCCACCCAAAGGGAGAAAACACCACCTGTCTTAACAGAACATTTTCTGTCTTTGCAACTACCATTTATTTTCAAGCCTTGCTAACCTTTGTGCTGACTCTTAAGAAGCTTGGATAATTTTGAGAACATAATGAGGCTGTAATATCATAATTGAGGCTATAAACTCATAATTTTGAGACCGTAATTGTTATAGTTTGACCTGAGGCATAAAACTGGCTGAAGAATTTCATGAAGTGGCTCCTGAATCAAATTCATCATTTCTACTGTAGAAACAGAGCCCAGGGTGATGGTTTGTGCTGCATAAAAACATACCAAATATGCTAATGTGAGAAATACCTAGAGCATCCTTTTTGTTCACCATCCTGTCCCTTGCAATTCCCAAATGATGTTTGCTGTTCCCATGGGCAGTGTGCCATGGCATTCCCCACAGCCCTGGCACCCATCAGTGCTGCTGGAAGGGCTTTTGGCACCCTGGTTCTGTTTCCTTCCAGTCTGCATGCCCAAATTTTCCTTGCACAGAGATAAGGATGTACCCAGGGCATGCACTTGTTAATGCCTTTGTGTCCTACTGATAGATTTACCTGATATCTTAATTGCCTCATTATAGATACTCAAGGTTGGAAAAAGCTGATGCTACGATTTTACTACTTTCATAATAAATATTACCCACTTAATTTTTTATTTCTTTTCCTCACAAACAGATTTTCTACTTGCAGGTTTTTGCCCTTGGGAAATAACAATAATAAAACCAAAATCCTTGCTGTTTTTCATATTCTCTTGCTTTTCATTTCAGCAGGAGAATGGGAAGGAAAGGAAGGGCTGCAGAAAGTTCATATTTTCGTGCTTTATTCACCTATCTTTAACAATGTTATTTTCTCTTTTAAATTGCTTAGTACAGGACCACAATGTAACTAAAATAAAATAATTCTTTCATCTTCCTCTGCACAAACCTTGCAGCTATGTGTAAAGGAATCTAGGTAGATATCTACTCTAAAAAAGAATAAACTGAGAAAACCTTCACACTATTTCTCCCAAGGCTACTTTTAGCTTAGAGTTTGAGAATTTCTATGGGAAAAAAAGGTTGACAGTATAAAAGAGGTTTTTTTTTTTTATTGTTATTTAATAATGTCTTCCAGTGTCATAATTTGAAACACCTTTCTTCCCTTAGGCATAAGCTCTTCTCTGAAACTACTCAAGAGTGGTTTCTTTCTTCTTCTAAAACTTGGAGTGGAATCAAAACTATTGATGAAGTCTAAAAACTTATAAAAAGCAGCATAGTAATTACAGTGCTGCCTTTTTTCTTCCCTTCGGTACTTGGTAAAACTTTAGCTCTGGGAAGAAAACACTTTGACATGATCAATATCCTAATACATTTCCTGCCTTGTGAAACTGGTAAAAGACCTTGTATGATTTCACCCATTACAACTGAGTGCTTCTCCCTCCACCTCCACCCCTCACCCTAACTTCTTAATTCAGCTGTTTTCCTTCCAGTGCTGCTGGAATGGATCATTTGGTGACCAGTGACATCAGCTGAACTTCATCCCCTTTCTTTTGCCATCTGGAAAATTGCCCATTTGTACAATACAAGTCACAAAGAAACCATCTTATAATCAAATTCAGACAACATCATCAACTTAAATTTAAACCTATAGCTTGAAAAATATTTATTTTTTAAAAATTCATTCAAAATAGTATTTTTCCCTGCTCATCATTAATTTTCAATAACATCTCAGCAACCATGAAAAAGAACAGTCAAGAACAGTCTCTCTGCTTCTGTCACAAGATGAGAAAGATGAGAAATACAGAAAACTCCCTGCAAAATTAATCTTTGAAAAACTGAGATGGAATTTTTAATGTCATGTCAAAAGGATTCCTCAATCTTAGCTGCAATGTGCAATGTGTGAACTGGAATGAGCTTTCTGTAAGTGTTTTGTTACCAACAACTACCTGAGAATAAGAAAACCCAAACAAACTTTATTAACCTGAAAAGCTGTGTGAATGTCTGAAAAGGTAGTTTACTTGCATGGCTATATTACTCCTTATGGCTGTGTTTTCATATCTGATGTTAGCCCAAAAATATCTGCAGAGGACAGACCTAATCAGTGTAATTGATCTCACAACGACATCTTCATCTGTTTCTTTCTACTCAACTATTCCAACTTCCATAAAACTTACCCAGCTGAAATTTCTGAACTTTGCTTTCCAGTCCATGAGTAAATTCCGTTAAGCTAACAATAAATAGCATAAAACTGAGATTCTACTGAAATTTATTTCAGATGCAGGATCTTTAGTCAAAGATTTTTTAACAGTCTACAACTGTGTGATAGAAAACCAGTCTAAATACAAATCCTCTTTTCAATATACATCTAACAGCAGTAACAGTAATTGTAACATTGACTATTGATAGCAATCTGTAGGAAAACTGGGAAAATTTAACTGCTGAAATAGGAAAATGATGGTCTATTAGTATCTCTGTATTATTGTATTGTAGGGTCAGAGCTTATTTTTGTGTGGGATTAGCATCAGAAAAGCAAATGCACATCTGGAAGCTAGGGTCCCTTTGTGCTTGACCAAAATGCTTCCAAAGTGTGGGATCAGTCAGAGCTTCCCTGTAAGAAAACTAGCCAGAAATGTCAAGCATCATTCTGTGAATGGGTTTGGGAAGGGCAGGTCCTGCCTGAGCAGCTGCCCTGCCTGGTGGTTGAGGGACAGGCTGTGGCTGTGTCTGCCTGCCCTCCAGCAAAGCCTTTGACTCCATCTGCCACAGCATCTCCTGGAAAAGCTGCAGCTCAGGGCCTGGACAGGTTCATCCTCTCTGGGCTAGGAACTGGCTGATGGCCTGGCCAGAGGGTGCTGGGGATGGTGCCACATCCAGCTGGGAGCCGGCCACTGTGGTGTGCCCAGGGATCAGTGCTGGGGCCAGGGCTGTTTAAAATCTTTACTGGGGACCTGGATGAGAGAATCGAGTCTACTTATGGTAAATTCATGGGGGACACCAAGCTGGGTGGGAGTGTGGATCTGCTGGAGGGCAGGAGGGCTCTACAGAGGGGTCTGGACAGACTGGATCCATGGCCTGAGGCCAATGGTGTGAGGGGCTCCAAGGAGAAGTGCTGGGTCCTGCCCTTGGGTCACCCAACCCTGGCAGCTCCAGGCTGGGCAGAGGGGCTGGAAAGGGCCCTTTGGGAAAGGCCCTGGGGGTGCTGGTGCCCGGGGCTGGCACGAGCCCAGGGTGCCAGGGGGGCAAGAGGCCGATGGCCCCTGGGCTGTCCCAGCCACGGACCAAGGGCAATGATTTCCCCTGTACTCAGCACTGGTGAGGCCACGCTGAGAGTGCTGTATCCAATTCTGGGTATCTCAGTTCAGTAACGACACTGAGGGGCTGGAGCATGTCCAGAGAACGGAGCTGGGGAAGGGTCTGAAGCACAAGTCTTACAAGGAAGAGCTGAGGGTTCTCAACCTGGAGAAAAGGAGGCTCAGGGGGGACCTTGTGGCTCTGCACAACTCCTGACAGGAGGGGACAGCCAGGTGGGAGTCAGGCTCTGCTCCCAGGGAACAAGGAATAGGATGAGAGGACATGGTCTTAAGCTGTGCCAGGGAAGGTTTAGGTAGAACATTAGGAGGAATTTCTTCACAGAATGGATGATTGGGTATTGGAATAGGCTGCTCAGGGAGGTGGTGAAGCCACTTTCCATGGAGTTGTTTAAGGAAAGACTCGATTTGGCACTTGGTGCCATGATCTGGTTGGCATGATGGACTTGATCTCAGAGGCGTTATCCAACCTAACTGATTCTGATAAAAATGATGCAAATGACATAAATTTATAAAATTATATAAATTATCAAATATGGACAGAATGGTATAATTATATGAGAATGGTCCATGACCTTTCTCAATTTATAAACACCTTCTTGAAATTTTAATGTGAATTTATTCCTTATAGATACTAATACACATCTTGCTACTTATTAAGGAATTCAAATTATTCCACAGGTCTAGGCTCTGAAAACTTACTTCATAGGGATTGATAATCTATTTAAATTCTCATAATAATGGAAGCAAATAATGTAATGAATTACAGGGATTTAGAGGTAAAAATCAGAAAGCAATGCAGTTAGTGTTTCTCTTTAAAAGAGGCAATACTGTGATATGAATAAGCACAGCCATTTAATGATTGTAGGGACTGAAACTTCTAGGAAAAGGAGATGAAACAGATGAGAACTTCTGCTATCTGCAAAATTAACTAGAAGACTGGACCACTTTGAAAAAATCTGTTCTTATAAAATGTCTTTTTAAACAAAACAAAACAAAACAAAAAAAAAAACACAAACAAAAAACCCACAAACAATAACAAAAAAGTGTGATCTTTTATTCCCATCTTCCCATCAGGAGTGATCTTGTCAGGAATATCAACTACCACATCCCAGCTGAGGATTTACATTCCTGAAAGGAGCTGTGACCTGGAAAAGGGAGGTTTGGAGCCGCAAGTAGGTCTTTTGGCTTTCACAGAGAAGTCAGAGCCTGTCACTGACTCAACAGCAGCAGCTGGCGGTGCTGGGGCATCAGAGACCTGGAAAAGGCCCACATAACTGTGGAGGTTTCTGTCAGTTTGGCAGATTTGGAAAAGCAAAATGATGGAGGCTGCTGACAAAACCCATAAACCCATTAAGCCTGGCTTAATATTCTCCATTTTTGTTTGTTTGCTTGTTTGTAGTGGGTTTCCTCCCCCCTCTTCAGTAAATATAGAAAATTTGAATTTGCTGCTGATGCATTATTGAGTTTCACATCCTGTTCAGCATCTTTATAAACTGCAAACAAGACATAATGGTCAACCAGCAATGCCTCATATGATGACACAATCAATAATGCTAAACAGTGGCTGAATAAACCCTCTGCATTAATCTTGAAATAATTCACCAGAGAAGAACATCATTATTATCCAAAACTGGAAAAAAAAGGAAAATTTAAAAAAAAAAATCAAATTCATCATAGGATCAAGAAAGATTGGTCTTTTATTCAAGGCTTACTGATTACTTTTTTAAAAGTTCCCCTTGTGATTTATAAAACGTGACAGCCAGATTTTACTCTGAGATTTAAAAAAGAACCAAATGTTGCATAGACTAGGTTAGACAGCACTTTTATCCAGCAAGCACTTCTGTAGGAAAAAAATGGAGAGAGAACTAGGCTGTGGCCAGCTCAGAGAGCAAAGGCTGGCCAGCATGGTGTGGCAGAGCATGGCATAGCAAAATGTTCCAAGGGTTTCTGTACACAAAATGAGCTAGGAGTAGGGTACAGTAAACTAACAATATCTCTTCATAGAAAGATAAAACTATTACCCATGAAATACAAAAATCCAATGGCTGTGCTTTATTATAAACCCATGACACATCCAGGCACGCCTGCATTTTCCTAAAGTACTTAAATAAGGCTCCATGCACTTCCACAGTGTGTTCAGAGATTGGCTTTTGCTTTGATTTTCACTGAAATGTGACAAACTTCGTTCGCTATGCAGTTCTGCTTCCCATTGCAAATAATTGTCACTTTGGTAACTCTAGCGAGTGATTAAGGCTGAGACTGGGCTCTGTTTTACCTCTTTTGCTCATATTCACAGTACAGCTGCCTCATTTTCACACAGAAATGTCACTGTTTTGCTTTGTTATCCAAAACAGCTCTATGACAGTTTTGATGCACTTGTTTTAGCCATTGCAGCTGGAATTATGGAAACAGGCGATGCATTAGCAAATAACTGAAACCCTGCAATTTTCTGCCTCATGACAGAATCAGAAATGATAAGAAACCACTATTTATGTTGCTTGCCATCAGAACTCTGCAATCAGACAGAAGCTGGTAGATGATATTTAGCCTTTGCATTAAAAACCACAATTTCTCATAAAATCAAACTCCAAGCTCAATGTTGTCCTTTCAGCAAACAGTGGGAAAGCAAACAAGCAAAGCAGAAAAAAACCCACAAAAGTTATTTCCATTATAAAGATTCACAAGCTTTGCTTGGAAGAGAATACAATCAATACAATACCTTTAGGTTAAAAAATGTAAGTTATAATGCACGGGATCTGGACAGCAGCATATCTTCTGTTTCATGATGGGGAGCTAAGGCAAAAAGAAGCAGCACAAATGGCCACAAAAGACTACTGCAAAGGTCAAAGGGACAATTGCTTTGAAAACTGAAGTGCAGCTATGGCACACTGCTTTTCTGGGGGGCAAGAAAAGCAGTTTTTTTTCTCTTCTTAAACTCAGTGGAAAAGATCTCAGGACTTTCAAGTGTCTGATGTATTCCAGACACACAAGACCATCCAAGGTGCCCTCATGAGGCCAACAGATGTGACACAGCACCTGCTGGTCTTCTGACTTTTGAAGCAGCAGCTGGAGACTGGGCAGAGCTCTCTAAAAATGGTGTCTGAAAAGGTAATGGCCTTTTCTTCAAAGAGACATGGACTGTTTTTTTAGGGGAGGGATCCAGGACTGCATTCAATGCCAACAGAAATATGTAGGAAAAAAGGGGGAAATAAACCTTGGAAGCCTTTTTATTCCTTCCCCAGTGTTAAAGGCAGTAAAAGACAGTTTCTTGCTCAAATGAATGGTTTGTGTGCAACTAGAATATGATCTTGGGAGAGATCAGTGCAACCCTTTGTACATGTATTCACAGACATTTTAAATAGAAGGGGTAGATTTTTCTTCTGGGTTTTAGTTTTTGGCCCTTTCTCTTTATAGTGTGTTTGTTTTGTTTTGTTTTGTTTTGTTTTGTTTGTGGGTGTTTTTTCCCTTTTTTACTCAATTACTTAGTTTCTTAGAAAGCATTTGCTTCTTGCTTTTGAAGCATGGTACAGCCAAGCTGGACCCATTTAATGTGAGTCCTACTATGTATTTTACTAGATATGGTTTATTCTCCCTCTCTTTTCCCTGAGTTTGGCAGTGGCATCTAGGAACACACCTCACAAACCCATAATAACTTTTGTTGCCTCTTCAGCCAGAGATAATGTCACCAACAAAAATCTGTCCTTAGTGCAGAAGGCAAAAAAGCACCAGAGGCGAGCAAGAGAGTCTGTGGCCAATCTGCATCATGTATCTGACTGTGCAGTGCACCAGAAATACAGCATTTTAATTAATTTATTCTAGATCACTTTAACTTCGGAGTAGGGATTAATGATCAATGCTAACAGCATTATGAGTCTGATTTTGCTTATTGCTCATATAGAAATAACCAGATGTTCTAAAAAACAAACCACATATAAATAACCTGTGAGGTTAGCCTGGGCTTTTATTAAAGGACAGAAACACAGACCATACTTTTTCTGGATGAGAAAAGATAGCTTGTTCCCACAGGGGATCTTTTATAGTGTCATAAATCCTCCATCTGGCATTTCATTCACTTCATTGTTCAAATATTTGCTGTCTGCTGATGCATTGAATTTTCTTTGCTTTGTTAATATCTATTAATTTGTGAACTTATTTTCTAGATACCATAGTGGAAAAAGGCCCCTGGTGTCATAGTGCTCAACCACTTCTTTTCTGAGAAAAACAAACACACATATTCTCTTCTCCTTTGGAAATTGTTTATCTTGAACAGAGAGTATTTTCTGACTAAATCTGTTTTTTCAACACCAGACTTTGGGTTTAGGAATGTGACTTCCATAGACTCATCAAGGGATTCTTGTTATCCCTAAAATGTCTGAAATACTTCACAAGAGCCATGAGCACTGGGAGGGGTGACCATGAAAGGTGTTGGACATCTAATTTATTCTCTCCATGTTCTTAAACTATGCTCCATGTTGTCCAAATTTACAGGTGGTAGGGATGTGTCTATCTAATAAATAAGTTATTCTAAACACCTGTGTAGATTACTCTAGAGAAGGATTCTGTCTGCATAAATTAAGGCTCTGGCTCTTTCCCCCACTCATGAGAAGCTCTTAGACTGTTTTACCTGAGACATTAAATGCAAGTGTGAAAATACCAGTTTTCTCAGCCTGGAGAAATCACAGCTGCAGTTTTACTCTTTGGAGCCATCAGGATCAGACCAGATTAAAGAATAATCAGTAGCACTGCCACCACCACCTACTTCAGCTCACTTTTGTTCAGAAGAAATCCTATTGTCTCCCTCACTATTGCGAGCTACCTTTTCCCCCCTGAATTTACCTCTCTTTTCCTTCTTTTGTCTTCAAAACTGCATCCAGGAGCATATTTTCTGCCTCAGTTCTATAAGTCCCAGGGAAGGGGTGGAATACTCCTCCCAGGAGATGGTCAAGGAACAACTGGACACACAAAAAATATGTCAGTGTCAGAGCCATGGTTTCATTTTTTACATTTAAAAAAAAAAATTCTTTTGCTTCTTTTTATTTAATCCCTAATATTTTCTTTAGGTTTTTCAATTATCTTTGAGGAAATGTGATCTAACTGCCTAGACATTAGTTAAGTGACCGGAGTTGTTCTGTGAAGGTTTTGACTTTTAAAAAGGAGATACAGTTAAATAAACGACTTTTCCAGTGTTTTAACTTCTAAAGTTTTTAAGCTGTTCTTTTCTTCTTTTTATCCATTCTTTTCTGTAATGGGAAGTCAAAAGTCTTTTGCAATAGGAAGAAACTAGAACCAATCACAAGTTAGGAATGTCCTGGAAAGGATTTTAAGAAGTCTTACAGTCACAACTCTCTTGAATCTGTCGTACTACATGACCCATGGCTTTTTATCCCATCCCTGCTCAGCTGGCAGAGGCTTTTTACAAGCACATAGATTTTTGTTACCTCAAAACCTTAGAATTTGCTTCACCATTACGTGGTATAACAGCAAATAAGTTTTTAATTAACACTTTGACCTCACTGAAGTCCAAATTCTCCTTGCCAGCCTAAAGAAAATAGTGCTTTATATCAAACTTAAGGTTTTCTATTTGATGCAATGTGGTGAACACTGGAAACATCTTTTCAATTGAAAATGTCACACCAAAACATCCAGCATTGCCATGTCAAGTCTCTTCATATTTTTTTTCTTTCCACAGTGAATATTAATATTATAGTCTTCACCGTGGCTTCTGAGATCCCTCATAGTGCAGATATTCAGTTTTGTAACAGGGATAATAATTTTTTTAATATATTTATTTTTTCTGCCTTCTCTCTTTTAGTTGCCTCTCTGAGGCAGAGGCTATATCTTATTAGATAAGTTAATTGCAAATTATAAAATAACTGCTTACAAATTTGTTCCATTGGTGCTTAAGTGTACAAAATAGTACTTGTAAAATAAGTACTTTAAAAATGTGATTTTTTTTTTCTACATATGAAGGCATTTCTGAGAAGATTGTAATATATACAAAGAATTAATTTTGAGAATATTTTCCATTCAGTGATTTATAAATATTCTACAGTCTCTATATTCTTTATGGAAATCCCTTGCAAATGGATTTATAACTGGGGGCTACAAGTGACTTTCAATCCATTCCCATATTAACTGTGTAATATTAATATACATATATTGCAAAGTGATGCCAAAACCAAAAAGGAAGAAAAACAAAACTCTTCCTTCCAGATCAGATTTTTGTGCAAGCTTTGGATAATCACTTGAATGTTTGGACATCCCTCTGAAGCAAAGCTTTTCTGATGTTTATGCCTCATTAATCACAATCAAGAAATTGTGAGCAGTTTAAGTTATCTGCAAAAAATATTTCAATTCCTTTTATGTGGTTTTCTCCAACTATCCCACAACATTGTCAGTTCTGAAGAAGGTGAAACAGAAGAAATAGATATGAATTAAATTAAATTTTTGCCCCTAGTTATTCCCTGAAATGCCATGCAAGCATATATTTGTATATATCTATATGCTTATATTTACACACACATATTATTTTGTGCATATGTACATATATATATAAGTTAATGCATAAATTTATTCTTTTATACTTGCAAAGAAAGCGATTCCTTCGCAAATATGGATTTCTTCCCTGCCATGGGAGGAAACCACCTCTGAATATGAATGAAAGCTTCACTCTCAGCACAGTCTCTGTTGAGGCATTTCTGAGCCCAGCCATCATCTGTATCTAAACTAGGATGGACAGGAGCCATGTCTGCCATCTGGCCACCACTCTGAGGGCTCTGTGAAACGAGCTGGTGGTGCCAGACCCCTTTCTTGCAGGCAGATGTGCACCTTCCACTGACGTTCGTGGCTGGCATCAGCCACCAGCCACAGCAGACAGGTCAATCACAGAGCTGGCACGAGGAGTGGGACTGAAAAGAGTGTTCTCCAAGCCACAGAGGTGCTGTGGTTTTCTGCACTGGGAGGTTAAGGGAGGGTGGGATGTCCTGCTGGCACGGGAGCATTAGGGCATGTCACTAGGGAGTCAGCCAAAGGTGTCTGGTTGGTTTCAGGTTTTGACCCACATTTTGTGTGACAAACAGTTGTCAAATATTGCAGTCTCCAGACCACTCATCTGGCTGCTGGGCTAAGTTTATCTCACTTCTCCCATTTCCTTGTCAGTTTGCTGAGCATCATGGACCTGCCTAAGGGACAGCCATCAGCAGATGGAAGGAGAGTGTGGTAGGGTGTGGTAGTTGTGTCCATTGCTTTCTGACTTCCCACTGCAAGCTTTCATGATCTCATTTTCTTATGGCAAAGTTTTACTTCCAAAACCTGATTTCCAGGCTGTATAGGGGTATCCAATGATTACACTCTTTTTTTTTTTTTTTTTTTTTTTTCTTTTTTTATCTTCTTCATTTCCCCTCTGGATCCAAGCTCATCCTCCACATCTAGGAAGTATGAGGGTAAGGAACTGAGCATGTAATTGCCACACACTGTAATCAGGGCATTAAAATTCTTTGCTATGAACTTGTGGTTCTTCAGCATAAGCTCTCTTAGTGCAGACTTCCAGCTTTAGTTCAGGCAAGAGTCTGCCTGCCAAAAGGGCACACAGAGCACTGTGCAAGATTGATGGGTACCCTGGACCAAACCCATGCTGCAGAGTGGAACACAATGAAGACATAGCTAAACAAACAGTATTTCATTACACACACAAGAATAAAACACCTCCCCTGAGATTGTGTATTGTAATTGTGTAAACCATGATGTACTCTGAGTGACCAGGGATGACTGGCACTGGACTGAAAGATCTGTAATATCTTGGAAAGCTGTTAGCGCGCAATGGTGTTATATGATGTGTATGTAAAGATGATAGGTGGACTCAGAGATCTCAAACTTCTGCTCTTTCAGTCTAGGAGTGAAAAGAAATAGCCTGTGCATTGAAATCAACTCAGGCAAACCCTGGAAAAGCTGAGCATGCTGCTGCACACACTTCTTCCTTGGGAGAAACAGTAGGGATGCACAAGCATGACAAGTTACTTCTGGGAGCAAACCTTCAGAAAGTTCTGCAAGGCAAAGGAAAGCCAAGATATGGCTATATGGAATAAAAATAACAATAAAAAATGCATCAAATTGAGAGGACAGTCATTGTTGGATTGAAAGTGAGAAGGAATTCTCTCAAGTGCTGACTAGCACAATCAGGAGGTCAAGCCAAATAATTGAGATGGATGCTTACATAAGGTAGCTACTGGCTCCCTTTCAGATTACAATAAATAACTGAATAAATAAATAAATAAATAAATAAACAAGTGGGGATACAAGAGGGAGCAGAAGAAGGATTCATTTTACTCTCAGATGGAAAATGCTATCAGTGTTAACTTACTGAGGAACCCAGAGCAGAGCTGTTCTGATAGATGGAGCCTCACAGAGACAGATTTGAGAGAAGCCTGAGCACAAACACATAAATCAGGGATACATCAAGCTGAGATCATGATAAATATGTTCTGAACATTTCTACTGGGCAAACTTCAGTTTGAGATTTAGGGAGCATGTAATAGACCAGAATTAAAAGACAGCAGCACTGAAAACTCGCTGTGTCCTGGGGGCATGGAAGGAGTGCTTGTTTTTTGACTTGCTGCTGCTGAAGCACCATGGCATGCTGCACAAAGGAGCACTTGTTCTCAGTGCAGGTTGATATGGCTCTGTTTTATCAGAGCATGGCTGTGCTACCTAAAATCACGATGAAGCAGAGAGCTGGGTGTCTGTACCAGTACAGCTGAACCTCAGCAGTGGTTGTGCAGACAGTCTGGACGGGAGGCTGCTGCTCAGCGATGTGATCACTTGGTTCTTCATGCTGAGAAATTAAAATGACAAGCTCAACACAAGCAATAGCCAGAAATCTTTCTCCTGTGGATTTCAATGTGATATAAAGATATCTAATGTTAATTTGATAGCTAGCTCATAACCTTCTCTGTCTCTATTCAAAGCTTCCTAGGCAGTAGTTCCTAAGTAATGTGAAGGAGGGAGAGGAAAATACAGGTTGGGGGGAAAATAATTCCCAAAGCCCCTTTAGCAGCTGCTGTTCTTGGTTAAGAGAGAGTTGCAGAGTATGAAGAATGCTGAATACATGAACACAGAGAGTGCTCCCAACCTATGAGGCTTTAGTGGAGTCTCTGGAATTTAGAGGATTCTCAGGAATTTTTAACGTCTTTTCTTTTCCTGTAGCTTCACTTAATAATAGTCTGTGTTTTTAATAGGCAGTAAAAACTTAGCCCATTTTTTTCTCATTTTACTGGTATTCTATTGTAAATCCACATTAAATTGAGACATCAGCAGAGAGAGTTTAATTTGGAGCTCTTTCAGCACAGAGTGCTTTAAATTAGCCCAGTGAAAGCAGGGTCTTAGAGATAACATTTTGGAATATTTCCTTTAAGAAAATTCTTATTAGTTTACCCATTTTAAACTTGAATGATCTAATGGCAGCCTGAAGGAGGTTTTCTCAACAACATCTCTGGTTATAAAGAAAAGTTGGTGAAGCCACCATGCTGGTTCAGGGCTAGTAGAGAAATTTCTTCATAACTCAGGCCTTTGTGGTGATGGGTGACAGCTCTGCTTCAGCTCTGATGATGTGTAGAGGGACCTGGCAGTGTGCCCCAAATGCCACCTTTCCCCTTTCATTGCTGTCCCTAAATTGAAATGCCTTTCATTAACATGATTTCATCAAAGAATGAAACAGAAAGAGCACTTTTGTTTTTGTGAGAAACAAAAAAAATCTGTGGTGAATTACAGGAACATTTTTACAAATACATTCACATCCACGCCACTCCTCCAGTTCATATTGACAGTCCAGTGAAAAGTACACTGCAAGGGATGGAACAGATGGAAAACACTAGATAGATCATCTGGCACAATTCCCAGTGTGGGATTGCTCCCTTAGGTTAATTTTCTATCATTTTGTTGAGTCCTGCATGACTCAATGAGAAAGCAGAAAAAAGAAACCAAGGAAAAGGAAAAAAAAAAAAAAAAAAAAAAACAAAACAAAAAAAAAACATCAAAAAAACAACAACAACAACAAAACAACAAAATAACCTAGGAATTATTCCAAAACTCCAATTGCAAACAGGAAAATTTCAACATTTTATTGTCATTTTTGCCTAAACATGTTTTTTTCTGAACACTGATTTCATTTTGAATATGTATATCCAGTATCTCATGTTTATTTAATGAAGATAGACCTATCTTCATTAAAATGGAAAAATGGGTAACTTCCACCATGGCTGATTTCCCAGTTTTCCTATCCACTCAAATGCCTGGAAAAATTTTAAAGTCAAAATTTTAAAAATATTGACATCCCAACCTGGAAGAAATCTTTGTGAAGCCAATGAACATGAGAATGCTACTCATTTGAAAATATGTGTCTTCTTCAGAAAGCGATGAATGTACCTCAATGTCTTTGTCAATGGTAACAGAAACCTTCCCTCTCAAAGAGGAAGACTGAAGGTAGGGAAGGCAGAAATTCCAGCTTTTGGTCCAGGTGGGTTTAAGGCATGTCATGGACTGAACAAACCAGGAATGGTGATAGAATGGGATCTCCAGAATCGCAAATGTGAGAATGCACTTTCACTGCCTTTAAGGATTTTAGGAAGGCAGAAAAGCTAAGTTACTGTTTTCTGGACTCCTTCCATGTGTACAGGACCTAAACTCCCACATAAAGTTGGACTAATTAGCTGCTGTCATAAGTTATGGGAGTTCATTCTGAACTTCATATAGTATCAGTACACCTAAAAGTCATTATTATTTTTTAAAAAATTATTCATTGCCATTTCTATGCTTTACTCATTACTCTATTAGCTGAGCAAAACAAGCTGAATGTCTCAGTAGGACATGGGAGTAGATAAATTTCTCAAGCAGGTTCTTGGACAAGAAAATCTATAATGTTTGTTTAAGCTTCATTCCACTAATCCACTTTTTTGGGAAAGATTTGGAACAGGTTTAGTTTTCAGATGCAGTTGTTATCTGCTAAGTGCCAGACCAGCAGTGGGTGGGGGCTGCAGAGAACACAGGGCTGTGCTTCTGCCCAGACACTAGCATATCCTTAAGCACTCCATTCACATAATTTTGCTGTTTTCAAAGCCCTCTGACCCAGTTCTGGGACTGAGTTGATGTTGGAATCTCCAAACCAGGACTTTCAGCAAACCCCAGGCTCAGTAGCAAGTCAGGGATGAGCAGGGCTGCTGCCTGCACACCCTGCTGTGCAGGGACAGAGTGGCAGAGATGCTCCACATGATGTAATTTTAAAACCTTTGATTGTACTCTTACTTCTTTGAGGCAAGAATATGTGCAATCATCATCACATGGCATGAATACTAAGGTCAGATGCAATCTCCTGCTGTTAGAGTAGGAGTTGGCTTACTCACAGATCACCTACTTTTCCAGAGCTGATTACAGCAATTACTGGAAAAACCACAGCTCTCTTACAGCCACATCCCAAGCATTTTCCTTAAGAAAGCAGGCTGCTAAGGTGCTCCACCTCATCAATTATAATTAGCCATCTCTTTTCTTCCAGTGGTTTGTGTAAATGGAAATTTATTAAAGTGCTGAATCATAACACTAATTGCAAAGTTAATTTTATCCAGGCAGACTTCTAAGCCACTGGCATTAAAGAAGAATTGTTATTATTTTTTCCACCCCTGTAACTGCAATGTACCACACATTATATTCTCTTGGCAACAATGAAATCTATTTGTGAGCTTGAGCTGTGTAGTGTTGCTTTACTTTCCCACAGATCTGAGAGTGCTCAAAGGCAGGGAGATTGGCTAGGATTATCTAGCAAAATCGTCAATTTATATTGATTCATATCAGTTCACTGTAGACTCTCTAGGGTTTTGGGAATTATTTTCCCTAAGTTAAATTTGTATTTTCCACCATGGAATTTGTGGTCCTCAACAATGTACTGGCTGAATTATTTTTATGTAACAGACTTGGGCAGTGTGTCCCTTGCAGAGGGTAGGTAAAATTGACTCACTGTGATCGCTGTCATAACTGGATTTCAGAGTACTTTAGTAAATTAAAGGAAGTTAAAAGAAAGTAATTCAAGGCAATGAAATTACTTCAGGTTTTCCTAAATGATTGGGCTTTGAGATGCTTGAAGGGTGTAATGACATCACAGAAAATTAGGTCATGATTTTAATATGAAATGTTCACTGGCTGGTCGTGGATCACTGCTGCTGGGATTCTCTGTTCCTAAACAAAAACAAAAACAAACAAAAAAAAAATTAAAGTGGAAAAGAAAAAAAAAAAAGAAAACAAAAAAATCTCAAGACGTCCTTAGGTTTATAATAATAGAGGAAGATTTTGTGATTTTTTGAATGCTGTAGCTTGAGTGCTGCATTGATTGCATCTCTTGCAAAGATGTCCTGCCCCAGATACAGATATTTATTTTCCAATATGTTTTATTTTCCCCCCAAATATCTATCGTTCTTCATGGAACCTTTCCTCTGCTCCCCAAGTCACAGAATCACAGAATCATTAAGCTCAAAAAGACCTCTTGGATAATTGAGTCGGAGCTTGATCAATCCCCACCTTGTCAACCAGACAGATCACTGAGTGTCATGTCCAGTAGTTCCTTGGACACCTCCAGGAGTGATGACTTCGACACCCCTAGGATTGATGGCATCAACACCTTCCTCAGCAGTCCTTTCCATGAAGAAATGCTTAGGCACCCTTTCCATGAAGAAATTCCTTCTGATGTCCAGCCTGAGCCTTCCCTGGCCCAGCGGGAGACCATTTCCTCTCCTCCTGTCCCTGTTCCCTGGAGCAGAACCTGACCCCCCCGGCTGTCCCCTCCTGTCAGGAGCTGTGCAGAGCCACAAGGTCCCCCCTGAGCCTCCTTTTCTTCAGGCTGAGCCCCTTCCCAGCTCCCTCAGCTGCTTCTCATATAACTTACTCTCCAGAGCCATCAGGAATCTTGTTGGATATCCAATTTTGTGTCAATGCTTCTATCAAATTACTTGTTTGCATATGACTTTTTACAAAACTAGCTTTTTGATAACTGGGCCGTGATTAGACTTGCAGAGGTCTGAAATCTTAGTCCAGCTATGGTCATTAGTTATCTCAATAGGGGCAGGCATATCAGTAGGTGGATCAATAGTCAGAGCTACCCAGCCAGGGCTAACTTTGATTAAATATTTTAATTGCTCTCTGAACCATGCAGATATGAACAAGTTCCAGGCTAAAGCTATGTATACAGCCAGACAACATATTTTTTCCCAAGCTTATGATTGACTTTTGTCCACAAACGTCTGAGAGATGTCCTGCTTGGTGCCTCTGCAGAGAAAACATTCATCTGCCTGGATTCAGTGGTAAAAGCAGGCACTGTGTCACTAAGGCACCAGGACCACACTTCCCAGACAGCTGCCCTCAAGGAGAGCTGCTTCAAGAACATGCAGAAACATTTTTTCATTAAGTTGATCAACTACTGTCACTAGAGAGCTTTTATCGTGGAGAAAGTTAATGTCTCCTGCCTGAAACAAGGAGATTTTCATTTTCTCATTCACCGTCTCTAATTATTTTACACATTTACATATTTATACATTTATTTATTTATTTGCATACTCACTCAATTTAATTAATTTGAGTATCTAAGCTGTATTTAGTTTTTGGGCACTTAGTAAAATAGTCTGTAAATCAGTGTTGTGTTTCCTTGATCCTTGAAAGGAAGCAGAAAATATCTTCTAGAGACCTACACTTGGAGATCTCTCTACCAAAAGGCTGAACATCTGAATTAGGAAAATAGTATTTTATTCAGATGCATGCCAAAAAGTACCTTGCTTCTTAGGGGTGCAGGCTGTAGACCTGCAGGGATTCTTCCAGACTCATTGATGGTTTCCATAGATCTTTTAGCAAGTCCTTATCCACAGGTTTGGTTCGCACTCATGGTTCGCTTCTCCAGTCCTTGTTACATTTAAGATACAAGCACTAAGAATTTCTATTGCTGTATCTACAATATACTGATTAAACTGACTTTTCTTCCAGAAGCAGACAGTTTCCAGTTAAACAAAAGTCTTGAGCAGCTAATGGCTTCAACTGCCACCATTTTATAAAAAGGAATACAATTTTCTTATGAAATGATTTGTGGTTATTCAGTGGTGAACAATATTGATTTCTCTCTGTCTCCCTTGCTTGCTCGATTTCTTCCATAATACTAAATGCATAATGATTGTTAAACAGGCTTGGCACATTCTTGAACTTTTTGTGTTTCCATACTTGCTGATATATTGCTTACAATTTGTCTCTGAAAATCAGGTAAAGCTCCATAAGCCCAACCTGTAAATTTTTGCTGCAGAGTCTTTGAAGCAATTTCATGTTTATTTACAGATGAGAAATGAAGACAACCCAAAAAATCCAAACAAAAAACCAACAACAAAACAAACAAACAACAGCAACAACAACAAACAAAACCACAAAACCAAACAGCAGAAAAAACCCCAAAAGCCTATAAGAGGAAGAAAAGAGAAACCTAAGAAACCTTTTCTGAGAGATTCCTGAGTAGCTGAGGAAGGGGTTTGAGGAAGGGGTTGCATCAGTTTTTTATTATATCTTGAGGGGTTTTTTGTTTTGTTTTTTTTTGTTGTTGTTGGTGGGGGGTTTGGTTGTTTGTTTGTTTGTTTTGTTGGGGTTTTTTGGTTTTTTTTTTTAATTGCCTAGGTAAAAGGTTCAAAGTTGCAAAATGAAACAAAATTCCAAAAATATTTGCATAATCACTTTGGATAAGAAGACCAGAAATAAAGTTTCCTTTTTCTTTTTATCTTTCTTTTCCAGCTTTATTTTGCTTTGTTTTTCTTGTTTTCTTTTACTTTTCTTCCTTTTTTTTTTTTTTATTTTTATTTTTTCCAGTCAACATAGATGCACCAAGGGATAACTAGATTATCTTCCAGGTCCACTCCAGGGACCAACTCCCAGTTCCTCATCAGGGACACCCTCTTGGTGGCACCTGTCCTGGAGATGAATAAACAGGAGTATGATATCTACCTACCAGCATATTCCCAAAGTGTTAAAAGTTATCTGTAATAGTGACTTGTAACTGGAATTCATGTTGGATGGAGGAAAAAAAACAAGCCTACTAGCTCTTCTTAGCTTTGAAAATTATAGTTAGGTGTATTTGTTTGGAGGCTGATCTCCATGGCCTTTATATATATTCAATAAAGAGAAAGAACTCACAGTACAACTCAAAGACCTTAAATTAGACTTTTACTACCTATCACTTATCTGTGAAGCCCCTGGCTACAAGACAACTAACACAAGCACATAAAACAGGTGTCCAGAATTCAATGCTGTAAATTTTCATGGCACTTTCTTAGCTAAGATTATAATTTCCAATGCATCCGTTGATTTTTATATGATTTCAAAGCTTGATGATAGCCTAAAATATATTAGATATTTTACCAAAAAATGACCCTCATAAGGATTTATAAGGCCAAATCTAAGTGACTTCAGACACTGGAAAGTATGAGAATTGCTTTGATTTGCAGGCTTTGTAAATGGAGAAAGCCATAGAGAATGTAATTTAAACTTAAGTGATAGATCAAAAGGTTGTTGTGAATATGCCTCTAATAGTTAATAAAGATAAAGAATTCAGGGAAATGTTCGCATCATCCAAAGGATTTATTAGATTTCACCCAGTCTACTTTTTCATCTTCTGTGAAACTCATTTACTAAAGGCTTTAAGACTGAAATTGCTTGTTTTCTAAATAATGGGGATATAAGATAGAGCTATTCCATATGATATAGTATGGAAGCAAGAAATAATGCACCTAGAAGTAAAATAAAGAAAATCAAACCAATGGTAAAAATAAATAAGGTGAGGCTTCAGTGTTTTTGGAAACATATGGGGAGCCAAATTATCTCTCCTATTATGCAAACATGATAGAAAAGATGGACAGGAACTTCCCTGGAATGGCAGGGATTGTCTTCAAAATGAGAGTAGTTTTAGATGAGATACGGAAGAAATTCCACCTCTGAGGGTGGCTGCCCTATCCCTGGAAGTGTCCAAGGCTAGGTTGGATGGGGCTTGGAGCAACCTGGGATAGTGTAAGGTGTCCCTGCCACGGCAGGAAGGTTAAAATGAGGTGATCTTTGAGATCCCACACGCCAAATATTTCAGCCCTTTGTGTTGGATGAGTTCCACTGGTAGTTCTACCCATGCAGTTCTTCATTCTGGGACAGTGTGGGAACAGAAATTCAAATAAAAAATAGGGGAAGCAAAGCTGGAGGCTTTTGTTTGTGCATTTCAGAGTGTCTTTCACCTACATAACTTGAATTTTGAAGTGAGACTCCAATGATAAGTCCTGGGCACAGAACACTTGCTGCTGCACAACAAACCAAAGTCTTTTGTTAATAATTTCTGGCAAAAAGGTCCAACCTACATTATTTGCAACTACACACTCTGAACAGAAAAGTACATTCTTTACTAGCAGCTCATTAGCTACCAAAAGACCATTTCCATCAGCAAAAGCAAGGCTATTTGCAAGAAGCCTATTTAATTCTCATTGCTGAATGCGATGTGGGTTTAGATTTAGAAAATGTCTACTAAAAACAAAACAGTGATCACCGAGTGTATGACCCTTAGATACCAAGGGATCAGATTATTTTCATGCCAGTATAAACCAGCAGAGAAGTGTGACCTTCCTATTAAAGCTGATAAAAAGTCTTGGTGCTGATAATAATGTTTAGTCTATTTTGGCTTAGACTGAAAATGAACCAATTCTTTCAGGATAAAAGCTTCCCCATTTTGGATAGTACACAAATTTTTAGCTTGGGTTTGCTTTTTGGTTTTTCCCCCCCTTAAATTGCTGTTTTAAAAGTAGGATTTTTAACTTGTAGATTTATTATTTTCTTGCTTATTTCAAACTATCTTCCTGTTCATGAACTTCATAGTGCACAGCAGGATCTAGGACATGTTTTCAAATAAGTAAAATAAAAAGTAACAACAGCAGACCTGGTTATGACCAGGCACTAAGATTTAAAAAATATGAGCTCCAAACTTTCCAAATACTAAATAACTAACCAGCTGATATAATGATAAAACAACAAAAATAACACTATGCCGGAGAGCCTTTTGCAGTGGCAACATCTGTCTTAATTATGTAAATGGAAGGCTATCAGCAAGCATCAAGTTCTCTTTAATAAAACCTCAGAGACAGCCAATTTGTATCACTTAGACAATTGCATTTCACATATACAAGCTGCATTTAAGAGTACACATCCTTTATGTGCCAATTGTGAGCTGAGAGTTACAAAGCTGGCATTCCCTATTACAAAACATGATGGGAAGCACAAGGATTCCCTGGGGAATTTTGACAAACTGCCTCATAATGATGGAAGTTAGAGCTGCTTCCCCTGCCTGATACCAGTGCACACTACATTTCCAATAAGAAAAGTTATTTCAGCTGAGGTAACTGTGTACAGCTAAGCTATCACCACTGTGTGATACCTACAATTTTGAGTAAGTTTAGATTAAGAAGCTCTAATCATACAGTAGATGCTTGGGCTGCCTTATGACTTTGAGGGAAATATTGTGCTCTCACACAGCTTCTGATCTCTTGCCCTCTAAACAGGTTCGTATGGAATCAGAAACATGATTGCCACCCAAAAAAATGGGTGGCAGCACTCTGAGAGGTGGGCTAATGGTGTACACGTAATAAATTAAATGCAGCAGTATTTGCATTTTGTGTTTGGCTACTTAGGCAGACTCTCATCTGCTAAAAATTAGCTTCCCACCATTGTGTTGTCCTCAGAAGTGACAGCTCAACGTTGTGGCTAAAGGGCGAAGACAGCAGAGCTGGCCTGAGCTGCTTCCAACAGCACTGCTGCTCCCCAGCTGGTCTGGGATTTTGCGGTGTGTGGGACAGCAGTGTGTCACCCTGCTTGAACCAGCTGTATCAGCTTCTGCTGAGCAAGTTGATTTATTTATGAAATCCAGAGGGGAACTCAGAGTTCATGGCTCTGATCCTGATGTTCAGGTTAAACCTGTACTTGGACAGTCCTGACCTTCTGACAGGGTTGACTCCTCTGAAGTACGTTCCTAGTTCCTCAGGGCTGCTTTTGGAACTGCTGCAAGCACCTATCCCATCACCTGCTGAGCAGTATGACACAAACTGATGATCTGAGACCAGGGATAAATCCCAGCCTAAACCCCAAGCTGTGTTTTTCCTCTTCTTTGCTTTGCCATGAATATTTTCCAAAATTAACCAAGTGATTTTGATTGTAACCCCCTTGAATGGATCAGTTAATTGCCCCAATGGATTGTTGTGTTGTTTTTGTGGTTTTTTAACACAAATGGGACTGCAAGCTGAAGTCCACAGTTATGCTTTAGGGCATGATTACTACTACACTGTCTCCTTGAATCATGTTTTTCCTGGTTGCTACACCACTGGTTCTCACACTCCCTCATTTTATCTTGTTCTTATGGGTGTTTTCTGCAAAATTAGGGCTCTGGTCATAGATATTGCCTCCTGCTTTTAATACTTTCTATGAAAACGTGGACAATTTCTTAGATCGGTTTTAACTTTGTACCCTTCTCTCTTGTTTCATATATCATTGATTTAGGAAAATGTACAAGCTAGGCTGGGTTATGTTATTCATCCCTCATGTAATGAGGATTAAATGTGAGAATTCCAGCAGCGTCTTTCATATCAGAGGAACCCACTTATCTGCAGGTCTCTTATGAATAATTTTTGGTACCCTCTTCAGGACTGATTCCTGGAGAGATATCCATTCTGTTCTCCTCCCAAAATTCAGATTGCATTGATAGTGTGAGCTCCTAGGGTACATCCTTAAAATTATCCTGGTCACCAATATTAAGATTATCCCTTGAATTATATTCCCATCCCTGTTTCTGTTCCCCCTTTTCTCCACCCACCACAAAAAGTCTACATCAGCCCCTACTCTGATTTTTAGCCTCTCCCCCTTAAAGGTATTTCATCATCTAAATGACCTAATAAATAAAGCAAAATTATTATAATGAATACAATTATAATGCAAACAATAGACAGTCCCCACTCCGCTCTGCATTCTCCCTTTCTCTTCAGAATTCCTGCTAATGAGCAAAACTGGTGGTTTTATATTTCTGTGACAAGACAATTTGTGGCTCAGTGTTTCCTGCACTGCCTGAGCACATTTGTCACAGTCCAGAGTCCACTACACTTAGACAGGAATGTCGGAGAAAAAGCAAGTGAATTATAGTTTGACTTAGGTTAAGGTTAGACCTCTAAGTTGGCAGAGAGATAAGTCCTGGGTAAACTAGACAGCTGTGGTCAAAATGGACAACTGAATTGCCCAGGGGCCTTCAAAAAAAAATCTGTATAGCTCCTAGAGTTAACCTTTACAAGGCAGCAGAAGCACTCAGGAAAATGTGAGGGATGGAACAGGAATAGGAAAGGTGAATCACAGAGCAGGACTAGACTGCTTAATCCACATTCTCAGATAACACAGAGGAATTGAGTCTGTGCTGACTAAAGTGGGTTGCACCTCAGAACTGAAAAGCAGATGCAATTCCTCTTGAATTAAACAATAAAATCCGGAACGAAATTAAGGAAAAAAGAAAATTAGATTTTGCCTTCAGGCCTAGTTTCTGTGACGAAGCCTGGGAAGAGTACCTGGCACATGAAATGAGCAGAGAGGCAAAATGTCTGTCATTCTGTCAGCGATTGCTTTTTGCTGGAGAAAATCTGAAAATAAATATGTTAAGGAGCTGACAGACCTTTTGAGCCCAGATGCTTAGGTCAAAGCATTGTAGATTAATTTAAGGAATTGTAATTACAACAACATGAGTATTTACATATGAATATACTGATTCAAGAAACAACAGGGAGACAGACTAACAAATGTACCTGTGGTGCTGAGCTGTGAATACGAATACGTGAGTGAATAAATGGTGAGCTGTTTCTGATCATCAAGTCTTTCCTGGAAGGCCTGCAGATCACTCACCTATAAAGAAATTTATTCCTCAAATATATTCATCTTTAAATAGACATCTACCAACAAAGCGCAGCTGTATATGAGTTAGGTATCCAAGCTATCTTTATCATCAATAGAGACCAAGTCAATGTATAAAATGAAATAGAGACACTCAGCTGCTCAAATTTAGGTTAGGCCTACTTTGATTTTCTGCCCAGAATGTATATTTAACCATATGTTTCTGATAATGAGCACCCTTAAGAAAAATTCTTAGGAAAATCCTTAAGAGAAAAGGTACCCATCTTGGTTCAAACCTAAAAATTAGTTAGATGGCTGGTGATTGAGCTAATTATCCTTACTGTTATCCTATCTCTATAAAAGAAAAGTTCACTGCAAGTTCACTGCAACTACTGAAAAAGAATCAAATCAACTCCCCTTCTGAAGTCTGATGGTTCAGCAATGAGACACAAGTTTAATTCTCCCTTTAATTCCCTAGCAAACTGCAAGAGAAGCTCTTTGTGATAGGAAATGGGACAAAAATGAACAGAATTTGGGACTTGACCCGTTAGAAAGGTTAACTGGTTAAATGTACAGAGTCTGAATTAGGCTTTCTTTCACTCCACATCTTATGAGTTGTTTTCTTTTATTTGCCTTTTTTCCCTCTTCCCCCTGTTACTAGTATGCATCACTGATGTATTCTTCAGCCAACATCCAACAACAAACCACACACTGTAGCAGCTATTTTAGGAAAATATTTAGATATTTCCCTTTGTGACTGGAGGAAATGGGTGCTTTCACTACTTTCCTAATAGTAAGAGTTTTAGCACAGCCTCACAGCAGCACTCCAGGATGTTTTCTTTAGAGAAAACAAAATACAAAATAAAATACAGCTGTTATAAACTGTTAATTATAGTTTATAATAGTAATAATCCCAAAGAACTTGATCATTACTGTAGTTAATGATCAGTTTGTTAGGGTTTAACTGCCTTTACTTCCATCTAGGGATACCTAATTAGCAAACCAGTCATTAAATATTAGTAATGACTAATTATTTGAGGATTAAAAGCTTAAATATAAATAAAAGCGAGATTGAGACTCTTAAAATTAATGCATTAATGTATCCCTTCCTCAGCATGAGTTATAGGCTACATCTTTTCCTTATGACTAGCCCACTTTCTATAGGGTTTTAATTCTCTCCAACTGAGTTTCTTTTTTTAATAATTGCTCCAGATGCCTAATTCCATACATATTGGCCATTGCTTCAGAAGCCCAAATCTTTCCATTTAATAAAGTGCCTACAATATTGCTAAAATTCTTAACTTCTTTTCACTGTTCAGCATGATTTTTGAAGGGGCTTTTGATCTCCTTGGTTTTCATATTCCTGGCCACATCAAGTCAAGCTGCCTTCAATTAGCATGAATAATATAATTTCCTAAGTAAAATATCAAATGTATTTACACAAGTGTATCAGGATGACCAGGGAAAGCCAAAAAAAGGCAAACACAGCACAGATCAACTTCAGCTTTTCAGTTAGTGCAGAACCAGGTGCTCTGTGTGTGGTGGCAGAATGACAGTGGTAGAAAAGACAAAGGCAGGAGAGGCACAGTTTGTCACAAGAAAACCTGGATGCACAGATATAGTCCAGCTAGGATAAATATCCACAAATATATGAGTTTATCCAGAGCACAAAATGTAGTGTCTGCAGGCCAGACACTTACAGATAGAGGTAAATGTAATTTAAGTAGGGCAAAGTATGTTCACCAGCTTGCACATCAGTTTACTTTTAACTCGTGTCTACTTAACAAAACCTATCTGCTTTACAAATGAACCATAAATAAACTACACAGTGTTTCCACAAGGGACCTCTCAGCCAAAGCAAAAGCAAAGTTAAATTTGACAAACCAGAAAATTGCATCATTTGTCCTGAATCTAACTACAAAGATAATGGTAAACTGCATAACTCTGGTATTTAAACATGATGGCTGAATAATCCCAAGATTAATTCGTACTTCAGGAATGGTTAAAGGTGGCAAAGCACTGCAGGGAGACAGCTGATATATTGTGCAGGACTTGTGCAATCTTTCCTTCTTTCCCTGAATTATTCTGAAGCATTTCAGTGGGAGTCTCTTGGGAATATTTTGTGTCAAACAATATAGATTCCTCTCACTCTTTTTGCAATATGGTATTTATTCAATAAAGTCCAGGACATACTCTGTTTATAGAAATTATAATTGCTCTATTGAAGTCAGTGAATCTATAATTTCTTAAACTAGTTTTTAACGTAAACCCTGTGAGAAATCCTATTGAAAAGACACAGTTTTTTCACTGTTTCTGTTCTCGGGACTTTTCGTAGAAGTATAATTCACCATGTTTAATGATACAGATGAATTGAACCCAAGATCTATTTTTTTCTTGATGAATCTTGAGAATCTTGATGTTTCCAGCAGCAGAAGGCCATTTTTCAGCTGGTCAGTAAGAACATACACACACAAAAGTTTGTGCTCTTTCAGGGAGACTCGGGTTGGATTTCAAGTGAACTAATGTAGACACAAAATTCATACAAACAATACTACCAAAATATTTTTTCCTATATTGAGTAGAGTGAATAATGCAAATGCACCCATATCCACAGTACAGTCTGTATTTCTAAAATAAGTTGTATTGATCAGACATGATGAAGTAAATTTGATCTATTTTCTTTCTGTTTAAATTTTACTTGCTCAAAGTAAATTCTGAGATGATATTGGTGAAATGGGAAAGAAGACCATTTGAATACCAAATAAAAGCCATCTTTTTTTTTTTTTTTTTTTTTTACTTTGGCTCTGAACTGTAGCTTTTTGTTCCATGCTGGCTTATGGAAGATCCAGACTGCTCCAGGCATTGAAAAAGTGTCAGAAAGAGGCTTTAGTGGAATGACTCCATGTTTACATCACAATCAACTGGCAGGTACAAGCAGCATGTGTGGTGCTGACATTCAGTGAAAAATAGTCACAAAATCATGCTTGCCTCTGATGAGTCTGCTGACTCTCATGTGTGAAAATAAGTAAAAAGCCCTAATTTTTCAACACTTGCAGTTATAATTGTAGGGAGGCTGTATACATGTGAAAATATGTGTTTTAAACAACCTTCACTTGAAGAGACTGACATTGTGCCATCCTCCCATCTCCTGCCTGTACAGCATTAGCTGGGGGCTCAGAGAAGGAAAAAATTATCTTTTCTCATTCTAACGTGGATTTGTAGCTTTCCATTCATCAGTGCTCAAAATGGAGCTTTTTTCTTGTTGTATCAAAGAGTCAGGTTTCTAATGGAGTGCACAGCATTTGTTTCTTTCTGAGAGGTGTGTGGTATCACGGCAGTTCAGCACCATTAGCATTCACTGCTATGGGGAAGAGAGAACTCTTCTACATTCATTGATCTCTGTCTGATATGCTTAATGAAAAAATACATCGAATATGATAACACTGCCTTAAGGAACAGAGGTAATTATTCAATTTCTGTGTGTTGAGAATAACTTGCTTCCTTCTTTGGTATACATCAGAAAAGGAGAATGCTATGAGCACATTTACTCTTTCTTTTTTTCCTTTTTTTTTCTCCCCCCTCCCATTCTTCCCCCTTCAAATAAAATATCTTAACCACCTTCTGGTCTTCTGTGACCAGGTGTTATTGAACTGTGAGGTATGAAACAAGGGAAATGTGAGCAGTAACTAATTGATGAAGGACTCTGGGCTGCTATGGCTGCTCCGCACAATGAGGTTGGGGTGTTGTCCATGATGCAGCAAGGAAGCAGCAGGCTCTAACCCCTTCCTTCCCATGCACACAGATTCCACCACGCTTCTTTAAGTCATTAATAATTCTCTCCAGGTGTTTTGTGCACACTGCAAGTGTCCAAAGCTCTGTTAACACACCTGCTTTTGAGCACAAGCCTCAAAACTATGATGTGGAAATATCTCTGCCAGCATGACCAGCACATCAAGGGAGGTGATTCTCCCTCTCTACTCTGCTCTTTTTGAGACTCCTCTCAGCAATTCTATGAAGGATGTGGAGCTGCTGGTGTGGTCCAGAGGAGGCCACAAAGTTGCTCAGAGGACTGGAGTCCTTCTGCTCTGGAGACAGGCTGGGACAGATGGGGGTGTCCATGTGGAGAAGGCTCTGGGCAGACCTCAGAGCCCCTGCCAGTGCCTAAAGGAGCTTCAGGAGGGCTGGGGGGAGACTGGGGACAAGGACACAGAGGGACAGGACAAGAGGAAAGGGCTGCAAACTAATGGAGGATGGCATTAGATTAGATACTGGGAAGTAATTATTTTCTGAGGGCTGTGAGGCCCTGGCATGAGTTGCCCAGGGAAGTTGTGGATGTCCCATCCAGGATAATGGGGTTGGATGGCGCTTTGAGGAACCTGATCTAGGGGAAGGGGAGCCTACCTGTGGAACTCAACTTTCTCTAAATTCCCTTCCAACACAGACTATTGTGTGACTTCATGATGCTGTGGTTGTAATACTGCCGTGGAAGGGAAAAGCACAAAACACAAGAACAAAACACAAAAGGTAAATGGCTGGAAGCATAGTAAAAATTGTGTTTCTCTTGCCCTCCCCAAAGAAGCTTTTGTCTCCATTCTCTATTTATACAATAAACTTTGGATTTTGATATATATAGCACAGCCACACAGAACAGAGAAGCAACTCAGCTGAAATGAAAAGCAGGGAAATGATGCACCAGATTATGTCATAAAAGACCTTCTGACTTCATGCAGTGCTGAGCTGAGATTTCCTTTACATGACTGAAATATCTTTAAGGAAGATCATCTTTAGCAACAACTTCAGAGCAGGCTCCTCCCCCTGCATATATGCTTGGGAACTTGGATTCATTATCGGAATGTGAGACTGAGGAAGTCACAGGTGGGTGTTTCCTTCAGAATGGGCAGCTACAGACATGACCTGAATGAGTCTTATTTTTTCTTAAGTATCCTTTACTACCCAGAACACAAATAGCAGAGATTAAGGATATGTGATGTATATCCCTGTTTATCTGTCCTTAGAAATGTAGTTTTGTATTCAGTACTTGCATTCAGTTACAAACAGGCAGATTCAGCAAAGCTTCAGACTAATTTCACTTAGTGAAAAGGACACCAACTTGCCTCCTGTGTAATGGACTAAAATGGGAACCTACAATCATGACCTCAGCTTTAAGGATCCATAATCTTCCTAGGCTGAGGATGAAACCTTCAGGCTTCATCTCTGAAAGAACAGGGAGCAGTGGAATGCATGAGCCCTGGATATCTGGTAAAGAATATTGCAGCATTAATATCACCAAGGTCCCCAGTTATAAGTCCATAAACCCTGGTGATAACACATATGAGGATGATAAAGTCAACAAGTGTTGCGGTGCGTTTTGAGGTGGGGGCACCCCGGGGAGGTTCCCGGAGGGCCCCCTAGGCTGTGAGCTGGCTGGCAGCAGCAGGCAAGCAAGGAGACTCCACACGGCTTCTGAGGGTGCTGAGCAGATGAAGGTTTATTTGGGGTCCCAACCCCGGGAACAGCATAGTTACTGAGGAAAAGGGGGGGAGGGGGAGGGAGGGGGCAAGAGGGGGGAAGAGGCTGAGAGAGAGGAAGGGCTAAGAGCCAGACTGATCCCCTAGCACAGCTTAAGAGGGGAATTGAAGTGGGCACGGAATCAGACTTGGGCCAATGGGATTGCAGATACAGGAGGGTTCAGGGCAGGACCACAGGCTTAGAATGTACCATACATTTCGGAGGGGGGAGACAGAGCATACCATTTAAATAAAATGGAATACAACAAACAAGGAAGTCAGGTTGGTCATGAGATGAAGAAAGGGGAGCTAGTGAGACAGAGAGAAGGTAAGGCTAAAAAATTGGCCTAAACAATGAAAGAAGAGTTAATGCAGAGGGACAAATGAAAAACATTTGTTTTTGAATCAGAAATCTTATATTTCTGATTTTAGTCACTGAAAACTAAACTCAGAAACATAAGAAAGAAGTCTTGAAGTTTCTAATTCATTCTAATAAACAGCTTATTTATGTGGGTACAATTTTACCTCCATTCTCTTATTTAGCAGTCTGATTTTGAAGTATAAATCAAACCTCTCCTGTACAGATGTGTCTCTGATTTCAGAGAGGTGCAGACACAGAGGGAAAAGTTGCCAGATCTGAGAAAGATTATTTTACTTATGAAAACTAATCCTTCAGGAGACCCTTTTTGGAAAATTTGACCAGGCAATACAAAGTTAAAAAAAGAGGCCCAAAGAGTTTTGGGGACATTATTCAGCAATTCATCACCCTCCTGCCAAGCAGACACAAAATTCCGTGTCCTATTCACCGCTCATGCTGTTCTAGACCCAGAACAGTATGAGTTCTGTGAATCTGAGTATTTGTACCAGGATCAGGTCATTTTCACTCAAAATCCTAAGTGGTGTTCACGACCAGGCTGGGTGGGCTCTGAGCCATCTAGTCTAGTGGGAGGTGTCCTTGCCTATGGCAGGGGGCTGGAACTGAATGATCTGTAAGGTTCCTTCAAACCCAAAGTATTCTACAAAACTTTGGGGTTGGAAGAAACCTTTACAATTCCAAGTACATGTGAGAGGTGGGTCTGCTCAGCATGGCTGAGAGGGGACCTCATCACATCTTAGAATTATCTGCAGGGAGGGGCAGAGCAGGGCCCAGCAATGGCACCTGAGCCAGGGCAGGGACTGAGCCCAGGAAATTCTCCCTGGACATGAGGAAGAACTGTCCTGGGCAGTGACAGAGCACTGGGACAGACTGTGCAGAGAAAGTGTGGAGTCTCCCTCACTGGGGATATTCCAGACCCTGCTGGACACAATCCTGTGCCCTGTGCTCTGGGATGGCCCTGCTGGAGCAGGGAGACTGGACCAGATGACCCCGCTGTGGTGCCTCCCAATCTTAACCAGGCCTGGGTGGCTCTGTGTGTGGTTTGACAAGGCACTGCCTCCAGCACCCCACATCAAGCTTGGCCATTCGTCCTGACAACAAACAGGAGCAGCAGCACACTCTGAAGAGGTGATAAATATTTTTTAGTGTCCCATTACTGCGTAGCCATCTGCTATTTATTGCAATTTTTCCGACCATAATACATCTATCTGATATTTGTATAGATGTTGCTTTTGTTTCCATAAGAAGTGTATTGTAACTTAATGTGACATTAGCTTAATGTTCCATTAAAACAGAGTGCTGGCAAGTGTATGCATGTGCATATGTATATCTAAATTACTTTTTCCTGCTCACGTTGAGGCAGTGCTGAGAAGTCACACAGATACTGAACTTCTGCTAAGCAATATTTTCAATATTGAATGAAAATAACTTGTTTGTGCAAAGCCACCCATTTCCCTAATTACAGCCCCTCCTACTGTAAAAGGAAATTGATAATTGAGTACAGCAGGAAATAAAGAGAGAGTTTTATTGTCTGTTCCATTCTTACTAGTATTATTAACTCGTTCCTATCCTTGGGAAAAAAATAAAAATTTAAAAAAAAAAAAAAAAAAAAAAAAAAAAAGGAAAAGAAGTCTCTGATCTTATTATGTCTTGGTTTCCCCAAGTGTGAAATTATACCAGGCAGAAACTGTGAGGCTGTATATATTAAATACCAATATAAATGATTTTCATAAGATCCCATATTATCAACAGAGACAAAAGACAAAATTCCCACTCTCTGTGGAGCATTTAAACCAGACAGGATTGTAAAGGAGATTTACTGTTTTAACCACTTTTGAATTTCATGACAATACAGAAAACCTCAGATGAAGTAAATTACCTGAGAGACCAGTGAAGGTGTGTCAGGTGTCCAGGAGATGAGAACCTCTCCATAACTCTGCCAAAGCTGTCGGAAGGACCTCGACTGATGTGTTTTGAGGCCACACGTGTTGGCGCTCAGCAGCGTGAGGATTTCAGGTTCCCCAGGGAAGGTGCAAATGCTGTGCTATTATCAATAACCTGTGTGCAGCTCAGACTGCCAGCAGATTTCACAAGTGAGCTGTGGAACACGTCAGGACACTGGGCAGGCTGAGCTGAGCGAGTGTTTCAGACTGTTGGGTGCCCTGAGCAGTGAATGCGCTAATGTCAAACTAACCTTGAAAATGTGTGTGTTTAAACAAGTTAACCAGAGCAAGGCCTGCAGAAATGCCACAAAATATCAAAGGAGAATCACACTATGTAATTCTGAGAGTTTCTTTCCTTATGGAAAGAGGGTGGTTTTCTTGTTGTTTTTTTTTTTTTTTTTTCTTTCACAGCCCTCAAGGTTTTCTACCAAGCAAAGAGGTGGTGGCTCATTGCATTGATTTACCACTTGCTGAAGGATGCTGCCAGTTTGACTTTTCCCATTCACTGCTGAACTGACTTCTTTATTGAGTTAACAAATGTGTAAAACTAGGATAATATATCCATGAATCACTCCCATAACTGTAGCTCAGTACAGGGCAAGGCTCTGCTGATCCCCCCCAGCACTACAGACATCTGCTGTTCTTTCTCTAGGAAGCCCCCTTTCTATTTTTTTTTTTCATGTGTTTCTTGTAGACATTGGATCTTGGCAATCTGAGGTTCATCCCTCCCTTCCTCCATGTGCAATATAGCACAGGATGGAGTCATGTCTTTGTATCAGGGCTCTGGGACCCTCAGGTAGTTGTGGTCTGTCACACAGGATTTATGGGACTAAAATAATCTTGGTGGCTTTAAAGCCCATCAAAATCCTGCAACACAGCAGTGTCGGTGCAGTGTGGAGATCCCATGTGGAATTCAGGGAGGCTGTTTTGCACATGGGAGACATAAAACAGTTTGGGTTGGAAAGGACCTTAAAGACCACCTAATTTCAGCTTCCTTGTCATGGACAGCAGCACTTTTCACTAGATCAGGTTATTCAGCCACACCTGATTATAACCCCACCAGGTTATTCAAGCCCAACCTGGCCTTGAACACTTCCAGAATGGAGATGAAACCTACTCTCTGTGCACAAAGCACTGCTCCAGACAGTGTGTTGTACTGATGAGCTGCAGCTCTGAACAACTCTGCAAATAAAGATCTCATTACAAGATGGCAGGGCTTTTGTTTTGCCTAGAGACACACTGCAAGGGCACTAATTTTAAAGCCCACTTAGAAAGATGGTGAATTAGTTACAAAGTACATGGTAATGAAAATTAAAAAAAAAAAAAAATAAAGCATGTTGCATCATTTCTTTCAAAAGTGATCCTTTCAAAAAGGATCTCCCTTTGCAAACTCATTTTTCTGTGCCAGCTCTGTAAATATGAGTTTTAAATACATATAAAGAAAGTTGATGATTAACCCAGAGATTAATTACTGTTACAGGGGTGATATCTCCAGGCAAGGGAAGATCAGATTTCCACGGTGCTCTCTCTGCTGTGCTGCACAACCTCTACGAGACTGCGTCTCCTTGGGGCAATTGAAACACAAAAACTTTTCCCAAGGGGAAATAGGAAAATGAACAGCAGGAAGTCACACAACAGGCCAGTGGCAGGGCTTTTCTCCTAAAGACACATGTGGTTCTTTCTGAGTGCACAGAACAGAAGGTAAAACTGATGTCTCACATCCTCAAAGCAAGCAGAGAAACAGGGGATGCTTCATCTCTGAGTGGGGGAAAATCCTCCTGATTCATGTTGTGGGAGCAAACATTTAGTTCATGGCTGTCCTGAAAGAGACAGGGAGAGCTGAGAGGGAGGGAGATTCAAGAGAGGGTGTGGGGAAGAACCAGAGGAGAGGAGAGGAGAGGAGAGGTATATTTCTCAGGATTAACCACATTTTTTGGCATTCTTGCTCTTCCTTTCCACTCATGCTGATTGCTGCACTTTTCATCCAGGGGGATGGTGGGGCTGGGTGGGGCTGGGAGAGAGAGCGGGGGTGTAGAGAATGACAATAATAAGCAGTCTGTGGTCTGTCAGCAGCCTCAGCCCGGGGAGCGCCGGCAGCTGATGCAGCCGAGATGCTGGAATGCTGCCGGGATGCTGCCGGGACGGTGGGATGCTCGTCTTGGGCTACTTCGCAGTGCCACCTGCTGGCCCCGCTCCGGCCCGCGTGGAAATTTCCACGCCGGTGCTTGCTGCAAGGCAGGTCGCAGCGGCTCTGGTAGCTCTGCTGCCCAGACCGCATTCCAGCGGCCCATTCCAGCAGCCCATCCCAGCTGGGCGGTGCCCGCACGCAGCCCGGTCTCACTCCCGCTCTTATTGGCGGCTCCTAGCGGGATCTCTCTGTTTCGATTGCCAAATACCATAGTTTATTAATATTTTCTGCAGCCTCCCTTAGACATCAGGCTCCCACTCTTTTCCCGTTTTTTAGCAGATGGGAAGTCTTTGATTTTGTGCATATACAGCAGGGAGCCACTTTAAATGGGACTTTTATCGTAGACTTATAGAAAATCTTGTATTGGAAGGGAACTTAAATATCTGTTCTGACCCACCCCCCTGCTGTGGGCAGGAATGTCACCCACTAGATCATGTTGTTCAGGCCCCACTTTTCTTCTATTATCCCCTTCCCAGGAAGATTTTGAAGATTTGGCCCATATATCAAGTTTGTTTCCAAAGTTAAAAACAAATAAAAAACCCTCTTTCCCTACCCACCTATATCAAGGATGCAGCAGACAGGTACTTAAGCTACTCCAAATGGGTAACACCACACACAGTGAGCATCATGAGGCTGTGGCTGCCCTGGAAGTGTTCCAGGCCAGGTTGGATGGGGCTAGGAACAACCTCCTCTGGTGGAAGGTATCCCTGCCCACATCAGGGGGTTGGAACTGGGAGATTTTTAATGTCCCTCCCAACCCAACCCAGGCTGTGATTGTATTATTCCATAATTCTATGATTATACCTGCATTAGCAGCTCAACCCTGCCCTGTTTCTGTGAGGAAGGACCATGCCAGCTCAGACTCGTTGCTCCAAGTAGGAATAGCTATCTGCCAGAATTTGTGATGCATTATTCAGTGTAAGCAGAGATTATAGGTCACAAATGTGGTTTATCCACATTGTCAGCAGCAGCTCTTGAAATAAAATCCACTGCTTTTACAGGCATCTTCTCTCTGATGATTTCCTGATGATGGGTTCATGGATCTGGCCAGGAAGGCCTTCTCAGAAGAAGGGAGAGTGGAGATGAGGGCAGAAAGGAGGTGCAGGACACTAAAAGAGGACACTTTAGGATTATTGTCTTGTGTAAACCAGAAGAGATATTCTAAAAGAGGAGGGTAAAATTAATAAAAGTACTTAGAAATGGTAAAGCCCTTCACTACCATGGGAGGTGCAAATCTGGCTGAAGCACTGCCATTATCCAAAGTGCTCCCATAGCCCTTGTACATCAAGTCTGTGATTTCAGCCCCTGCAGGAAAACCATAGGAAGGCATAAGAAATGTGCAGGGAGCTTAGCAGGCTTTCTCCCCTCCTCGCTCTCTGCTGTAATATCAGCATTTTCTCTATACTTTTCAGGAATAAATTACAGGTAATTCTAGGCAGCAAAATAAATTTAGTTTTCCTAGCTGCCTTCTTATCACAAAGTCTTTATCTCTGAAAGGGGTGAGAAAGTAGGAGTTATTTCAGCAGGGCTTATCACACCGATCACAATTATTTTGCTGTTACCTAAGTGCTCACTGCTCAATGGTTGTATTGTTTCATTCTCAGCTGCAATAACTTTACAGCAAGAGGCTGGATGGTAATAAGGAGTGATTCCTGTATTAAGTGTATTATTTTTCAAAGTTTAAAAAGGTATATGCAATCATCCTAGTTTTCCAGGGCTGCAGTCATGATTCAGGACTGAGCACCTGAGTCATTTAGCTGGGTCCCTCATGGCTCCCATTCCCATGGCTCTGTGGAGAGCTGACACACAGGAATGCACCTTTTTCCCAACTGTAGCCTAGCATCAAGGAGCACTGCAGCCAGGTCTGGACAGATCTCTCCCAGAAAGACCAAACCTGAGATTGTAATGGCATTGTGCATTGAGGTGTTCTGGAAGATAAGAAATCTTCAACGTGTGGTACTGACCACAGGCAGCATAAAAGCTCCCCCTCTAGAGGAGCATCCCATGCAAGACACTCCTTGTTTCGATTAATTTGCAGCACAGGCATAACCTCACGGAACTGCAGGTGGAGAAGGGGCAGATTGGTCCTTTTGTGGAAAGGCTGAGAGTGAAAGGTGGGTGAGGTTCCCATCACACACAGCCCCACCGAGCTTTCAAGAGCTGCCTGCTCTTAAGTAAACCCCTGGTGTCTGTGCTGAGTCGAGGAAATTTCATGCCAGGGTGACTGAGGTAATGTGCATATCAGGATGTCTCCCTCCCCTCCTCCCTCCTCACACCTCTCCTTCACCTGAGAACACCCTGCTCTGATTGCTGACTCCAAAACCCTGCCCACCAGGCACTGATGCTGATTAATTTGGGGTGTCCACTAGAGCTGCTCAGCTGCTTTCTTTCTCATCTCAGAGGTTTCTGATAAGGGTCTTGTTGCATTGTAGTTGCCACAACAACTACAAAAAAGCTTCAAACACCCAAAATAATGTATTAAAAATACAGGGGATTGTTGGTGCCAGAAAGTATTAAAGATCTTGATGAGCTCTAGCATAAAGACAGAGGATGCATTGATTAAGAGATGCAGAAGTTGCCACTTTCCTCGAAGAACCCCACACTCCTGCTTGGAACCCCCTTAATCCTTTAAATGTGAGTAATTATTCTTCATTCTCCCACCACAGGAACCCATTGCATCTTTCTTCTCGTGGAAAATGAGGTCACCCTGAATCATGCTGGGTCTCTCCAGAAGACAGTGAGATCCACTCACAGCATGACAGGGAAACTGGGTTTATCTCTCCCCATTCAGCGATTCCTGTGGGGTCTGCTGTAGAGCTGCCTCAGTTGTGAAAGAGCACAAATATCATGTTTGCAGGCTAAAGAACGAATTTCTGCGGTAGAGCAGGAACAGATACTTTGTGAAGAATAATAAAATAATATCGTATTTTCAGGCAATAATGGAAAGAGCCAAGGATGAATTCTTTTTAAAAGGTCTGATTCCTATTTCAGCTACTGAGGGGCTTTAGTCATCACTGTAACATGAGTGTTTCATCGGTATTTATTTTAAAAACAATTTCGAACATCAGTCAGGATTTCAAGTTGGTTTTAACCCTTTGCATTTCCTTTAAAATACATATATATGCATATGAAGAAACACAATTATGCTATTTAAGGCCATTAGAACTGAGAGCCATAGACTGAGAACAGAGACAACAATATTTTGAAGCTCTTCAATTAGCCAAAATTTACCTTATGATTTATAAGAAAAACAGATTTATTTTTCTGTCTCCAAAATATTAATGTTGGCAAATTAGGAATCTCTCCCTGCCTAGTTAGTTACCAAGGCATGGGTTTTTAAAAGCCTCTGGTATTCCAAGCCAAAATTGTGAATTTTAACTCAGAGGACTGGCAATTATCCACAAAGTTGTATAAATAGTATTTCTTACCCTTCTGCCACAGACACAGATTGTATTTCTGACTGCAAAAAACTTGAAAATATGTGCTGGCCAGTGATTTCTGACCAGCAGACAGCTCCCATGTGGCAGAGGAGGTGGCTTTTATTCTGCTTCATCTCTTTAGCTTCTTCTTCACTCTACATCAATTTTTGTAGACACTTGTGGGGAATCCTTTGGTGTGCACAAAGTATTTATCACCATGATTACTCACAGCACAGTAGGTTACTTGGTCCAAAATGCAAAGAACAAATCCAGGAATGACTGACCACTTTATTAACATCAATATTAAAATACTTCATAGCAAAAGGCGTGGAAAAAAAGATGATCCCAGACAAACTTTGGACAGAGGCAGCCTCAATTTTTTCTGGTTGGTGAAGGTCTAACCTGGGTGTTTGCTCAAAATGGAGAACAAGCTCTTAATGGTTTTCCATACATCTGGGCCTGAAAAAATTTAAAAGAAAAAATCAAACCCCACAACAAATTACTTTCCAGGTGGACCTCCAGCAGACATTTCTCATGTGAGTGTGTGATTCTTGCAGATCACTATTTCTTCTTCCTTTGTTCCTGATCAGCTCATATGAAAAACTACGTGTGATTTTGCTGTAATAGTATTTTATTTGGTTTGGTTTTATTTTTCTTGGGAAACAAACAAGTATAGAGCATCCAACACACTGTAGAAGCTCATGGATCTTATAACAGCATCACAGGACCTTGAACATGCATTCATGGATTGGAAACTACTGGTTTGTAATTTGCAAAAATCAGGTGAAGGACACCCACTATTTCCAGTAATTGGATGAAGTTCAATTGTCTCCTTCAGGCATCAGATCATTGGAACTCTAACTGTAAACTCTGAATTGAAGGACTGTGAGCTGCAACCCAGTGTCAAGAAAAAAAAGATGAAGAAGAAGGGTTACACTTGGAGGACCTTGGCTAGGTGACATACCTGCTATCCCTACATTCCCCCTGGCTCTGCAGCCCTACAGGGACACCCCTAAAGCCCCTCTGAGGCTGTGGTGGATATTTATCCCTGCCCTTACCTGTGCTCAGCTCTTGCATAATTGTGGCCCGATGACTCTGAGCTGGGCATGCCATAAAATTCACGAGCAGATAGCTTTGCAAATATATGGCTGACTGTTTGGAATGGAATAATTTGCTCCTGTGTAACAATTTGGTGCCTGTCATTGGGGTTTATGGCCAGAATATTCCTGTATCACAGTTTACTGTGAGCGTTCAGGAATCTTCTTATGCTCTTGCTAATACTGAACAGGTGGATGCTATCGTTTGTTATTTATTTATTTATATATTTTTATTTCTGTTGGGGCAAAATGCTCTGCATAACAAGCTGACATAAAATTTAAAATGCACAGGGGTAGAACTGTAAGTTAACTTTATCGCCCGGATTTAGTGCCAGCCCTTTACACTGAGCTCCATTTGCATACATCAGAGATTCCTGGACTGCGTGTGTGTCCAGGTCACTTATTCATTATTATAATTTATTTCTAGCACAGCAATACCTCGAGGCCCCAGGGAGAGACAGTTACACATACATGCATATAATGAAAAGAGAGTTCTTGCCCTGAATTGCTCAGCGCAGAGCTGCCTACCTGGTACAACAGCATCCCATGCAGAGATGCCAGAGCTGCCTCTAAATGAGATGATACATTTGTGTAGTGTAGTATAATGCCATGCAGAGACACTCTCTGTCCTGGAAGCAGTGTAGCTACATCACTACAGACCTACGTCTGGACTAAATTTGCAGTAAATAATGTATAAACTGACAGCTACAATGCTTCCAGTCTCAGTTGCCTCTGAAAGTGCATTTTCCTGTGCAGATCTGTTCTCTAAATTTGCTGCCTAAACAGAATGGGTGAAATAACAGCTAAAAGTTTAAAATTGTCACACTCAGGAGAGAATGCAGGGTGTTTTTTTTTTCTTTGTGGCTTTATCTGTCAAAGTAGGATAATGTTCCTTGAGAGAATCTAAATGAACCTGTCTTCATTGATGGAAAAATAAAAAGGCACAAAACTACACAAAAAACCTCACAACCCCTCCTCCCTATCAAACCCATAACCCAAATCAATTTATTGAGCTTTAGTAAGCAATGTGTTTTAAATTCTCACACCTTGCACACAGAGGTAGACCCATCTAGAATGAATTACTCAGAGTAGTAATGAGCTTCTTACAACGACAGATGAAAATGAATTAACACTAGATGATGGTGATTATTTTTCTTTCTTTATAAAGTATTTTACTACAGGCAGGAATTAGTGCAAGGAATTCCCTTGGTCTGGGCTGTGCAGGCCGTCAGATTACATTAACACAGTGGTCCCTTCTGACTCTACAGTCCATTAACTTAAGTATGAAGTTAGAGGAGAAAGGGGGATAAAACTTGGCAGTGGAAGTAATTGATTTTTTCAGGTCAGAAATGAAATCAAATCAGAACAGCAAACATCACTTAGGATCAGCATTTTTATTTATTTATTTATGATGTTCAGCAAATTGAAACAATTTACTTTGGGTTGAGTATCCACATCAACCTGGGATAATCTGATTAAATTCCTTTAAGGACATGTTTAATAAAAGCACAGGTGGATTTTGTAAAACCAAGGGGCAGGTGTGAAGGGTGTCCTGGGGAAAAGGGAAGTTTATGGGCTTTCTAGTCCATCTGAGCAAATTTTTTGTCAGCTTGATCCTCTGATCTCTTTCTTATCTATATGTGTCCATATGGATTGCTTTTTATTTTTCATAGATATGTAAAAATATAGGCATTACACTTTGGTTTTTGTTTCCAAGGATGTTTGGGGGCTAAATTTGCAAAAGCAAGTTCAAAGAACATAATGATCTTTATTACAAGATTTACTTTACACTATTAATGACCATATGGAACACCTAAACAAAAATCAGAATAAGGAATATTGTCATTATGTATAAAAACATTGCAAAAGTTCTCAAACTATGACATTTTATACTGTTTTGGAATGCAAAAAAAAGTCAGGTGTCTGAGTTTCTATGAGATGCTGATATTCTGAGGTACCAGTATTAGTTACATCTGTGTTTTATCTATCCTGACAATTCTCTGATATCTCTCTCTTTTGGGACTTTTAGCATAACTATCTATTTCAAGAGGTTTGAATCTTTTTCCATCCTCAGAATTCAGTTATCTCCCAAAAAAAAAAAAAAAAAAAAAAAAAAAAAAGTAGAATTAACAATAAAGAGCAGGTTAGTATTTCCCTTTTCCCCACTGCTAATTTTTTTTCCCCAGAGGTCATAAAAGCTGCTAGAGCAATTATCATCCTGTTACATTCTGGAAGAGCACTTTTAAATAATTTAAAAAGTAATCTGTTTTTTTAACATAATTACTATCATTATATTTTTTACATGGGAGTGAACTAAGAGATAAGTCCCTTCCAAGTCAATAAATATCTTAGCCTGAGGCCTAGAACTTTTTCTGTGTTTATATTACTAATCCTCCCTAGAAAAACAAAATAATTATTGCCTAATGATAGTAGATGTGCGTTTTCTGTTTCAGTTACTAAGCAGGACGCCAAAATATTTTTCAATATTACAGGAACATCTCTTGAACCTGGTTGGAAGTGGAATATCAAGTGAAACATGGGACATAAATCCACAGGTATTTTTTTCCTGTTGCCCACAAAATAAGTATCAACATAAGAGTTTGGCTGCCTCCATGAACCTTGCAGGAATCACTCCTCTGCTGTTAGTCAATCAAGCCCCTAGGGAAGAAAAGATCCCATTTACTAATAAGATTTCAAGGGTCGACAAGGGAAGACTTTTCATTATAATGGTCTTGTTTTCTGAGGAATGGTTAAAGACTTCCCAAGGTGAAGTACTGAGAGATGTAATCTCTTTCTAATCTCCAGGAACTGCCACTTTCTGTTATTAATATTGCTTCCCCAACATGGGCTACAGCTCCAGAAAATACACAACACATGCCTGACATTAGGCATTTTCAAAATCCATTGATTTCCACGACATTCAAGCATGTGTCTAAAGAAAAATTATGTTTCCTTCTCCCTCTTGGGAAAGGAAATTATCCCCTGATTTAAATAACATCATGCCTACATATCAGTAAATAATTTAAGTTCAAGATCCACAAAAAGGTATATAAGTAATCATCTCATTCCTTGTGCATATTTCAAATTTCATTTTCAGGGCCGTTGCTATTAACAGCTACTAATCATGGATTCATAGAATAATTAAGGTCAGAAGGGACCTCTGAATATTATCCAATCTAGCCTGATACTAAATGCAGGCTTAATTAAATCAGGTTGCACAGGACCTTGCCCACTTGAGTTCTGAGTGTCTCCAAGGATGGAGGTGCTATTATTACTTTTTTTTTATCCTGTTGTTCTTTTTGTTGCTATTAAAATGGCATATTGCAAAAAAATTAACTAGAAGTTGAGACTCTGAACACTCCCAGTTCTGTTATCACTGCCCCAACATGAACTTTTAATTTGTCTTTTAAGTGGGATCTTCTCCCCAAAGGTGCAGTGAAAAATTGTTATTCAAGTCAATAAAACTGGAGCAAAAACAAAAAAAGTATTGTGTCACCTGGAGCTGCTCAGAGGGCGCCAGCCCTAAGGCAATTGTGCATTTAGAGGTCTTTGTCTCCCCTGCTCCCTTCCAGGTAACTGTAAGGACACAATATTCCCAAACTCATGGCAAACCTCCTCTTCACAAGGAACAGAGGCGAGGTGGGTGATGAGGGCAAGAAAGAGCAGGCTACAGAGGATCATTAGGAAGAGTATAAAGGAGGAGAGGGAATCCATACAAATGCTTGGCTGGAATAGCAGTTAAAACAGGGACACACCTAAATTACTGAAGACAGAGACATTAATGCTAATTTTTTTTTTTTTTTGCCTTTTGTATCAGTTTTTCTGATGGGTGAGGGGTAGAAAAAGGGGATAAATCACCAGCAGCTGCTGCAGGTGAGACACAAGTACAAGGGGAAGAAGGGCAAGATTCTGATCAGGAAAACAGGGGGCAGGAGACTGATTTCCTTACTGACTGATTGGAGCTGGGAGCTGGTGCTGGAGAGCAGCCCAGGGAAATAGCAGCTCAGAAATCAGGGACACCAGTGGTGAGATTCCCCTTAGAAAATAATTTCTAAATAAAAGCTGAAAAATGTGGATGAGAACTAGTTTAGGAAAAAGAGATTGGAGCAAAGGATTAAGAGGACAACACCTGTAAAATCTGTAAGGATTATTACAGAAACTATTCATTTTAAAGTACCATTTTTTCCCCTCTTACAATAAGCCATGTGAGAAGGGAAACTGTAGTGAGCTAAAAATCACCCACTGATCCAGGAGCCACATCAAGCAGTGTCCCCGTGCTCTCCTGGGCCTATCACAGAAACCAGACACTATTTCCATTTCCTTAACTCCTACTGCTGCAGCATTTTATAATCCCATTCTTTTGTTCTGCTTCTTTCTCATCATTTTGCTCTGTAAAAAGCAGACGGGATATATTTACAGAACTTATTGTTCCTAAGGTAGCACAGGCTGTAAGTTATTCCCGAGCATCTGCTATCAGATCCTGATGGATGTCCTGAGCTGTTTGATACAATTTCTGTGAAGTCAAAATTGAATATGCTTTTTCACCCTGTTCTGGTCCAGCAGTAACCCCAAATCTCCTACCTTATATCTTCATCTTCTTTCAGCTGTTTTCCCTTGAATGACCCCCTGATTTTTTTTTTTTTAATTTAGTTTTATTTTTTTTTTGTTTAGTTTTATTTCCCCCTTCCCAGTTCCAAAGCACAAAGCAATATTTCAATTAACAAACCTTGTTGTTTTCCAGAATGCTTCTCATCTAACTCCCCGCAATCCTAAAATGAGCCCTTAGATATTCAGCCCTCATAACAGCCAGTTTCTTTGTGTTCATCTTGAAACAGTTAGACCAAAATAAAAGAATAAATTAATTAGCACTTACAGTCTCGGATTTGGATCTAATGCCTGACTTTGCAAAATCCATGAGATGAGGGAAGTTAAGTTATGCAGCAATGCACATCACTGACAAAGGGTCCTCATGCTTCAAGAACCAAACTGGCTCCTCAATGAGAAAGTTAAAAAAAAAAAAAAAAAAGCTAATTAGTTCCCAGCTGTAACTACAGTTGGCAATTAAGCTGTATGCACAGCACTCACAAAACACACAGTAAAAGACAGGGCTTCTTCCTCCTCCCTGAGCATCGAATCTGGCACCCAAAATCCAGAGGGATTGCACCAAGGCAGACCAGTTTTGTGGCTTGGGGCCTGACTGGAGCATGTTCCATGCAAGTTGGGTCTTCACTGGAATTTACAGAAAGCTTCCGTGCAGAGCTGTTGGCTTTGTGTGTGATTGCTGTGTGCACTCCTTGACTCAGAGCTGAGTTTCTGGTGGTTTATTGTGGCGTGAACAGGTCCAAAGGGACACCTGACATTAGTGCGACAAACAGTGTGTCAAACTCACCACCTGAGCATGTAAAATCATAATCCAGTCTGCATTCTATCATGATTCCTCTGAAGTTTCAGTTTTTATTTTGTGCAAATGAGGGCCAAACCCATGGTTTTTATGCCACATGGATGTTGTTTTTGTCACTTTAAAAGCTATCTCAGAATAATGCCTTTCTTCCTAAAATTTACTTTCTTACATTAGGACACATTTTTGTTTGGGCACATTACAGGACTGTGTATGCTGGTAAACAAAACAGAAAGAGCAAGTATAAGTATACACTAATACATTTAGCTCCACATAGGAAGTCAGCCATTGATTTTGCTAAAACTGTTGGACTCATCCTGTGCATCTTGCTTTGGTCACTGCAATTTAGAGCTCTTGTAAACAGCCCTTTCAGAATTAGTAATGGGAATGCATCCTTTGTTGGAGAAGCAGGGAGTCCAGCAGCGTGGATGTCACACATTTCACACCAGTAGGTCTGAGTGGAAAAAAACAGTCCCTCATCACATTAAAATCACCTGAATAAAACCACTGAAAACAATCTACATTTCTTCCAATATTTTAAGAGATTCGCAAGATATCAGTTCTGTGGGGAACTGTAATACACCTTTTTCCCCAACTTTGTGAACAGAATACCCTGATTTTCTTGAAGTACTTGTGTTTTTCCTTAATCACATGTGATCTAGGAATTATTTCACCCTTTATTCCATGCCAGCAGATTAAAAGATTTAGTACAAATCTAATAAAAAATGAGTAATATATCCATTCTGCTTTGGCAGTCTCTTCAAACACAACCACCTATAATCCAATATATAGCTGCTTATCCTGATTAGCAGAGGACATGTTCAAAATGTAGAGGTATCATCTAGCAAGCTACTGAATGAGGCTATCCTGATGTATCTATTCCTGCAGAAGTAAAAAAACTCTGTTGGAGTCAATATCTGTTGGCAGGTGGTGAAGAGAACAGGAGCATTAAAAGGAAGAAGATCTAAAGGAAAGATTAAGCCATAATCACTGAAAAAGTTTCTGTAATAGAAAATCAAGGCACTGCTTTGCATGGTTCCATTCTGTCTGGGTTGTTCAGGTTGGCATTAAACAATATAAGATTAAGCACTTGTCAGATGAACTAATGAGTTTTGGATTGATTTCTGTCTTCTGCAATGCTGCTAGCATTTTTGACAGATATGATTTATAGGGCATTCTTTGGGCCTGTTCATGAGAAAAGCTGTTTATTTTGGTTGATGGACAGGGTTTCTAATGTTCCCAGTGGAGTGTGCAGATGGCAGGAAGGACAGTAATCTTTGAGACCATCTCTCAATGTCTAGGGTATGTCTCTTACAAATTTGTAATCAAGATCTCAAGAAACTAATGTGGGTAGGCTTCCTCTGAAATTGTTTTTGCGACCTTTGGCCAATATAATGCTCCCTGAAAAATATATGTCTGGTACTTTTGCTGTTTAGTAAATGGAGCTTGTATAGGCAATCAAGAAACTATACTTTCCTTTTTAACTGATGTGACATATATATGCAGAGTTTTGCACATTTACAGTTCTATTCCCTCCGGCTTAGGAGACTTTTTTTGGTACATTTTATGTCTATGGATATTTAGTGCACTTGTAGACAAAAAAAAAAAAAAAAAAAAAAAGGCAGCCAGGCAGTCTGTGTTAGAAACTTAATAGAATCTCTAAGACATGAAGATAAAAAATCTAAGCAGCTGCACTGCTGAATAATTTTTATTCTCATCTGCTGTTCTGGCCATTGATTGTTACTTTTTTTCTATTTGTCTTGCTCATAATTAGATTGTACAGTCATGGAATGTGGAATGTAGGCCAGGTCTAAGCTGATATGTCTGCACTGACTGAAGGAAAAAGCTACACCAATACAGAGAAAAAACATGGGCCCATCTGCCATCAGTTTCTTACTTATAAAACTAAATTATCAGTTTTTAAAGAGGGTTTATGTTAAGTAATATTCATATAAGCATCTCCTGAAATCTTCAGAGGAGAAGAATGATTGTGGTGTGAGTTTAGATATCTAAGATGGACTGTTTCCACAGCTGTCAGGTGATGAATGTTGGTGACACCATGCTGAGATGATCCCACAGTTTGACTCAAATTCCAGTCCTGCATACATCAGCTGTCAAAAATCTGGCTTCCTAGCACTAGGAATTTAGGAAGTCTGATTTTTTGGCGAATGTAAACTGCTGGCATGTTTATCCTTAGGCTTAAAAGTTTGAAGCCTTTGACCTGTTCAGTTACTCAGATCCTTCTGTTCTCTTGAGTCCTACTACTAAATTCAAACATGGGCACATTTTTTTTCTCATCCCCTTTTCTCACATACAAGTGTGTGTATGTCTTAAAACAAACTCTAAATTTTGAAGACCACTCTGTCTCTGTACCCTTGTGCCTGTGGGATGGTGATTTCTCCTCAATAAACACAGAATCCAGGTTGAATATAAGCAGGGGCATAATTATGCTCCACTGGAGAGCTCAGACACAAGAATTGTCTGCCTCTGTTATCTCCAGGTGCCTTTGGCACAGCTTGGGGTGGTCTTGGGCACACAACACATCCACACAGGACAGACTGAGGTGACACAGAGCCTATACACAGAACAGTTGTGCCCTTCTGGTTAGGCAGCTGCTTAATGTCTGTGATTAAGCACCAAATTCAATCCTTAAACAAGCCTTTGGGAAGCTTCTACTTCAATCCACTTTTCCCCTATTATCCTTCCCCAGCATGGCCACCAAAAGCACGTTGGGTGATGGAAGAAACACTAAAATGAGTATCAGCAGAGTGGAAACCAGGTCAGTGAGGACAGCTCAGCAAACAAGGGCTGCCAAAGCAGCAAGAGGCAGCCAAAGTTGCATAATGAGTGAAAATCACAGGACCATCATATTTTCCAAAATATGTTAGATATTACAGTGAATTACAGATTAAGAAGATTATATATAAGGAAGACATTCTTGCCTGTGAAGGTAGGGAGGCACTGGCACAGGCTGCCCAGAGCAGCTGTGGCTCCCCCACCCTTGGGAGCGCTTAAGGCCAGGTTGGATGGAGTTTGGAACAACCTGGGATAGTGGAAGCTGTCCCTGCCCATGGCAGGGGGTGGAACTGCATGAGCTTTAAGGTCCCTTCCATCTCAAACCACTCTGTGATTCTGTGATACTTGTTAATGAGGTCATTGACTAATAAGACAATTGTTTATATCTTGTAACAGCACCCAGACTAGAGAAAAAATAAGCTTCATGGTCAGTACAGGACCAGAAAAGCCCAACATCCAAACAGTCCTTTTATACATTGGACGTACATTATCATTGCAAGAGTTGTTCCTTGGCTCAGAGGTCTTTATCCTTTTTCTCCGCAACATCCTAAATATCCTGAGTAGTTTTTGCTTCCTGTTGGCTTCAGCTAAACAGCACAATCACTTTTCAAAGGAATTTGTAGTCCAAGCACCCCTTTGCTCTGACTTTAGGGAGATGCCAGGTGTCTCTGTTGAGGCTGCCAGTTTTTGCATGCATTACATTACTGAGGCATCAAATCTGTGCTGAAACACTGCCACTTGTAACCTCGGAGCTGCTGCCTCATTATCTGTGAGCACACAGGTTGTGGTGGGTTTGGAGCTGGGCTCTGTGTGCAAACACAGTGTAGACATAGTGTCAGCCTCCTCATTTACAAATTACACCACCTTCTTTCTCTAAAGGCTTATCACTAAACGTGTTCCAGCTTATTCCTTCTTATCTAAGCCCACATGTCAAAGCTGTACAATTTCAGGTGAGTTCTCACTGCAATTTTGTGCAGAAAAAATTAGTGATTGCTTGCCTCTAGTGAAGATGCCTCACTGAGCAATCACAACTACTTTCCCCACTGTGTCTGTGTGCTGTTGAACACTCTCCTGCTACTGTCGGGAATATCCTGATCTTCCCTCCCTTAAGATGTTATTAAGTGAAGACCCAGCAGTTTGCACAAGAAGTTCTTGCTATTGCTCCCTCTGCTCATGAGCTTCCACATTGTAGAAAGAAATCTAACCATCTTTAACCCTGACTACTACATGAACCATTTCTTACTATGTTTCATCCAATTTTTCTTCTGCATTGATGATTTCTTCCTCCTTCATGTCATTAGCAAATTTCACAAGCAATCTCCAGTACTTCATGCCAAGATTGTTTAAAAAGCTAATAATGCATGACCCCAGCCTTTAGTAATAACAGTAGGCTATTTCTAGCCTCCTATTACCTCTTGTATTACAGTTTCTTAGCTATTTAAAGAATCTCAAAGGAATCCCCACTTTCTATTCCTTAACTGAAAATACCTTATGTGACAATAACAAAACTTAATATTATGATTTAGCTTTACTGCACTGATGACAGGGTTGGTTTTTTTAAACAAAAAACTATTTGATTTGAGAAAGATATTGATTTTATCTATGCCATTTCTTCATTATTTCCATAATGTCAATATTCATTCCTTGGAGAAGTTGTGGATATTATTGAGACAAACTGGTGAACCTGAAATGTAGTGCATAATTTGCTTTCCCTTTGCAATCTATGGTGCCAAGTTTTTATTTTCCTTTTGTTATACGTGATAGTTTTTTTTTTTTTAATTTTTCCTTTGTTGTACATGATAACACCTAACTTAACCCAGGCATGATGTGATTCACACATTATGTGATTCTTGAGACTTTCCTGTGCAAAACTAGGAGTTGGACTTAAATGATACTTTTTTGTTCCTTCCAACTCAAAATATTCTGTGATACTCTGATTTTGTGAAGTATTATTTTTATCAGTTTATTATTTTAAGGGAGTTTATGACAGTATCTATCACACCCATGGATATTAACAAATAAAACTCATGAAGCATCGGCTCTATGTTGTTCATTGTCATTTTAGGACCCATATCTTTATTAACATTCCAACCTTATTAGGAAAATTATTTTAAAAGACAGAAAAAATACCCAGTTTTAGGACCACGTGCTAGTCACGGTTTCTTTAATCTCAAAAAATGGAAAAATAAGGGTTGTGCTGAATCCTCACTTCTTCCCCCTCACCTTCAGCTCATGCCCACAGGAGGATGTCCCAGCTGCCACGAGCTGTATGTCCCCTGCACCAGCAGCAGAACAAGGCAGATTTTTCTTGCATAGGACTGTGAGGCTTTCTTTCCCTTAGCCCCTTTATGTCTGCTTTGGCTTAGGCATAGCTCATACTCACAAATTCTTTGGAATATAACTTGTTTACAGTGAATTCCTGCCAAAGTTCATAGAGTTAATTCAGGGCTCAGAATGAAAATCACTTTGCACTGCAATTTTATTGACCCCTGCAGTCAATTAATCTCCCCTCCCTCAAATGAGTGAGAGAGTGCAGCACAAAACCCATTCCTCATCACTGTTTTTCTTTGGTTTGATCTGTTAAGAGCAAAAGTTATTCTGCTTCCCCTATTTGGCCCCCACAGGTTAAAAGGACAGATGAATTTGGGTGAAATAGTACAACTGTCATCTACTGGTTTCAAATGAGGTTCTGGGAAAGGATTGCTTAGAACTTCAGGTGGCAGATGATTTTTTTTTTTTCCTTGTACTGCAGATCAAAAATTATTTATTAGAAGAGAAAAAATGCTCTTTAAAAAATAATTCTTTTGATATTATATTATAGGCACTCCAAACTTCACCTTCTGTCCTCAAAACACTGCCATTCTTACCCAATATCAAATGAATCAATCCCAGACTCTTATGGATGATTATTACTTCTGTGTGTATAGCAATTAAATCTCATGGACATGACTCTTCTCATTTTCCATCTGTTCTGTGTCAACCAGCTGTACCAGTGACCTTTTCTACAACCATGGCCATTTTCTGTTTGTACTTCAATTTCCACACTTGTGCAGTGAAAATAATGACAACTTTCTTTCCAAGGGCATGGGAAGATATAACAATGAATGATGTCCCATGGGCCTAATTCAAAGTCCACTGAAGTAGCTGAGAACCTTTCAGCTGAATTCAACATGCATTCAATCAGGTGCTGTAAAAGCCAGACCATTCTACTGCACACCAAATCTCAGGGCTGATGTAGCCCCATGCTTCAGACATGCAAGTCATGTAGCAATCAACCCTAAATTCTGCAAACATATTTGTTTATTAATATATTCACCGTTTATTTTTCATTCCATAATTTTCAGCCCTTGGCAGGCCCCCAGTAGAAGTGCTTGTTGTCTGGGATGCTGTTCTGAGATTGCCCATCTGAATCACATGGCAAGGGTTATCATCTGTTTGGTGCAATTCCTGAAAGAGAAGGATAGAAGTATAACCAATTGGGATATATTCCCTTTTCTCAAGTTTTTTTCCTACTCAAGTGATGAACTCCCTAATTTTTTTCAGGTTGGTGCAGACTTTGGATAAATTTTATTTACATAGATATCTTTATGTTAAATGTACAAATATGACCATTCTCTGCAGCCTTTCCTGGAACTTTCAGAAGTAGGCTGTGCACCACAGGCTATGTGTGTCCTGGTAAATTACAGATTTCTTGTGCTGTTCTCTGTCAGTGAGGCCAATAGGGGAGGATCAACCCAGTTCACACAAATAACATTTCTCGCTCCAGAGCTGAGTGGCTGTATGTAAAGTGCCAGCTGAGACTGGCTCCCTGCCCATGAAAACTTCCAGTCTATTTAGGGACCTGTTTGTAAGACTGAGAGTCAACCCAGGTCAGTGCCACATAAGGTAAAACTTCTACAAACAGTTTGAAAGACCATTCTCCAGAACCTGGGAATGCTCCTGGGTAACTAAAACCTCTGAGGAGAGCAGAAAGCAGACTGAAAGTGGTGCCTTTTGATGAATAAACCATTTTACTTAAGATCAGAAAAGTGTAGTGCCTCCAAGAAAATTCAGGCATATAATCAGGCATAAGATGGTGTCACCTGACACCAACTTCAGCTATCTCTGTTTATAGCTAATGAAGAAAAACAAGTGCCTCCAGAGACTCATCTGGAGAAATGGCAGGATGTGTGAGGAGTTTTGCTGTCTTGGTGTAGTTGGAAGTCATGAATAGCTTGATCCACATAAGACTTGGAAAATCCTGCTCTTCCTTTGATGCATAAAAATATCTCTAATTCAAGTTTTCCTCTATTTATTTTTTTTTAATTATTTTCCAAAAATCTATTTATTTATAATTCCTGAATTTATCAAATAAATTGTATTTGGAGAGAGCAAAAAGCACACCTGAAATTAGTTGAGTTTATACACAATAAAGACTTAAGATGAAATCTCATGGCAAAGATAGGGAAACATTTGTGGTTTGCCTGGGGCAGCTGTGAAATCTCCTGCATGGGAGTATTTTGACAACAGCCTATGAAAACATGTGCCTGCTGATATTTTCCTGGGGCAAAGGAATGAACCCAGAGACTTACTGAGACCCTGATTATTTTGTTATTTAAAGCCCAGGGTTTTATAGAGTAGTGATGGTTAAAATCTTATAACTGGAATGTAACCCACCTGGAAAATAAAAGTAATCAGATCAGAGTTTTCAGTTTTGACCAATGTAAATTTACCCCTCTTTTGCCAATATACAGAATGTCAGTGATTATATTAGTTGACATTTTGCATAAAGCTTTTAAACAAAGTTGTTTAATAATTGTATGTTGTTCTCCAATGATTTTTCTGTTAAGATCTAAAAATAAATGAAAGAAACTTTTTATCAACTGGTGTTTACATCATATCAATGTATCAACAGTGAAACAGAGGCAATAAGAAGAACAAAAGAATAATATTATTTTGAAATACATATGAATCCTGTAAAGTCATAATTTTGCCCATGTTTTTAAGCATTAAGAGCCAGTTTGACATCAATACTCTGAGTCAATAAAGTACTTGAAACACAAATTTTGCTGCCAATTTTGACAACATACTGAGTCCTGTGTTCCATAGATATGGCTAAATCAAAATATTTGGACATCCAAACATCATCATGGGAGAAGGAGGCCAGTGGACCTGAAGAGTACATACGGTTTGTGTTTGCTGACATAAATTAAAACTACTTCAAAGAGAGCTTAAAAATCTGTTCCTGGCTTTTGTGAGTTAGTGTCAAAGACTCAGAAAAGTGTTAATCTGTTTAATAAACCCTGTTTATCTCAATTTTTACCACAAGATGCACTCCCTCTTGTTTCTGAAGAATTCAGCCACATTCCACCTCAGTAATGGCTCCTACCTTCTAATTTAATTTTTTTTGCATAATAATCTACTAAACCCATTATTTACTACTGGAATTTAATTCTTTGTGGTTATCTTTTTTTTTTTTTTTTGGTGACTTCACAGATGTAAGCAAAGTGACCTTCAAGATGAGGAGCCTCATTGGATTTACCACCTGCTCCACCAATGGCCTACAGACCAACGTTTGAGGTGTCCAGAATATATTTTGGTAGTAAGTACAATTTTAGCAGAAATTTAATCAACTTTCCCCTGTTAAATATTTATCCAATTATGCAAGTGACAAGCGAAAAATGAATGAATTCCTTTTAACATAATATAAAATAGCACATAGCAGAAGGGAATTTTATCATTAAAGATATAATGAGATCATGAACACCTCCAAAGGGGTGAGTTAATCAAATAAGGCCATAATATGACAAGCAGCCTGTCAGAAGAAATTCCATTTGCTGCAGTACGCGAGTTGCATTTGAGTTAATAATTGAGTCGCGTAACCACCCTACCAACCTTGTTAGAGGATGTCACACTCAGCCTTGCTGATGAAGGAGGACAAAAGTGGATGGTTTGAAAGGGGAATTCCCAGAGCTGATATTGACAGTGGGTGTAATTAGAGGAGTTGCTGACTCTGACAGATACAGACCTCTTCCTCAGGTGTACACAGTGTCTAACGCCCTCCCTTCTTCAAAATAATGATGCCCCAGGCATTAAGTGTATATATAAATATGTGTGCTTGAAGAACTAGCTGTTTAGAGAACAGTCTAAAGCATATCACTGAAGAGACTCAAGATATATACTTCACTTTTGAGAAGGAAGAATTTAAGGCCCATACCCTTAGCTGGTCCAAAATCTTACAACTCTGCTGACATCAGCCAAGCTCTCATGGTTTACACAGGCTAATGCTTTGTCTCACAGTATGTAATCTTTTTCCATTAATATTTACCTGCTGTTCCATAATGACTACAGAACGCCTGACAATAGCTAGACAGTGGGAGTTCTGTGACTGCCACTTACTACACAAATCATGATCAATCCACTGGTACCTTGCGCTTCCTCCATTTTTCTGTCACATCCATCTGGTGTCCCTCCCACACAGACTGAGAGCAGACACTGCCTCCAAGTGCAGCTATCCTGCATTGGGAATGAAAATAGTGCTGCAAGAGCAATAGGCAAAAATTAGCATGTGATTTCTAATAGCAACAACATGATAACAGCATGATAGAGGCTCCTTCCCTCCAGAACCTCAAGGCACTTAGAATAATATTCAAGTTTTGTTTTGTAGAAGAATAAACGTAAGACACCAAGAGATCAAATGATTAGTCTGTGATCATACTGTTGGCAGATCTTCCAGCTGTAAAAGGAAAGAAATAAAAAAATTTTAAAAATGCATTTCATTCTAAAGAATAACTTCATTACAGGTACAAAATATTATCAAGTCTAAAGCTGTACAGAAGCTGTCATAATGAATCATGAATCCTGTAAAAAGTCATTGAAATTCATATTTTGTGAACTTTCTGAAAAAGAGCCAAATAACTGCTGACACAGTTTTCTAGCTTTGGTTAAGTTTGTCTTTTGAAAACTTCAAGAATTGAAGGCACAGCTCACGCAGAAGGAAGTGTCATAGATCTAATCTGAAAATCATGCTAGCTTGTCTACAGTGACCTATGTTACTGATGATGATACTATTTTACTGGTCTTGTGATCTTCATATAAAAGAAGACATGACGATGACACCTCTGAACCTTTTCCACTTGAAACACACCTTCATCTGAAAAGAATCATTTCCAGAAAAAGGGATGTAACAATCATATATATCTGAAATGTCTTGAAGAAAAAAATACTGTTAGAAGGTACTATTTCTGTTGGGCAGAAATAACACCAGTAACCATAACATAGACATATATATTATAAAATATAAATATATATATATAAAAAAATCAATGTTCTGTATTGGATTTCAGATGATCCTTATACAAGACTGTCTTTACCACTTATCTTGTGATTCTACCATAAACCCATAATTCACTATCTGCTCCCCTTTTTACTGAGCCTTGCAACATTTTATTTGTGGATCAATTTCCACCTGTCAGCTCAGAACAACTGCTTCACTTCCACTGCCCTTTGTCTCTATCTCTTCCTAGTTCCTTTAATACAGAGAAAACGTCTCTTTTATGAGTTACTGCTGCACCTGCTGCAATGGGACACTCACCTTGGCTGAAGAGACAGGCACAGTTTATTGCAAACACCAAAAACATCCTGCCCTCCTGAATCAGTGGGTTGGAGTGCTTACAGGACACCTACAACCCTGTCCCCAAAGGGGACCCAGCACCTGGGTCTTCAGTCAGATGGTGCTGACAGCTGCTCAGCGTTTCTGCTTCAACGCCCCCCTAATTTTGCATTGCGACCCTTTGCTGGTTTTGTTTGATTAGTGAAATGTACATTGAGCCAGATGCAGGGGGTGGGGTGGTGTTTAAGTGGCTGCCATGTGCAAATGGGTCTTTTGTATCCATCAGGAAGAAGCAAACAGCTTCAGAGAGGAATATTAAGTGGCACCCAGTAAAATCATGTAGCAGATGAAGTGATGGACATGAGGTAGATGGCAATGCATTAAAATGCATATCCTGTGTGTCTAAGCACTCAAAATTCTAAAGCACTGAACAAGCTTCTGCTAGGTCAGACTGGAAAACATCACACAAAGAGACAGCAATTTTAGTCTTAGGAACTGGCTGAACTTAGTTCAAGAAATCCCAGGCATCGGATGTAGGTACAAGCCATATAGGAAAAAATACATATGGGAAACCATCAACCACAACAAAAAGACTTTTTCTCCTAAAAGAGAGTCCTAAGTTAGGACCTAAGCACCTGCTAGTTCAGACTGTTCATGCTGTCAAGTTCAGGTTTTCAAGCAACTGAGTCTGTGATGTGGTCTTAGCTGAGCTGTATGGTGTCTGTATGGGAGAGAGATTTCTGAGCAATTTTGTAGTCAGTGGAATGAGATAATACAATCCTATTGGCATTCAGTGCACAAATTCAAAACCAGATTGGGTGGAGCTTTGCCCAGCCTGGTGTAGGGGAAGGTATCCCTGTCATGACGGATGGAACTAGGTGAGTTTTAAGGACTGTTCCAGCTCAAGCCATTCTAGGATTCCATGATTCTCTGAATTTAGATGAGTAGCTAGTTTGTGATGGTGATTTGTGCCAGAGAAAAATTCAACAGCACCAGCCCCCCTGACAAGCTCTCCACTGACTGTAAAGACAACTTCACCATCCAGCACAAAAGTAGGCACTGAATTCTGGATAATTTAACCAAACTGTAGATCATACTGACTGGGGTTTTAGGCTTTTGTTACGTTTCAAAAAAAGTGAATGTTACGTGTGGACTTGTCCAGACTAAAGAGGCCCATGAGAGCAGATTTTGGAAATTATTCTCTTTTAGTCTGTTAAGCTGACAGAGTGCTGCCCATAAGAAAAAGTGTTAACCATATCAAAGTCAGAAGCACATTTTATTCCTGGTGAATAGGACTGACTCACTCAGGTCCTCCTGTCGAACATTAGGTCAAGAATAGCAACACATACCAAAGTAGGATGTCAAAACAGTACCAAATCCTATCAGATTCTCATCAAATTGTTACCCATGCTAAATCTTTGTGTGATTGCTCTAAGCACATCCTCTATTTCAGTCACAAATTAAGCTTTTAGTTGCTACTGAGGCTGCCTTGCCTCAATATGAACTTGCATATTCAGTAGGCATTCTGGCAGGGTACCACAGCATGAAGACACAGAAGGCTAAACAGCAGAGCTAAAAATAAAGTGGGATCCTGCTTCCAAGAAATGCTAACACCTACACAGCTCACTATCTGTAATTTAACAGGGTACTGAAAGACCAAATTTCCCCCTACTTGTCTTCAGACTGGGCAGGGAGAGAACAAATGGAAGTGAATCAAAAGGTGAAGAAATCCTCATGAACAAAAAAAAAAAAAAAACAAAAAAAACAAAAAAAAACCCAACAAAACAACAAAAGCAAAATAAATAGGCAGTGTGTGTCTTAGGGAGATTTAAATTAACTCATGGTAGAGATGAAGAAGAGACAATTGGTTATTTTTAGCATGGTTTCTTTGCAGTCAGTATGTTACAAACAAGGTATTTTTGTCACATTTTCTGCAAGTCCATGTATTTTCAGAGCTCTGAGTTATTGCCTAAAATAGTGCTTAAATTTAGATGAGCTGCAGGTTTTTAGATTGCTCCTGTATTCCAACTCCTTTTTTGTTTGCTTATTTGTTTATTTCCTACCATGTACAAACTTCTTCAGACCAAAGTTTGGAAAGAGATCTGGGGACAGTACTTTGAAACTTGGCCAGTCTGATCCCATTTGAGCTGTGTATTTTCACTTGATGGCCCTCAAAGACTTGTGAATGCTCCAGAAGGTGTGGGACAGAGTGTAAAAGCTGAAATTTTTAATGTATCATTTATTTGTCCTTCCTGAGTTGGGCCAGATCATCTCTGTCATTTCAATAGAGCTACTAACAGCAGAAAGAATTCTTTCCTTGTCTTCAGAGTTTGAAGAAGCACAATTGCAATTCTAGTCCAGATGCCATAGTGCTGCTTTGAAGAGCTGTGCTAGACAGGGATATTTTAACAGAATTACAATTCTGTGGGTGTATTAGTGCCTGAACCACAAGTCTTCATTAGTATCTATCATCTCACTCAAAATCCAAACGTAGATAAAGATCTCACATAAATTCTAACACCTATAAAATGGATTTTTCTTGTTTTGCCTCAAATTAAAAAAAAAAAAGGTTGAAATCTAGAAAAGAAAAATTTCAGATTTTTTTTCTCTTTAATTTCGGATTCTCTCTTGAAAAGAGAAAACACAATGCTTATTTGTAACAGTGTCAGGGAACAGTAACCTGTACTGATTTAGTTGAAGCTACATTCCCCCAAAAACATTGGAATAAACAACTCAAAAGTTTATAAACACCTAGAGGATAATAAGAGAAGAGCAGCAGTCAATTTCCATTCATCAAAAACAAATCACATCAAACTAACCTTATTCCTGTTATGACGTGGTAACTGGCTTTGTTCATGAGGGAGAAGTAGGAAATGTCATATACTTTGACTTTAGCAAAGCTTTGACACTCTCTCATATGAAGGACTTGGAAAAAGCTTTGAGAATATTATCCGGGTAAGCCTTCAGGTTGTGGGACTATGTAGCTATTACCAGAGCATCAGAATTAGATAGCCACCCCCAGTCAGTACTGTGGGCTATTTAGGATTCTGTCTTAAGTCTGGCACAACTCATAATTCCATAAATTGTTTGGATGAAAGGACAGAAAGCATATTTATTGCAGTCACGGAGACCACTAAGGTGAACATCAGGAAACAATGGGGAGGAGGAGTAGAATTCAAAACAATTGGAGAGGAGTGGAGATAAAAGCAAGGTGCTGTTCAGGAAGGTCAAATGTAAAGTGAATCTCTTGGAAACCAGAACCACACACAGCAAAGGGGAATTCTGACCTGGAAGAGGTGTGGCAGAATGGGATCTGAGAAATATTAGACTGAGCCAAACTAAAATCACAGATGAACTCATCACAGAATGTTTTGGGTTCAAAGGGACCACCTTGTTCAAACTCAGGGACAGGGACACCTTCCACGAGGCCATATTGCTCCAAGTCCCGTCCAGCCTTTCAGGGATGGAGCATCGTCTGGGCAGGGCCTCACCACCCTCAAAGGGAGGAATTTATTCCTAATATCTAATCTAAACCTTTTTATGACAGTTCAGAGCCATTTCCCTTTGTTCTGTCACTTCATGCCACTGTCCAAAGTCCCTCTCCAGCTCTCTTGGAGTTGATTTAGGCACTGGAAAGTGCTCGAAGGTGTCCCAAAGCCTTCTCTTCTCCAGAATGAACAACCACAACTTCCCCAGTCCCAGCCTGAGTCAAAAGCCATCTGTGGGTGCATAGAGGGCACAGCAATTTAGAAGAATGGGGATTTTTGTAAAGGAACCTCAGTAGAGAATTAGACTGATTTGGTCAGGTACAGAAAATATGACTTAAGAAAAAGGTTTAAAAAATTAATATACTTTAGTAAGTAGAAAAACTGGGAGAAAATGTGGAAGCAGTCTTCAATGCTAAAAGGAAGCTTGGGGAAAGAATTAAACTCTTTTCTCTGTCTACTGTTGTTAGGCCAAGAAGTAATAAAGCAAAGATTAAAATCCAGCATCAGGAAGTACTTTCATCACTCAAGATTTTTAAGAAAAATTGAACCAGAATTTGTCACAAGTGACATAACTGACCCTGTCTTTATGAAAGGAGATGGACTACATGACCTCTTAGTGTCCCTTCTAGTTCCATTTTAAATGATTTCTCCAAGAAAAAAAAAAAAATTCTTTCTCTGAAAGATACACCTATCTTTAACTGAAGTATAAATGCCCTGAAAGTAATATCTGCAACTCCTTAGGGTTCTCAAAATACACAAGAGAAACAGCTGTACTCTTGATGAGAAAAGAATTTCCTCACAGCTGAGAATTATGAATGGAAACAGATAATCTCAAATTAAAAATTTTTAATGTAGCAATTGCTGTTTTGATGGGAGAAAAAAGAAAGACCAGTGCAGCACACAAACCCTACCAATCTGATTTGACTGATTAACTGATATATAACATTTACTGATCTATTTCTGCAAGACCCTGACAACTGAGAATGGAGAAAGGGAATGTTAGGGATACTCTCTATATAATCCTGAGAGACGCAAGAGTGACTCTGGGGGCAGAGGTTCACAAAACACATGGAGCTTTCAGTGTTATAATTGTCATTATTCGGCCATAACAATGAATTTGCTTTCATTGTTGCTGCTCTGCTAGCTGGAAGTCCGACTTGGAAGTATGCAACGTACAGCCACAAGTCTGACTCTGAAACTTTCCAAACCTTGTTGGCTCCTCAGCAGCTGAAATTAACTATTCCAACACTACTGCCCTTGGCAGATGTGATGCTCTCCACTCCCAGGGGCAGAGTGCATCAAAGCACACACATCTTAACCAAAAATTCTGACAGGTTCAAGAAGGAATGAAGACACTACTAATTGTTCCTGTCTTCCTTCAACTCAATATTGGCCAAATTGTCAAAGACAGGCCCCTTTTCCCAACCCTTCCCCATTCCCCCCAAAAAAACCCAAAACCAGAACAAGATATACCCTTGCAAAAGCAGTTAGAGTAATGAAATAATAGCAGAAACAAGATTTCAATAAAAACCATTTCACAATTTCCACATAAACTGCATTAAGTATTTAAATGTGATGATAGTTTTTCAGAAACCAAACAGTCCTTCAAAGAATTGGAATTTTATTGCTCTACTTTTTAGCCAGTGTGTCAGTTCAATAGAGAATATTCCCCGGCATGCCCATTGAAGCTTTATCTTGGGAATTAATTAAAATTTGATGAGGTATTCTTGTGATGATCAGGCTTTCAAAAAATGAATTTTAAGGTTGCACTAGAACCAAAAGAGTAAGGGGCTAAACAGTTGTATGAAGTCTTTGCATAATCTATGGATTACCCATATGCTATATCCATCTGGTGAGATTCACCTCCTTTTTATGACTGAGCAAATTTTTTACCTCATTTCAATGACTAATTAAATTCAATATTACATGGTGGAAATTGGAATAATATTCTGGCCTTTCTTAAATCTCATTTCCTTTCACTTACTTTAATAACACTTTTAGGATGTAACAGTAAAATTTAACCCACAAGCATCGTCTACTAAGGAAAGGTACTGACAAAGCTGTCTTTGGGATAGTGCAAGTTGTGAGCCCAAGGTTTATTAAACATTTCATCTTTTCACTTCTATATAACATCATTTAATCAAAAATGAAATTTTTCATAAAAGAAGATGATTTATGTTGGGAGTGGTGTTTTAAGGGGTGTTGTTTTTGTCTCCTGGGTTTAGGCACACAAACAAGGGAAGAAAAAGCAGCAGGGCAGAGATTTCTGTCAATGGGAAGAAGAGAAAAAGAAATCTTGGGCACAAGTTCCCATGCAGGAGGGCCACTTCTGGTGACAGCACTTTGCACAGAAGAGCTGCCATGAAATATTTTGCCAGTGAAGCATCTCGGTCTCATTTTTCCTAATGCTTTAATGACAACAAATATGGTTTAACTTTCAGATAACTGTTCTTGGGGGAGGGGGAAAAAGGTGATGAGGTGAAAGATGCTGGAATCCCTTCAAATAGTGATCACATAGTTTGATTATCTTTCTAAATCTAGGTATGGAAGAAGGGGTGAGTTGGCTCAGCCTGCCCAGCATGCTACCCGGTCTCTGACAGTATCTAATAGTAGATAGGAAAACTAAATCAGATTGTAGGCTTTTTTCCTTCCAAATGGACTCCCAGCCCCTTGTACATTGCTGCTCCCTATGTCTTTTATTTAACACTCCTGGACAGCTGTGATTTCCACTAGTGGATATCCCCAATTGCTTTTGAATGCATTCAAAACACAAACTGTCAGAATGCCCATAGCAAATGGGCTCAAAGCTCAGCCACAGTAGTAGAAACTTTATCTTTTAACACTCCTGTCTCAGAGTTGTCAGTAATCACAACAATCAAACAATCACACAGTCATGGGGCTTAGTAGGGAAGGCAAGGTGTGAAAAATCAGCCTCACACTCCACCAGATTTTGAACAGGTACAGGAATAAGAATAATTTATACCTTAGGGAAGTGTGCTGAATCAGGGTATGATACAAGTCCAGCTGCAACATGCACCTTGCCCTGAAACTCAGAAGTCCCAGCGGAAAACTCTGTAAAGGTCCAGGAGAGTGCAAGAGGTGCAATTTTTAAGTACAGCACCTTTGAAAGTCAGCCTGAGCTGAAGCTACCACTTCAAGAAGTGTCTGAGGCAAGGAGGTGAGTGGAGGACAGCCTTCCTCAGGAGGAGAACACGGGGTGAGATCTGGGACATCGCTCTTGCACAGCAAACTCTGATCTGATGACTGATCCTGACAGCATCCATTTGTTTCAGTTAAATCATCAAAAATGTGTAGAAAAATGTAATGACACACATATATCACCGACCCAATCTGCATTCATTTTGCAAACATAAAAGAAAAATGCTTAAAACATATTAATCTACGATTCTCTGGCACTTCAAGAGTGCCTGAAATACCCATTCTAGGGGCATGAAGCTGTCGATGGCTGATCTATGTCTTGTCAATTCTAAATCAGAAATAATGAGGCAAATCAGTTACATCTAGGCTGGTGCAAATCTTTTTTTTTTTTTTTCCCCTCCTCTCCTTTGGAACCAATTACCAAAGTAACTCTGAAACAGCTAATGTGAAATACAGTCTTGCCAATCAGCAGATTTTCCAGGAGCATCCATCAGTCAGCTGTCTGCAGCTCTGAGAAGGAACTTAACTCTCTCTAAATTAATAAAAAGAAACCATCTGGAAGACACTTTTCTCCTGAGCAAGAAGCAAAGGCATGCTTGCTGCTCACTAGTGTCATTGCAAAGCACTTGTGAAATGTCAGGAGCAATGGAAATTGTTTCACCTGTTTACCTGTGTTCTCAAAGGCCTTAATTTGAATTTCACTGTGATTTTTTGTCTCCTTTGCTGGACTGGAATTCCTAGGCAGGACCACAGCATAGTACAGAGGGCTCATCTCAGGTGGCAAATCCCAGCTCTGCTCATTTCTGAGCGTGTGAGGGAAGCATCACAGGATCCCAAACCAGTGCAGGGCAGACCAGTGAGCCCTCGTGAAGCCAAAGACCAGAACAGAAAAGTGCAAAAAAGGAGGAGAAATGGAAAAAGAGTAACAGGGCACAGATAACAATAATGTAGAAAACAGAGCTTAATTTCTATATGCCAGTGTGACAGATATAAAATGCGTACATAAAACACACATTCACTGCTAGTCCATCACAGGGTATGGCTGCACTAATGGAAAAGAAACTTTCTTCAAAACTTTCTATGTCTCTTCACTCTGGTGCGATTGAGCAGCTGGAAAATTCTCAGCACCCTCTTCTGACAAACAGGGGCCATGGAGCAAAACCTTTTGCAGGTTTCTTGAAGGAAACTGAAAATGTACCAAGCTATCACCAACTATATATTCCCACAATGCTTAGTTTTATTGCCCTCCCATATATGTTCATGATTTCATAGGTGGTTTTTCAAATGTTTTCCAAGAGAATGTATTTTTCTATCAAAACAACCCAGAAATGGGTTCACTGTCACACAGTTCTAGAAAGAAACTAATTTTGATTTGAGACTGTTCAACTAAAATTAATTGCCAGTGCATGCAAAGCAGTGGGAAAGAGACTTTCGCTGGAAAAGCTCCTGGAGGTAACATAAAATGGACTAATGTTCCTCTTAGGCTCATCACACTTGGAAGATTTCAGAGTCTGCATAGATTGATTTCCTCTTGGCACAAAGCCTGGACATTTAGATGGACATTTGAAAGGATTTGCAATTCAGACACTTTTAAGACAACTCAAAAAAAAAAAACCCCATCTATGATAAGAGATGCATCTATTTCTAAAGCAGAAGTTGACTGAGCTGTTTTAGTGGTCTAGCCTCTATATTCACACAAGATTCTCATATGAAAGTCATGTGACGTTGTAGGTAACTTAATATTTTCCTCTTATTTATGTATTTTGCACTAAGCACACTTTGAAACAGTAATCCACGGTTTAGTTATATTACACTTTTTGTTATAAAGTAATACAAAATCTATGGTGCAAAGGAAATAATTTGTCTGAATTGTCTCCTATAAATGAGAATAATCATTGTTTTCCTCTGAGGAAAAAAAAAAATAATTCCTTTCTAGAGAGCAGGATGTAGGCAGGATCCTGTAACATTCTATTTAAAAACATTCCACTACCCAAAATTGGTATTGGATGCACAGGCTTTATAAAATCTCACAGGTGTAAGTCAGGTAGGTTCTGAGGTCAGAAAGGCCCTTTTGTTGTTGTTGTTTTGTTTTGTTTTTCCTATAGCTTAATCTACCCTTTGGAGGGTCAAACTCACAATTCACATTTAAGCTTCAGAGAATCCCACGATTTTTGCTGATCCTCTGCCCAAAGTGAGCCACAGTTTTAGGAGCACACACTTTAAAAAAAAATTGCATTCCTCATATGCTTTTTGCTGTTCTTCCTAGAGGACACGTTTCTTCAACACAGAAGATTAGAAAGTATTATCACTCATTGTTTTCTACCTCACCATTTAGCTAATATAGTCAAATTTTCAGTTAAATGGATTTGATTAACACAAAACCTCAGTTACATTCACAGACTAATAGAAGTACTTAGATTGGAAAATCCCTCTAAAATCATCCAGTCCAACCATTCCCCCAACACTGGTGGCAAGTACACCATTTAAACTGTGTCCCCAAAGGGCACACATCTTTTAAATCCCTCCCTGGAGGGATTGGGACCCCACCACTGCCCTGGGCAGTTGTGCCAGGGCTGGACAACCCTTTCAATGAAGAAATGTTCTGTAATATCCAATCTAAACTTCACCTGTTGCAACTTTAGGCCATTTCCTCTTGTCCTGTCAAGTTGCCAATAGATGGGTTTTCCTCAACAAGTGAGATTTCTTCTATTTCCTGAAAGCTCTTGCTCACTGCTGTTAAAAATGTACCTCAGGGATAAAGACTGACTTTTTTCCCAGATGCACATATAGAACCAGTGACCCAAACTATATCTTCTATAGTGTCAGAGGGAACAACTGCATCTAATTTACACCCACAGTTCCTTGGTAGTCACTATGATCAAACTCATTTTGACAAAAATTCACCCACCCTGTTATTATCCTCCATGATTTTTAAGCAACCACTTTTCAGTAGGGCTGTAAATGGAAGATTTCTCTTCACACAACACTATAAGTAAATTCAGTAAACTGTCAGTTCTGGCAGATTGTGCCTGGTCTCTGTAATTGAGTTTGATTAAGAGTTTTGTTGGCATCACTGGCTTTATTCCCTTCCTATCTAAACATTTTACATCTTTTTATTGTTAAATATTGTTTTGCTTTGTTTGTTTGGTAGAGCTGCCACAGAAGATGAACATTCAAATATAGAATTAATGAACATTGATGTCATTTTGTTGAAAGGAACATAAGGTTGGGAGGGGGAAAAGAGACATTCTAATTATTGGAGTGTTTGGTAGGAGTTTATTTTACAAACACTATCATTATGCTGACAACAGTGAGTCAATATGTTCCACTAGGCTTTTGTTGCCTTCAAGAATGGGAGGATGGAGCATGGGTGCTGTTTGCATCAAAGCATACATGCTCTTTTGAGGTCACAAGCAGGTCTGGTTGCCTGCAAACAGGGAAAGGAAGAGTTTCTGCTTCCTGGTATCTCACCACCATTTACATAATGTAAACCAGGTGGGAAAAATCCAGCTGAGAGATATGGCTGTGATGGAGTTGGCATCCACAGGACCACAGAATCATGGACTGGATTTGGTTTGAAGTGACCTTAAAACTCATCTTGTTCCAGCCCCTGCCATGGCCAGGGACACCTTCCACTAGAGCAGGTTTCTCCAAGGCTCATTGCATCCTTGAAGGAGGAGCAGTACAGAAAGGGTTTCAGGGTTCTGCACAGCCACTCTCGTGTACATGACCCTTCCTTATCAGATGCAACACTCAGTGCAACAGCTCTGACACAGAGACCTCTTGGAGCAGCGCTCAGAGACCAGCTGACTCCGTTCCCTGAATTCACTGCGACAGAAATGAGTGAAGAGAGAAAGATATTCGTCTTCTAGTAGTGAAGAGAGGAAGATATTTTTGAAAGCATGCACAAAAATATCCTTAAACTCCTGAAGTGAAGATTATGTAATTTTCTTTTAAGATGTTGAAAGCTTTGTTTTCCTTGGAAGGACAAACAGTTCCTTGCAAATGAATAGTTTTATCAGCAGTTTACATATAAGTTGTGTGTCTCAGTACAACAGAGATGCCTAAATTAGAAACGTGTCTTTGAACAAAACTGCTCATATCTCCTTTATAATGAAAAGAATTGCCACAGGAGATTTCTTGGGACAAGTAATTTTTTCCATTTTAAAATGAAAACTTTAAAACACATTTAAAAAATCTGAAAGGTTTTTACCTTTTTTTTGAATTACTTTTTTTTTTTTTTTTTTAATGTGTGTCAGGAAATAAAAGAGCTCTGACAAATAGATATGGGACAGATACAGAACCACCATTAAATTTTCTATCAAAAGTGCTCAACAGCTCTTTTCAAATTAATTATTCTCCATGATGTCTGTGCCTACATTAATAGACATTGTTTTCTACCCTCCTGAATTATGGCCAGGTCTTCCAAAATATATTCTGCTAAATGCTTCAATGAAGCCACAGGAATTATTTCTCCATAAATTAGTCCCCATATCTTTTTTGTGCTTAATAAAAACTAGGTATCCTATAGGGCTGTAGAAATAAACCATACCAAATTAGCTCCTTTAGTAGTGTGGCTGAATAAATGGCATTTCTTACCCCAGTGGCAGCTCCATTACATCCAGGTTGAGGTCATACTTTCTCATTAATGAGGTGGCTGTAACGGGGCCCAAAACGGGATAAATAGAGAGGGAGTCTTCAATCAGCTGAAGTTTGTTCTCATATCAGTGCACTGCAGGCATACCTAGTTAGTTTTCCATTAGTGTTAATCAAGCATGGTAGCAGTGCATCAGCTGGGAGTTAAACCTTAGCCTGCAATTTTGTACCATTCGGAGCCTTTGATTTAATTTCTTGCACTGAGTACCAATCCATGGATAGGTCTGAGTTGATTTGTAGCCACAGTGATTAGATCACTGTAACTGATATATGATTAATCAATAGCTATGCTGCAATTCATCAATGTCACATTTATGAACTGCGTGCTAATTAATTTTGTCTTTGCCTTGATTTTTTTAAGCACACGAGAGTTCCTATTTTGATTATTACTTGTATTTTTAACTAAAAATTCTGAACCCAGGCAAGTGTGGTGTGACTAAGCAAGTCAAACATGGAAATCCCCACAGAGATGGCAGGTAGGACCTGTTTGATACTCCAGGATGGTGTTCCTGACCCTCACACTGGTAGGAGGGCAGGCCCAGAGCCTTTCTGAAGGGAAGGAGCCAGACCTGTGATGAAAGGCCAGCTCTGGGGCAGCCAGGTCATGGGATGTGTCCCTGGGATGCTGCATTTCCAAACAGCAAAGCCAATTCGGCGGAGACAACGTGGGCAGGGACCTCCATCCTATGGCAGTGACATCTACCCAGTTTCTTTCACTGAACTCCATGGAAAAACCATTGCTTCACAAAAATAATAACCCCTCCCTTGGAACAATAATGGAAATACCGCAGATGGCTGCTTCCACACGCAGCCCTCAGAGGGCACTGAGTGTAATCAAACACATGAGGCTTCTTCCATTGTTAACAGCAGCAGCCAAACACCAAAATTGCCTACCAGACATCCAGGAGGACAAACTGAATATTCTCCTGGTTGCTTTTACTCTGGGAGCCAGAGGAGTAAATGTTTATGTTAACAGCTAGAACCCTAAGTGGTAGAAATCCCCTGCAAGGAGAGCAGGAGAAGACAGGAGAGGGGGACAGGGAGCAGATGAATTCCTTTGCAGCTGGTGTTAGTGCTGTGGAAGTGCTCCCCCATGGTGTGTTCCTGACTTGTGAGTGGAAGGAATGGCACAGGGGGAAGCAGAACCAAGCACCCCGTACATTTACACTAACTTCTTTTGCTCTTTCCCATCATTTTTTTTTTTTAATGAATACAAATCAGCTGACAACATTTCTTCACAGTGGGACAGAAAGCTCAATAGTAAATCTTATTCGGGCTCCAAACTATTTCAAAGAAAAGGCTGAAAGAGCTATTTTTTTTAATTTGTAATTGTTACAGATCCCACACAAATATACACACACTAAGAACACTTTCTTAAACCATTTGCACTATGTTTAAATTTAATACCACACTTCACCACTTGTCCCAAGACAATCTAGTCCCCTAGAACTCGATTTACAATAAGGTATAGATACAGTATAATTGGTTTTTTGAATGGCTGCAGGAGAAGAGGAAAAAATAATAACTAAAAAATAGCCTGTTGAAGGTGCTGGGGGAAAGTGCAGCACTGTTGGAAGAGCAAGTTAATCTGGATTTATCTCCAGAGAGGAGGAATTAATCTCATTTGTATCCCAATCACTATGCACTGTGCCTAGCTGGGATAAATATTTTTAAAATATAGATGTCAGCCTTTGCTGTGTGACTGAAATGCATATTTGCCACAAGAGCACTCGGCTGATGTCACCAGCCCCTCTTCACAGCTGTGCACCCAAAGGCCAGCCCTGACCACCTGGTTCTGGTTCAGATCCATAGCCATGGGCTCTCCTGAGCCTGGGTTTGGCTTCAGATTTAAATATGTGTGTGGAAACAGAGCTTTGGCAAGATTAACCATTACTATATTGCTTTCCAACCTGATTATTACCCATACAAGCAGTATGAATCTACTCACTTGAGTAGATACAGTGACATCATGTATATATATATATATGATATACATGTGATTCTATTTTATTTCAAGCACAAAGAACTGGCATTATGAAACTACATATTTATATTTGCAAATAGAAGGTGTAAGAAACACAGATCCAGAGACGCATTACAGGCAAAGAGCACTGATAGAGCACTGATGGCAAAAGGGCAAACAGGACACTCTGGTCAGGGTCATTGGGTCACATTGCCAGAAAAAGGATTTTAAATGTGGGAAAGCCTAATTAACTGTAAAATGGATTTGCTGGCTGAAAACTTATATCATAATACAGGTAATTGAAGAATCTGAAACAAATATTCCAGGAGGATCTTTTTACAAGCCTGTGCTACTATGAAGCTTCTTACTCTGTTTTTGTGCTTTCTTCATTGTGCTTTCTTCATTTCCTCTTTAGCCTTTTACTTTGTTCCTGTTATTTACTCTTACACATTTTTTTTTAGCTCACTGGTTGCCTAGACAATAAAAACCATGTTGAAAAATTGTTACTCCATTTTATGTAATGGAACCAGAGCAGGAGAATATTAAGTCCCCCTGATTTTTAAGATTTACATACCCAGTTTACAGTAAAAGCCTAAAATAACACCCAGATTTCCTGAAGCCAAATTCAGGTCTTTAACCACAATGCTTTGCAACCCAGTAGGGATTTTTATTCCTCTTTAATGAGCTGTTGTATTAACTTTAACAAATATTACAGTTAAATTCCAGTCAAACACGCATAAGCAAAGCAAACATTAGGTCACTGTGAACAGCCTGAGAGTGGTGTCTCAGATAAAAGGAGCTCTGCAATGAGTTTGAGGACATATAAAAGTCTGGAACACCAGCTCTGAGCGTGATTCTGTGTCTGAGAGACTACAGCTCATCCTGGGATGTAAATCGAGGGGAACAAATGGTCTCATTAAAGTTAGTGCCATTCCCATAAACACAATGCCATCACCTTGTAACCTTTCCAAACATCATTAGTGCCAACACTGGGATCCTGTGTCCAGCCCTACATGTACATAACAGGCACAGAACTTTTCAAAAAAAGGGTGGAAACACAGGGAGAACTGCAAGGTGGTCATGAAGTAGGAGGGTGGGGGCAAAACCTTGGTGAGGCTGAGGAAAGTCCCCTCCTCTCAGTCTTGACCAAGAAAAAGTTTGATTTGATCAATCTTAAATAATCTGCAAAAGAGATAAGTGACAGTCAGCTCTTTAAGAAAGGGGAAACATAATGAGTTTCAAAGGTTCATGGTAGAAGATAAATTCAAATTACAAATTGCTTCACTTCTTTAACACTGAAAGTTATAAACCACTGGAACATTTTGTCATGGAGCATGATGGATTCACTTTTGCTGGAAGTCTTAAATCAAGGCTGAATATTTTTATAAATAGATATCTAGCAGCTTAACCAGGTGTTATATACCTCAGGAAGTAATAACAAGGTGAAATTGCTTTTGTGTGCATGCTATTACGGGAAGTCACACACTGCCCTCACAGTGGTGTGCTTTAGTTTTAGGTGCACTATAGCTGTGCTGTGGTAAGCACCAGCACCTGCAGTCAGATACCCTGCTCAGGCTCTGCAGCAGATGCAGTTTCAGGGATGAGACCAGAGCAGGCATGTTGGGAAATCATATAACCAGGCACAGCTCACATACCTGAACAGCAGTCCATGAGATGAACAGGGAAGGATTGCAGATCCCTTGGGAGGTATTTTGACAAGGATGTTTATCCATCCTGAAATTTGGTCCCTTCCCATACTTAAGGGACAGCTAAGGAACATAGCAGTGTAGCATAATATAGTGGTTTATGCAGGCAGAATAATCCTCTCGCCTCCTGCTCCTGGATTGCAGTGGGAGTGGGAGCCATGGGCTCAGCAAACACAAGGGGTTACCTGCTTGCCTGTATCTGATCTGATGAAGTCACAAAACATGCACACACCATGGAATAGAACCACAGAATAGTTTGGGTTGGGAGTTATGCCCATCTCCTTCCACCCCTACCATGGGCAGGGACACCTTCCACTATCCCAGAGATATGTCCAACCATGTCTTGAACACTGGAGACATCCACAACTTCTCTGGGCAACTTCTGCCAGTCTCTGACCAGCTGAGATCAATTTTCTAAAATTAGGGACTTGGTTCTAAGATGATCAATTTCAATACTACCTTGTGTTGTAAACTTGAAAATTAAGATTACAGACTACTTTTGTTACACAGAGACTTGTTTGTTTAAAAATAATTGCAGGAAGGCTGTTTTCTCCTGTTTAGATAGCAGCACCAAGGGCTCCTGCATTTCACTCAAAGGTTGATGAGTATTTCTCTCTCCATCTTAATTAAATTTGAATTCCAATTACAAGATGGCAGATACTCCATTTCTTGTTCTGGCTGAGGTCTCTTATGTTGTTTACATCCCACCTTTGGGGAGGTTGTCACGCCTGCTAATTTCTTCCTGTGAAAGACATAAATAGCGTGCACACTCTTTCTGGGTTTGCGTTACCTGTGTGGGTATTGCTAGAAATGCAGGGAGTGCTTTAACAGTGCACTGAGGTCTGAAGGAGAATTTTGTTTCGCACAGGATTTACAAATATCTCCCATGCAGCAGTGAATGTCATGTGAATGTCATTCCCAAATGTCTTGGAGACAAGAACTGGCCAGAATTTTCTTTTTTTCTTTATTTTTTTCTTTCTTTTTTTTCTTTTTTTTTTTTTTTGCTAGTGTGTTTTTCATCAGCTGGAACAGTTTTATTAAAATCAGTATATCTGTGGGGAGTGGGGAGGAGGTAGGTGCAATTATCCTCAGATTACTCAGAAAGGCTTCCTGGTTCTTGCAGGGACTGTCCCAGCAATGACTGTCACTAATCTTAGACGGCTTCAGTCTCTCTTCTTGTCCCCTTCCAGATATATCTCAAAGGTTCATATTCCAGTGGAGAACATATTGTATTTCAAAATGCTTCTTAAGAATGCAATCTTTTACCTCTCTGGCTAAAGATAAGGGTAAGAAGAACAGGACATCACCCTAACAGCTCCCACCACTGCATTATCACTTTTTTCCAAAGGTATATTTGATCCCAATTCCCACTTGGTCATTGTCTGGTGGAAACAGCATTTCTAATATGTGGAAAATCTCTACAAATTTGTTGTTTAACTGTCAAAAAAGCAGCATAATTTTTTTTTTCTCCCACCATCACTCAGGGCCTTTCAGCCTGTTCTGGTCTGTGGTTACATTGGAACAGCACAAGGTTTTTCTCTCCAGTAAGTTCTCCAGCTGCTGTTTGAGTACTGTGAGATTTTCCTGAAGAGGCCCATTCCTTTATTTTTGGCATCATATTAGGCAGCCCTAATTTGATAAATTTTCTTTGCTCCATTTTCATATGGGCTCTTTCTCTACTTCATGAAGTTACAACTTTGCAAGTCCTAGGATGTCACAGCAGACAGTTCTTTAACTTCTTTAGGACATTCTTCATAATGAAACCTCTAATCCTTAGTAATATTTTAACTCTTTCTCTCTCTCTCTTTCAAAGATACCAACACTTTTAGAAATGTCAAGAGGAAACCACTTTTGTTTACCAAAAAGAGCTTCCCTTTCTGTCTCTCAAACACAGCCCACCAACACAAATATCCATTGCATTTGTTCCTAAAACTTCTTCTTCTCTAAGCTTCTGCCATCAGACAAAGCATAGATTGGTCTTGATTCCCTCTTCTAGAAAGAAGAGAAGCCTTTTTACAAAGATAATATGTTTTGCTGAACTAGCAGTTATGAAAAATGGGAAAGCTCTCATACACCCCAGATCTTCATCCCCCAGATCACTGGAGCAGAAAGAAATCTATCATACCTCTATGACTAAAGGACTGCAGAACATTTGACTACAATATGTTACAAGATGACTAAATAAACACAGAAGGAGGGAAAAAAAAGGTGATTTTGCCTTCTTAAAGGGCTTCTCTCTAGTGTGCATATTTACACCTCTCTTCTTTTTATTCTTTTTATTTTTAAATAAGCAAACTCAGTCTTTCTAATCACTCTTATTTGAGAGGTTGAAGGTTTTTTGTTTTGATTTGATTTTCTCCATGCTTGTCATCATTCTGGCATAAGGAGACAGAATCCCAGCCCCATGGCAAATTTCCTTTCCTCAGCATGTGTCACGGATGGAGTGAAGCACTTCACTCGTTACAAGACAAGTAGCAATATGTTTATTGATATAAACCAGCAAATTAGCACAGTTTGAGGGAAAATACAGGTTTAACAGGATTCAGTGGCAAGGTAAACTTGGTTATTTGCTGCATGGAGGACAAGGGCTGACAGAACCATCAGAGGGACAATTTGATTGAGCCACGAGGCTCAGAAAGGATCCCCTGGTCTTCTAAACACCTTCCCAGGCAGGAGTCTGGGTGCAGCTGGATCCACTCCTAGTCCCAGGCTTGGACAATGATTTATATTTAAAAGTTTATATGTTCATAATCAATATTGGTACCAAGGATCTCATGGAATGGAATCACAGAATCAGAGAATGTACTGGACTAGGAGAAATCCACAAGGACCATCAAGTCCAATGCGCATGGAAACCCTAACAATTACACCACTTGCCTGTTGTCCAAACACTCCTCAAACTCAGCTGCAAGGAGGAGTCTCTCACCCTGGAGGAGCAGCCTTCCAAGATGCCCCATGTCAGTGGGATGTCCTGCCATGAAGCCTTATGGATTACAGTCATATTTTCATACCAGCAAAACACCTGGTTCACCACTGCCCAAAATCCACAGTAAGCTGGGTGCAGCCCCCACAGCTCCCACAGCTGGTTATGGCTCCAGGCAGGGCACACTGCCACAACATGGCTTGCAAATTTTGTGCACAAACTGTCTGCAGCAAAGATTTAGTTCACCTAAAAAACATCTAAAATATCCCAAAGGTTAATGAGATGTGCAGTGTGTTTTATGTGACTTTGTGCCATTTGTTGATTTATTTATTAGGAAATATAATTTTAAAGGCCTTTAGAAGTCACAATATCTTTCCTCGTGAAGGCAAACCTTCTTTTTCCAGAGATGCATTCTTTTTATTATCTTTGTAGCAGTTTAATTGGCAAAAAAACAGCACTAGAAATAGAATGAATGAAATACCCTCCCCTGGCTTGTTTTTTTCTTTTCCCCACTACTGATTTTTGCTTTCATTTTTCTTCTTCCTTTATTGACCTTTGGAATTCAAATTTCTACAGCATTTGTTTTAAATCTCTGGTAAAGATCATATATTTGGGTGAAAGAACAAAAGTTATATAGCACATCCTATAAAATGGTCTATAGTCTCTGAAAATGGTAGTAACCTTATAAATCTGTTTTAGTTTATCATATTGGATACAGTAGCCTCTAATCATTGCCTTAAATATATTAATGTCCATCTTTGCCATATCCATTATCCCCTGGTTTGGGAGCACGGGAAAGCTATTCCATTGCTCTGTCTCACCTAGACATTTTTTAAATGTTAAATGTTAATGTCATGCAATGTTTTGAACAAACAGCCTGGACTAAATGGCACGGTGGAGCAAACCTTCCAGAGTCTGCCACTGCTGTTAGACACCAGGAGGTCCGGCAAGGAATCCCACGCGTCCCTCTGAGATGGCTCAACCCCAGCTGGCACTCAGCCCCACACCCCCTGCATGGGCTGGGGAGAGAATCAGAACAGAGAAAGCAAGAAAACTCACAGGCTGAGGTAAAGACAGTGTCACAGGAAAGGCTGAAGCAGAATGTGCAAGCAAAGCAAAACAAGGAATTAATCCACCCCTTTCCAGGACAGGCAGGAGTTTGGGCATCTCCAGGAAAGCAGGACCCACCACACACAATGGTGACTTGGGAAGGCAAATATCATAATTCCAAATGTTCCCCCTGCTTCTTCCTCCTCCTTTCCCCAGCCTAATGCACTAATTAAGATGTCACAAGGTCTGGAATATCCCTCTGGCCAGCGGGAGTCACCTGTCCCAGCTGTGTCTCCTCCCAAGCCCTTGTGCAGCCCCAGCCCTGCTGTGAGTGGGATGGGGTGAAGATTAAAAAGGGCCTTGGCTCTCTGCAAGGCCTGCTCAGGAATTGCAAAAACATCTCTGTGTCATCAACACTCTCTCCAGCACAAATCCAAAACACAGCCCCATAAACAGCTACTCTATAAAAAATGAACTCAACCCAAAAAAGCCACACGAATTATGTTATGTTTCTGTTTCTGGTGGCTGTAGCAGCCTTCTGTTTGTGGAACAAGGTGATAGCATGAACTAGGATATTTTCTACCACTGTAGGGGGAGGTAAGCCAGTGTGACACAAAAAAAGTCCAACTTTAAACAGAGGAAGAAAGGGATGGTGAGCAGGAATAATCATATTAGAATATCTAAGTGGTACTGAGCAGGAAAGGTAACACCAGCCTAAAATGCGGGATTTTGACATTTGTCTTCTTTGGTCTGGAGTCTGTCATTATTCTAGTGAAATCATAATTATAGCAATGTAGCACAAGGTTTTTATTTGGCTCATATTTAAGGGGAAAAAAATTAAAAAAGGAAAAAAAAAATTTTAAAAAAGGGAAAAAAATTAGAAGAAGTCAGAACCAGAGTATTATGAGATATTTAAGGGCCAGCATTCTGTGAAATAGGAGATAGAAAAATCAGCCACTGCTTCACCTGAAGGGACAAATTGTGCAGAAATTCATTGTTTCACCTAAAGAAACTGCTGATTCCTTGCTTCCCCTCTATATTCAAGAGGGAAAGGAGTGAAAGAAATTTTATCGTTGATTTTAATCAACACTTTCCTCAACATGTTCAGTGGGTGAAGGTGTTGATGCTTCTGGCTGCAGTTTTCTGTGCATTGATATTGAGAAAAGTGAGCTCAGTATCCAATTTCAGCAGAGAGTCAGCAGGGACGGAGGAAACATCTCCCTTGAACACCCTCCACTGCTATTTCCTCCTTGCTGCTCTTTAACTAGAGAATATCTATGCTCATAAATAAGTACATGCAAAACACCTAAATTTGTATTCTCTGATTCTCCACCAAAAAAAAAAAAAAAAAAAAAAAAAAGAGAGAGAGAGAAAAAAAGAAAAACAATTTTTTTTGAAAAATAACTTAAGTCCAATTTAGCACAGCCAAAGGGCTGTTACAGTAGAAACATTCAAGGTCACTGGAAACTCAGCCACTTTCCATTTTACGATGTAGATTAAGTATTTTACATCTCAACTTGTATAGTAAATAAAAAATACTGTAGTTAAATATATGACTCTCATCTTTAGAGCCGAAGGTCATGTAGGACTTGGAACTGAATGCAGAGGAGGTGGAAGCCTGTTTTGCACAGTACTGGGGTAAAATTGGGGATTCATCTTTAATGTTCCCTTGTTTGTGCTTGGTGCATTTATTTCCTGCTTTCCCTAGGCTTTGATAATTTCTTCTGATACTGAATACTTAGAAGAAGATTTTGTTTCACACATTTCACATTTTCAGGTTTCAGTGTCAGAAAATTAAAGTACCTGCTGCATAAAGCATTATGCAGTTAAGCAAGCTGTGTTATTCCCTGAGAGCACTTTCCTCAGAAATGAAAAGGAAGAAGAAAGAAAGGCTCAAATAAATGCTTAGATTTCACTTTACAGCAGCAAGAAGGACTTTATAATATATTAAATGATCTGTGCTGTTGATATCGAGAAAAGCAAGCTAGGTTTTGAATTCAATTATTCCTTTACTGGGTACTGGGATAATTTTTAGTGGAAAAAGGCAATGGAGTTAATTTTATTAATAGTAAAATTAGCTTCTTCTTATTATTATTTTTATGTAAAATTTTCAAAGCATTTTGCAAACACTAAGACTTCAGCTGTGCCATTAAATAACAGTACTAATCACAAGCCTTTGTTAAATTTAGGCTGGGTGGGAAGCCCAGGATGAGATGTTCCACCCTTCCTGAAAGATGTGCATGTCTTTTAAAATCCCCCAGAGATGGGGACTCCACCTCGGCCCTGGGCAGCCTGTGCCAAGGCTTGAAGACCCTTTCAGTAAATTTTTTTTTTTTTCATAATATCCTATCTAAATCTGTCCTGGTGCAACTTGAAACCATCTCCTTGTGCCTTGTTGCTTTCTTCTACAGCGAAGTCCTGGAAGGCACAGGGAGAGAGGGAAGCAAGTGGGAAGAGCTGTGGTTTCATAAGAAGCAAGTATATACAGTCTCCAGACTGTAAAGTGATCTATTTAGTTTGTGTCACTTCCCATTCTCATTATGTTCTTTGTCAAGGGAATGGATTTATGTGCTGCCATTTTCTGCACTCATTACGGTGTTTGTCAAGTTAATGAATAGTCTGAGAATTTGAATTTCCAATACTGAGGAGTGAATTATGGCACTGGAACACTGGAATTAAAATAACTCTTCCTCTTTCCCAGTTTCTGCATCCCAAACCAAGAGACATTTGCTCTATTTCTTGATACCAAGAGCATCAACAAGAAAAGCTGCACAGAAAAGTCCTGAGCAGGTCAGAAAGTGGAAGCTCACATTTCTGTCAAACACCAGCTTTTAGACTACCAGCATCTCATTTTTACAGCAAAATCGGGAGAGAAAATGGGATAAAATTAACTGGTAACACTTTATTATAAGTGACAAATAGTTATTAATTTTTTTGTTATTCCTTACAAGAACATTAATCATGGCAAGGTCTTTTGGACTTAGTGTGACTGTTAATATGTGATTCCAGTGGAATTCTGGTGTAATTCAGCATTTATTAATGTCCACTTACTGCAAAGTGCTACCCTATTAATCTATTTTCTGTGACTAAGGAAGGAAAGAAAATAAAAAAGAGTTAATGAGATCCCAATGTTTCAATCCTGCAGGCTGCAGTGACCTAGATTGCATCATACACCAAAAGTTAAAAAAAAATATTGCTTCATACTCTGCTTAGTGTCAGAGGTCAAGACCAATCTAATAAAGAGAATACCAAGAGAAGTGCAGAGAAAAGGCACAGAGGCTTTTGTTTTCTGAAGGACTGGCTTGTGGAGAACTTGGATGTGCAGGGGAAAACTCACAAATTATGACCCCAGTGATTTTTCTTTTTTGCCCTGGGATAATGTATCGAAACACAGTTAGCAAGGAGCTAGAGAAATCCCCTGAAATGACCATGAGCTTTCAACAGGGGCAGTAGGACTGCCAGTGTGACAGCAACAAGTTCATGCGCAATCCACAGCTGTTGGCGCCAGCTGTGCAAAGTACAAGACAAAACAAGAAACACGACTGTGTTTCGTTCTCAGTAAAAAGAAGGGGGAAAAAAATGAAGATTTTGAAAATCTCCAAAGTTCCTTTGAGATTTATCAGGGCAGAATGACCTAGGTTTCTTTCTTTTTCTGAGTTTCTTGAGGGTACCCCACAACCAAACTGCCCATCTCTTTTGGAGGCAGCCTCCCAGAACATTTCAGTTTTCCCCTCACCAACTGCTGAAAGAACAACCAGTTTGAACTAAATAATATTTGATATACCTAAAACAAAGCATGACAATCTCCAGCCCTGTTCCCCTAAGTCATCTCCCTGCTGTTTATTTAGGTTTTAGTTATATATTTTAGTGGTCCTTTCCCTCCCCTACCAGCTGCAAGCAGAAAAGGAAACACCTGTGCCTCACTGAGCCACCCAAGCAGCTGGAAGGGGTGCTTGTTTTCTGCTGCAAGGGAGCAAAGGCCAAAAGACACCTCTTCAACAGATTAATTATTCGTTCTACTTAAGAAAACAAAAAGCCAAGTAACCACAGAAAGTAATGTAGGAAATGCCAACACCCTAAGTGCCCTTTCCACATAGGATTGCGCATTCTGGGCTACTGTTACTTCTCTCTTGCATAAATATTGACAATATTACCTACAATTGTTATTACACCCTGTTCCTTAAGACACCTTATGTATTAAACCAAAATAAACCATTTTTATAGGCCTTTCCTAACAAAATAACACAGAAGACATCAAAAACATGCATGATAATTATGGGGTTTGGAGCTTTCTTCTTTGTCCTTGGAAATTTAGCTCTCTTTCTGAATAAACTTTCTTCTTTTTTTTTTTTTTTTTTTTTTTTTTGACTTGATAATTTATCTTCTGTCACCAATTACTGACGTCTCTGGGAGAGAAGATTAAAATAAAAAAATAAATAAACAGAAAGGTCGAACCTTAAACTGAGATCTGGTTACTAAGAAGGGAGGGGCTGACACAATTTTAAGCATAAGCTGAGGTGCTGAGATCCTAGGACTGTGAGCAGCTCTGCTTGTTACCACCAATTTGGTGATCTGCTGTTTTAACAGTGGGAGGTTTATGGCAAGGGATTGTTTTCACCTTCCTGGCCAGACACTGGCTTTTGGCCCTTTCTGCAGTGGTAAATTGTACATGTGTGTGTGTGGTCATTGCTCTGCTCACCCACTCAGCACCCTCTGGTTCCAGGAAGGTTCTACAGGCTCTTGGCTCTCCTCTTCATTCCAGATGAAACCCTTTGTCCTGACCATCAAGACACCAAAGTCTACGTTTGCCTACATTGCTTAGGAGTCCTGGGAGGGAGAAACTAGTGTTTGGATTAGACCCAGGGGGAATAATTACTACATGGAATGAGATAAAAGATTATTTATTAATTCTAATCTCATTAAACATTTATTGCTTTTTAATTTAGACTGAATGTCAGGTTTGGGTTTTTTTTTTTCCTTGAGATGACAATGGCAATTGCACTCCTGAGATGTTGTCCACCTGACTGCAGGATTGTTATCAGACCTAAAACTTATCAAAAAAGACAATTCCAAGTAGATGGAGAGAAGAGAAACATGCCACCATCACAGGGCTTCTGGATAATCTGCCAGCACTAGTATCTTGTCTTTACTAGATGCCATAGATGATCAGAAGGGGGAAAAAAATATCTGACAGCTTCTTCACATGCTCTCCAGTGCGTTATGAACCAATCATTCCTAAGCAATCCCTATTTCTGGGAATGTGCCAACACAAGGCACCCAAAATTAAGGAGATGCTGTGGCACTTCAACAGTGTGGGTTTTGTTTTAGAGATGGACTAGAGGATCCCGCTGATTTTTGGGTGAGATGATTGCTATCTGAAAAGAAATTGGTAAAATTGTTAGAGGCTCCCCATGTAGTGAAAATCAGAATGAGTTTAAAAATAAATTATGTGGAATGAGAGCAAAATATGAACCCAGCCAGGGTTGGGCCTTCCACCCCTTCAGCCCAAAAGTTCCCTCAAGCAATGCATGAAGCACTCAAGATGTGTTGGACCTATGGAAAGGCACTGGGACAGTGATTTTCTTATTTTCAGAAGTATAAAGCTTCAAGACACACAGCATGTACAAAAAGAGGTCATACAAACTCCATCAGGGAAGTCAGATTTTTGTCAAGGCATTTATTTGGTTGGGTTTTAATTTGTTTAGTGGTTGGTTTGGATTTTTGGGTGTGGCACTTATAGGATCATAAACACATAAAATATTTAGGAGAATATTTCTCTGTGCATATAGTCGTGCATATGTAATGCATACCTTATTAATTTAGGAAAAAAAAGAAATAATTTTAAAAATTAAACCTGTCAATTCATTTTCTGTTGGCTTCCCAGTTATATTTGCAGTTTCACACTGACAACTCTCTAAAAGTCAAGTCCAGGGCTCAAAAACCAGCAGAAACCACTGCATGCTTTGAAGGTGGCTATATTACAGGAAAAATTTTAACTTTATATGAATATAATATTATATTAATCCAAATCCAAGTCTCTGTAATCACTCAAAGTTCCCATTGTCAGCTGATGTACCTGGGATAAATTGAAGAGCATTATTTATTACCTTATAAACCAATTCAATAAAATAATAAAAAAAATAAAAGTAATATGAATTGGGCCAGGACTGAATTAACTTTTCAACCTCTGACAAAATTGTGTTACTATTTACTTGAAGTGGTTTATGCTTCCACAGGGCATTGCATTTGTCAGTGGGTGCAGACTCTATAATGATATCATCATTATATTTAGATGGGTGGCTGGGTTTAAAACTTTTTTTTTTTCCTTTTGCCAGAGATGGAGATAGTATGCTTGGTTATGGATATCTATCACCCTAATTCTACCATCACATCATCTTACTGCACTTCATTCCCTCCAGACATGTGTTTTCTTGACAGATGAAAGCTTTGATTTTACACAGCCACAAACCTGAGTCTTCTGCACCAGATCTTATTTATTTATATGTCCCAACTCCTACACCACAACTAAAGAGCTTCAATCTTTAAAACACTTGCCCTTTTAGCAACCCTGGCAAGGCAAGGAACGATATTATTTTCTTTAAACACAGGGGAAATGGTGGCACTGAGAGATAAGTGGCTTTTGAGAAAGCCTGCAACAAAGCAGAGACAAGAAGGAGAATTTTTCAGATAATCATAATAATCACAAGAAGTCATGGTATTCACTGTGCAATCTTAAAGTCTTAAAGTGACAGATTAAGGGTATTTGTTTGTTTCCTCCACTAAAATAAGCTTCTATTTTTCAGATAATACTGTATATTATTCCTAATTATTTATTGTTTCTATTTTTTAGAATAGGAAATGCAACAGAGATCTTTTAAATCAAGTCAGAGGAGACATGATTTTGAATTATTCTTTCTAAAACTAGCCTACTAATGCAATAAAGTGATGCTTCAGAGAGAAAGTTGTCAATCCTGTGGTTCTGTGATTAATGCATATTAAAATTCCATTTTCCAGACCTTTACAAAAATATTAGCGTTAATTAGGTAATAAGCTGATAGTATTCATTATGGTATATGGTATATTACTTATTTTCCTAGATTTCCAAGAACGTTTTGTAAAGACAGTGATCTAAAATACAGTTTGAGATGGTGGAGAAAATTCATTCTTTCCCCTTTTCTTCCCTTTCTTTTTCATTCTCTTGTCACTCTCTTTGAAATGTCTTTACACTGAAGTTAAATTAGAAAGTATTTAACCAAATTTATATTTTTCTTCCCAAAACCCATTTCAGAACAAAAGAAGAGAAACAAGCAAACAAGCAAACAAAATAACATAAGTTATAGCATAGCTTAATACAAATTTAAAATCTAGTAATAGATCCGATTCTGACATTACTGATATCACTTCTTTTTGATGTGTATTAAAAATATGGCCACAGTAGGTTAAAGGAAGCTCTGAATGAATTGAAAATCACAGCATAACACTTTGTATATGGAAAGAATTGGACAACTACTGCCAAGATTATTTGGAATTGCAGCCTCTCCCTCAGGGGAGAGGTCCATAATTCTCCAGCACCAGTCCCTGACTTCTCATCATCAGCTCAGTAGCAGTGCAAGCTTCTTCAGCTTTAATTTTTAGCCATAAACTTTCTAAACTCGTTTTTATGCCCAAGATTTTTCTCCTTTTCTTTCACCCCACAGAGCAACTTTCTGCAGTCCTCTTGTTCCAATGGCTAGAGAGCCTGCACAGGTGTTACACAACATTTATTCATCTCTCACTCACATCCATTTACTCTTGGGCAAAAAAAGATTCCTGCAGTTTGAGTGCATCTCTTCCTTTCTTGATGTTCAGCCACACAGGGTACAATTAATAACAATTGTATAACAAGATTAAAGAGTGTAAGTGGGTTTTTTGTTGTTCTTGTGTTGGATTTCTTACCCCATTTCTGTTTCAAGCATGTAGTCTAGCCTTTACTTCATGTAACCATATTGCCCCTTCTCTACCTCTGACAAAAACACTTTGTGTCACACATTCTTAAATACAATTCACCCTTTGATTACATTATTGTATCTGTGGTCACAATCATTCTGTGATAGTCTAAACCAGCCAAGACAGAATTTTTCCTGACATAGGTTCCTGTGTTCTCAGCAGAAACTCTGACTGTTCATCCCCTTGCAGTTCCCAGGTACATTCTGTTTTCTGTCCCATCATTTGTTACAGATTTATTTCATCTTTCTCCATTACAGATAGCCAATCTTCACATAACTCCCACTGAGATGTCTCAGTGCCTTGTACAATATTGTTCATATTTCTCTATCTCTACTTGCACTGACAGATCATACTGGTATTTTTCATGGTCCCTCCACACTGATGCCTAATAATCTTCCCCTGTAGCCTCCCTGCTTGAGTCCAGCTGAATCATCAGGCAGGGGCAGAAACCATTGGTATGAATTTCCTGCTCTAGTACATCAACATTACAATACAATCATTGCTCTGTGCTCACTCGCACTGTGGCTTTTCTTTTCTGGAAATATTAAATTCCAACAATCCTAAATCAAGAAAATTCCAGACTATGCACTTTGGGATTTTTTTGTTTGTTTGTTTTGCTTTTTGGTTTTTTTTTTTTGTTTTGGTTTTTTTTTTTTTTTTTTTTTTTTTTTTTTTTTTTTTTTTTTTGTTTTTTTTTTTTGTTTGTTTTTTTGGTTGTTGTTGTTGTTTTGTGGTTGTTTGTTTGTTTGTTTGTTTTTTTTTTTGTTTTGGTTTTTTTTTTTTTGTTTTTTTTTTTTTTTGTTTGTTTTTTTGGTTGTTGTTGTTGTTTTGTGGTTGTTTGTTTGTTTGTTTGTTTTTGGTTGTTGTGGGGGGTTTTTTTGTTTGTTTTTTTGGTTTGTTTATTTTTTTCCTAATTGCATATCCCCATTAAAATTCTCCTTTCTTCCAGAGCATGGATGATTTTCTCCTGCAATAGGCCTGATACCCTATTAAAACAAGACCAAGTAGCCCCATTTCATGGATTGCTTTCCCTATTCAAAACATATTTCCTAAATCATCTTATCTTCATGCATGCAATGCCATTCACTAATTTGATAGAATTTCAAATGAGAACTTTTATGTATTCAAGATTAGTGACATTTCTAAAGGTTTTTCAATATGTTTGCTCTTTATGTTGCAGAGGAAATTTCTGAAGTAACCTTTTGAAATTTCTACAGTAACCTTAGAATTTTAGGTGTCCATGTACATGACCTGCTGCCATTAAGAAGGGTTGAACTAATTAATGTGTTTCTAAGAATCTGAAAACCTAATGAAAAAAAAATGCAGAGGAGAGGAGAGGGGTCCAGAGGCCAGCTGCCAAGTGGCTTCCCCAGCGGAGATGGAGCAGCCAGTGCATCCACTGTGCACAAGGGTCAACCCCCAAGAGGCCCCAAGGGTGTTCAGCTTGCATGGGCTGAACCTCTGCACATCCCAGGGGAAGAGCAGTCCTGAGTGGAATCACCAGAAGGATTCTTGGGGAATGGTGACCTATGGAAATCAAATTTTTATGGAAATAAGCTGATGGTTTATGGGTTATTATGCAGATGTTGGGTCCATGTAAGGCAATCAGACTGTTTTCTTAAATCAGGAAGGTCTCACTGGCAAGTCCACATCCTCCCCAGGATGCAACCACGGGCATCCCCCTGAACCTGGGGAAAGAATTTGGAGGGGACCCTGCCCTGTAAGGCCTTCCCAAGGAGTTTTACACACACTCACCTCCCTCTTTCTGCAGTCTCCATCATCTCTTCCTCAGTTTTACTAATCCCTGGCTTTATTCTTTCCCACCTGGGGCTTGGCTGGTGTTTATACGGGCCTGGATTCCCTGCCATAAAAAAGCCAGACACTGCTATGGGAACCTCATGGGAACACAGTTACTAAACAGGACAAGCAAAACCTAATTTAAACAGATCCCATTAAAATAAATTCCATCAAAGAATTTGAGAGATATCATTCAGTGTGGCCTGGAAAACTGGGTGTAATTTTTATGCTAAACTATTGTAAAACAGAAATATATTTCCTCCTCCAAATAATATATAGTTTGTAGTGCCAAGTGCCTCTATAAAACCTCATATTATACCCTGTGAATTACTACAGACACATTGGTATTGCTGAAACTGGATTAAACATGGTACTGGAAAAGTCTCATTTATCTTCACGTAGATTATAAATTGAATTCACATGCTTTTTCTATTTTTTATCCTCTCTCCAAAACAGCCTTATCTTAATTTTTGCTGTTAATACACATAGGACATTTAGAGCAAAGAGAGCATAAAAAGAAAATGCAGTAACTCATGGCAATGAAAAAATACAGTTATATAGAAGAAATTTGTGGTTTCTGTTTGGGCACTAATGAAGATTAACCCGATGTGGCATCTGGAAGAATATTATTTCTTACCTGTCACCTTTTTTGCCAGTTATAAGTCACATATTTCCTATCAGTGCTGGTTATCACTCTTGTTTCCCAAAGAGAGCAGTGAACATGTTTCCTGAGGGAGCTCATTCATATTTATAGGTCCAAATTCACAGGAAAGTTTCATTAAAAAGGCAAAAAACATAGATATGTTAAAAAAAAGATTCAAAGAGACAAACATCTGCCTAGAGAAACCCCACTCTAGGCCCACGAAGATAAAAGTTTCAGCATAATTTTTCCAGGGAATAGACATCAGAGAACCCCTGCAGGCACATCTTACTGAAACAGAATATCAGACACTGGGTTCAGCTTTTTGCTCCCCAGATTAATCACCACCCACAAACTGAGCCCAGCCACACCTAACCTCAGCAGGAAACAAACCTTTTTTAAAACCCTCTCCAGGACCCTTCAGTCTTCACTCAGACTGTTCAGAATAAAGTGTCAAACCCTTGGTGGACAAGAAGATTGTGTTTCACCCTCCTAGATCAATTAAGATTTATGCTGGAGTAACCAGGCACCAGCTCCACTACGGAGTGGGAATTCATCTCTCTTTTTGAGGATTGCATCAATTTTCTGCCTTTCAGGAGGCTGCATGAAGGAAAATCAAGCCCATGAGCACAAAGACATCACAGCAATGAGGGTCAAGCCAATAATATGAGATAAATGCAGTACACACAGCAATGGAGAACAGAAATTAGACATATTTACCCCAGAAGTAACTTCTATAAGAAAAAAGTCTGCCACAACTGAGTTTGGCCAAGAAATTTGACACAGAGAAGCACTTTACCCTGTGACAAGAAGGTTTGTGGTGGATGGCCTTCCTGGCACAGCTAATCTCCTTCTAGTTGAGGAGAAAATCTCAGGAGAAACTTCTTTTAGGGTAGGAAACAAACATCTGTACCTTGCAAAAGCCTTTTGCTTCAGGCCCTGGACTGTTCAGCCCCTGGACTGGGCTTCAACACCACTAATCCCAGGTCTATGGCTCAGGCATGAGACTGCATTTCAGGCTGTCTGTCACTCTGCTGACAAAGAGGGATTGAAATGTTTATTTAAGTTCTCTATTCTCTTAAGGCTTGATTTTGACAGGGATAATTTGCTGCAGTTCATAGGGACAAAAGGGAACCACCACCACAAACACACACACACACACATCCCTTCCTCCATCTCCAGAAATCAGGCAAAATCCTAGACAACTGTAAATACTCACAGATATTTATTTCCATTACTTAATGACCCACCAGTGCCTTCTGTGCAGTCATTTGGTCTCATTCTTTTTTCTAATGTGAAGATACCCGCAGGGAAATTGCTACTAACAAGTGGCAGATCCTTCATTAGTCACAGGAAAATATATTTGCAGCCAATCACAGCTTTAATTAAGGATCTGACCCTGCTCCTAGCACAGACAATGGCAAAACAACTCCAGAGAACAGGAAGAGGCACTGCATGGAGCCCTCTTGAACCTGGGAGCAAGCTGCTTTCAAGCATATCACAATTTCCATCAATCACGGAACACAGGGCTGCAAGGGACCTCAAAGGTCTGACTGACTGGTCAATCCTTCCACTCACAAGCATGCAAACTATTCCTAAACCCTGACTGCTGCTTATCCAACCTGTCCTTACACCCCACTGCAGCCCCGGAGGCTCCTTTGTTTGTCCAGGGAATCTCTCGCCATGTTTACCTACACATAGCCTTAGAAAAATTGGATTTTATTTGTCTCTTGCTGCTGTCTGACCTAAATCTCCTCTGTGGTTTTAAATGCCTGGCGTGTCCCTGCCCAGGATCTCAATCTCTGAAGTCTCTGCTGGTATTTAGGCTGACAGAAAAAAGGTGGGAAGGTGTGGCACCTCTCAGATGTTGTGGTATTTCAGACCCACACTGGACAAACTGAGTCCATCCCAAAGCAGACCTTCCAGTGGGATGTGGTTCACCTTGGCTGGACCTTCACTGAACTTTGCAGGAACATTTGTGGCTCTCCATCTCTGACAACATGGAGCTGTTTTGATCAAGCTCAACAATTCCCTTCTTGAGTATGGTAATTGTGGCTTCAGGAGGGCTGACTTTCTGGTTTTAAACCTGCCAACGAGCTTTAAGAACAAGAAGCAGCTAGAATGATCTGCTCAAAAGAGGCAGATTTTGAATTCATTATTTATGCCAGCCTGCAGGGGGGGAAATTGTTGTTATTCTCCATTAAACACCATTTGGCGACCCAGGACTCCTCCCATTACCTGCTGAGCCAAGTTAGCATGCTGCAAGATGCAAAATAAAACTTAATTTATTATGATTAAGCACCATGTGACATGGAAACAATCCCAGCACAGCAGCGGCCAGAATTACTTTCTTTCTGAGATCTCTATCTTCCCTATCTGATACTTGTTCTTGTTTGTCGCATTGATGTTTTTCTTTCCTTTTGTATTGTTTGACTCTGTGTGGGAAGGATTACATGTGTTTTCTTTCCCCTAAAGCTTTTGCTTTCCCATGGTCTGTGTTTCCTTTGTGTTTAAGCACTGAACATACTTTGTTGTGCAAAGAATAATGAGGAGGGAAATAAAATTTAAAAAGCAAAGAAAGAAAAAAATAAATCTCCAAATCTAAGACTCTTTGTAAGTTTATTGCAATACTAAGGGAGCTTCCCTCGATGGTGTATGGCTCAGAGTCAGCTACAAAGAGCTCTGCTGCTGCTGCAGGCTCTTTCAAGCTGAAATAGGGGAAAATTGGTTTAGATATATGGAAGAAAATTTTTATTGTGAGGGTGGTGAGGCTCTGTCACAGGATGCCCAGAGCAGCTGTGGCTGCCCCATCCCTGGAAGTGCCCCAGGCCAGCTTGGAACAGCCTGGGATAGTGGAAGGTGTCCCTGCCCATGGCAGAGGGGTTGGAATGAGATGGTCTTGAATGTCCACCCCAAACCAAACCATTCTGGGATTCTGTGTTTCTACCCTCTGTTCTATCAGTGCTCTTTGCTTTCTCTGGACTAATCCACTTGCTTATCAAACTCCAGTTTTCTTTCTGCTTCAACCTGGTCCACAAGCTCCTGTGAGCTCAACTGAAATACTCTTTCATGTCTGCTATTACAACAAGATAGCCTTGATCACTGATCAGAGGCTCAGTAATGGCACCAGACCTGTTGATTTCAGGGGACTTCAAATCAAAAAGAGTCATTATTCTGATTAAGATTTAAACAATAATCCTTATTGTTATGTTTTAACCTTGATAGGCAGCTGAACATTACTCATTAGGTACTTGCAAAACACAAAGGCTAACAAATGTTAACTTTTTCTTATGGAAGCACAAGAAGATTTAAACGTTCAAATCACTGCAGCATTCAGAATCGAATAAGAAATTGAATAAAACATATTTTAAGTGAAGGTGTAGTCATGCCATAACCTTGGACCTTCAAAGAGGGTTGTACTGAAATGGTAGAGCCCCAGAGTGTCTGCATTCCTAAAGCCTCTGGTCTTGCATAATGAGGAGCTAGAACCTGCCTTTATACTGTATTCCAAAGTTATAGAAAAGCTGATTCTAGCCTAGTCTAGTCTAGTCTATTCTTCTTCTAATTTTCTTTGCTCTTTTAGCCTGTGATTTTCCAAGTACTCACCTTCATAAACAAAAAAACAAATTGCCTTTTCAGTTTCTATGTTTTGTTTATTTCTGTGCTTTAAGCAGAAAAAAAAAATATTACCATAAGCACTGCTTACAGCTGAGGAAGGAATTTTATGCCTTAATTTTCCTGAATAAAAAGGAAAGTTTTTTACTTGGTTGCCTGTGCATTTCTGCATCTCAGTTAATTACTCTAAATTTTTAACACACTTTCAAATGTCATTCACATGAGCCTACAGGGAACCCTCTAGAAGTCTTGGTTAGCTCAGATGCCACCAGCACAAATATTTTTTTCAAAACTGCCTCTGGAATTTTCCTGTTGCTTCTGCATTAGTGTGGGTGAGACAAAGAGGTAAATGTGTAACATGAACTGGATGGCTGGAGCACAGGCATTCTTTACAAAAGAACAAAAGTAGCTCATTTTGGTGAAAATAAATGCCTGCCTTTAAAGCTTAAAGCAGGGTTGGGAAGGAAAGCAAAAGATGTGGTTTAGGAGGTCCTGTTTTAGTGCTGCAGGACCAAGTTTTGGCTTTGTCGCTGCAGTGCTGCTGCTCAGCCCAAACTCACAAAAAACCACATTTGTCTCTCTAGTCACAACCTGCTCAAAAGGGAATGGGAGGCTGCAGGGGTTTAAGGGCAAAACAAGACTTTTTATGTCTACAATTCATATCCATCAAAGACAAAAGGAAACAACTTCAATATCTTATTTTAATGCTTTCGTTTATCGTGGAGTTTAGTTGCCATAAAAAGTGTATGTTTAAAATGTCCTTTAGGAGTTACAGTCCCATAAAATCTTGTAACCAAGTGACACACAGTAATGAAACTCCCTCCACAAACTACCTCAAAATGAGATTTTTTTTTTTATTATAATCATCAAATAGTTTGCCTCGAGGTATTGATGGAATTATATATAAACCTTATGTGCTGCTGCAAGACAAATAAATAGAGCAGAAGGAAAGGGAGAGGAGAGGAGAGGAGAGGAGAGGAGAGGAGTTTTTTAGTAACAGTGTCATATTGGACAGACATGAAATAAGACCCCAAAGAAAATGTTAATTTAACCATTTTTAAACAGATAGTTGCTTATGGTTATGATTTGTTACTTATCCCTCATAGCTGTAATACTGTGACAGAGGAAAAAAAAAAAAAATTAGAGGCATATTAGAATTAAAATGGCACTTCCAGTTGAGACATATTTATTGAGGCAGATAGAGCCATTCATCTAGTAAAAAGGGCTTTTGCAGCCCTTTAGGATGAAGCTTGTCATTGTTTCAATGCTTCTAAAAAGCTCAGTGCACCACACTTCACAGGCTTCACCCCTACCCTTGCTTAAACTCCTACCCTAAATTAAAATTCAGATTTATAGGACAACAAAGTTATTGAATCTTCAGCTCTGTTCTGAGTCTAGACTTTATTGAACTCCTCCATACAAATTCAGTTTTGTGCAGTTTACTTTTTGTTTGAGGTCTCAGCGTATCTAATTTATCTGACATTCAGACACCACAATTATCTGTGGAATACAGCATTTCTGCACATAATGGGTAATGTGACATATGCAAATGTTTTCTTTCCATACTTAGCTGGAGCAGTGGTAGAGATACCACTGTAATTATAACTGGGAAAATGAAGTGGATGACAGCATAATATAAACAGATAACAACTTAGGCTACTTAGAGCTCACTTTTTGTAGAATTTAGCTATCACAGTCAGGCAAAGGCAAGACCAAATGTCCTCTTTGACATTGGAGCTGTGCAGTTTTTTCATCTCCAGCCCTACATTAAAAGAGTTTTTCAGAACTTATTACAAGAAAACAAAATAAAATCTAGGCTAATATCTACAGTCATAGTATTTAATTGAATACCTACCGGATTTGGTTTTTTTCTGTAAACCACAAATATAGAAATGTCTATGGGCTTCCTTGGAAGAGGAGAGGAGAATGGTGCTCTTTACATAGCACTTTGTCTCATTGGAAAAGCCCTGACATCAAAATTTTTTCTCAATAATCAGCAGAATTTCCTTGCTTGTCATCCTCCTAGTATTTGCTCTGTTTTACAGTGAGGCATTAGAGGATTCTTCACGAATGAGTATTTGGCTCCCTAAATTTCCAGCAGCTCATGACTTTTAGGACAACTTTGGGAAGTTCTGGTCCTGGAACCTCCCCATTGTTCCACAGGAGGCAAACACCAGTGCCAGTTATGTGATGGAAAATAAAAAAAAAAAAAAAAAATTAGACATCTGACAGAATCCTTGAGCTGGGAACAGTTTCATTTTGCTGACTGCCTCAGGATGAAAAAAAAAAAAAAATCTTATTCTTAGATATATTTGCACTTTCCCCACAGGTTTCCATGAACTTTCTGCATAGCAAAACGCAGGTCTGACAGCCACCAACAGGTTAAAGGTACCTGTTGAGGGAAGGAATTTTTTTCTTTTTTTTTCCAGCTGATATTTTGGCAGTGGCATTTAGCAGGGCTTCACTAGGTGCTCCATGAGCCCAGGACACAGCACAGTGACAGTTGCCTCTGGCACTCAGCACTTGTCACCAGAGCCCTGATGATCAATGTTTCATTTGCCCTTCATGTCAGGGAGGCTGTTACATTTTTTTTGGTGATCAGATGTGAAATTTTCCTCAAGTTTGAAAGCATTAATACAACGACAGGGATTAAAGGGAGACACAGGTCGTAAGAAGAGAGGGGCAGAGGAATGGCACTTGCTTTGAAAATCAGCCAGCGGCAGGAGCAGTCACAGAAAACTTCAAGGTCCCTCCTGTCTTGTCAGTCTGCTCCAAGCACCACAACCTAGGAGGTGATGGGGTGTTTTGGTTTTTTTTTACTGGGTACCAGTGAGTGTGCAGCTGTGAGAGGTGTCAGCATGGAGACAGAATCCTGCGCCAGCCTTGTGCTCATGCTCGCTCCTGCTGATGTGCACAGTCAAGTTTAACTTTTAAAATAACAGGCTGTGACCATAGTTGCAGGAGGCCTGGTGACTAGAGATGGCTCCTGGCAAGTGAGTTGGGATGTGGCTGCCTCATCTTGAACAGCAAGGTGCTCCATCGAGACACTGAGGGGCTGGAGCGTGTCCAGGGCAGGGAACGGGGCTGGGAAGGGGCTGGAGCCCCAGGAGAGGCTGAGGGAGCTGGGAAGGGGCTGAGCCTGGAGAAAAGGAGGCTCAGGGGGGCCCTTGTGGCTCTGCACAGCTCCTGACAGGAGGGGACAGCCAGGGGGGTCGGGCTCTGCTCCCAGGGAACAGGGACAGGACAAGGGGAAACAGTCTCAAGTGTGAAAGTGGAGGTTTAGATTGGATATTTGGAAAAGTTTCTTCACCTGAAGGGTTGTCAAGCACTGTCAAGGCTGCCCAGGGAAGTGGTGGAGTCACTGTCCTGGAGGGATTTAAATCACATGTGGAACTGGCACCTGGAGACCTGCAATTTCTGGCAGTGCTGGGTAAATTGTTAAGTGATCATGGAGGTCTCTTCCAACCTAAATTGTTCACTAGCATGGCTGCAAGTTTTGGGCTACTGATGGCAGTGCCTGCAGGATCTAGGTTTTTAACAGATTTCTTAGGGCTCAGCTTACTGGTAGCTGCTGGTTAGATGCTGTTCCACAGAAGCATTTCAACAAGATTTATGGCAGCCATTCCTGTTCTCATGGAGGTCACTACCTATTTCTGCTGCTTTAATCATCTATGCTCTTAGCAAAGCTGACTGAATAGCTCAAAATGAGACAGTAATGCAATGAACTGTCTCACATCAGTTGTATCTGCAATATCTGACATATGTACCTGTTCTGCAGTGTTTTGAGAAAGATTTTTAGGTAGACAAATATAGAAATACACACACAACCTGTATGGTTTCTTTCATTTTTTTGTAACTTTGACTGTAAATTGAGTGTCAATGTTACTCCACAGTTTCCAAATATTCTTTTCCCCGTTATTAAATTTAAAAAATATTTTAAAAAAGTAGAGTATCAAAAAGACTGGTGATAATAATATAGTACACCCCTCTCAAACTGCTACAACTCTATGTATGTCTGTAGAAATATTAATCTCCAATCTAGGTAAAAGAGTATATAATAACTGTCAGGTATCTCTGGATTTTCTGTTATCCAGAGTGCAAAGGAAAACCTCACTTCTGTGACAAAGGACACTGATCTTCAGCAAAATTGCAGACTCTTACTAAAACAAACATTCTTTATTTTTCAGAATGTAGACAAAAGCAAAAACGGGGGAAAATGGAAAAAAGACAAAAGAAAGGCTAATTGCAGTCAATATGGCATTTTCCTTTATTGCACACAAGTGGCAAACACTGGGAACAAGGAGGGTTGTAAAGCAGGTAGTTATCTGCTTTTTCTATAGGGGTAACAGAAAATATCTTATCTAGTGAACTACACTCTTGAGGCAGGAATACATTTGCTTGCCAAAAGAACACAAGTTAAATATTTTAGGAGGTCTTTCTTTTTTTCACTTTGTTTCTTTAATGCTTTGTCATTAGTCCAATGCATAAATTCTTGCAGTGGCAGAGTCCAGGAACTCCTGACTGATCTCCCATTACATTTATTTCTGTTTGTTGAAAAGTGGATTTTCATGCACCATAGACCTTACAGCAAACGATTTGCAAATTTATTATTTAGACTGGTGCAGGTACATTTATTTTCTGTCTAAAAAACACAGAGTTTCTTTGTCTGACCAACCAGTGGAATGGCCGTATGGCTCTAGAAAGAGAAGTTGGATCAGCAGCTGAAAACCAGGAGTTTACAAAGAAAAAGGCTATCTGAAATGGCCTTAGTTCTCCAGGAGCTGTCAGACTGGTACTGCTGCTCATACCTGCATTTGTCACTAGGGACAGGCCAATGTGTGACCTTCACTTTGTATTTTTGGAACTTGTGCCTGTAGGGGGAAGGGAAAGAAGAACTGAGAAGAGCAGTGAAGAGAAATAATAAGTAAGAGCTCTGACAATCCCAGTGAGGTTGAAAATCTTCCCTGAGCTGAGGTGAAGGATGTTCATTGTGGTAGGAGCCCAGATTCCACAGGGAAGTGTGGGGTGCTTCCCTCCAGCCCCACTCTGTAATGGTTGGGGCACCTCCCCAAAATACTGGTTGACCCTTGTTTTTGGAGAACCCTTGTTTCACATATCCCTGGAAAGTTCTCTTACAGCTGGATATTTGAATATCAAAGGCAAGTACAACCCTTCTGTCATTCTTGAAATAGAAACAGCTTTAACAGTTTAGGGCATATTACATATTCTTAAAAAAATGCTTAACAGGTTAGGCTGGGGTCAGGTCCCCAAAGCCTGTTGCAATTTTAACTTCCTTGAGCTCCTTTTGGTCCTGTGCAGCCTCTGTTCCTTGATAAAAGAGGGATAAGTTTATGGCCTCCTGTGAGCCTCTGTGCAGGTTAATACAGCCCATATCCCTTTCCACATGCCAGGTCTGCAAAGGATTATTATTTTATGTTTTCCTGCTAAATGACAGCTTGGGTTCCATGGTCTGGTCCAGATTCTGTTGGATCTGCTGAGGATGCAGCTCAGCTGTGGTTCCTTCTTTCTCTCTACTGTGCAGCTCTCCATGGCTCTTTTAAAACTTGGTCTGCTCAATTCTTTTATGAGGAAAATGTTTCAGTTCATAAGGCACCCTGGTGCTAAGGTGCTAGTGCTTGTGCCAGTACCTACATCTTACAGAAACTGTGGATATGGCCAGTTTTACTCAAGGGCTGCCAGAACTGAAAAGCAATGATCCAATTTGTGTCAGGTGGACTGAGGACTGGATCCCATTCCTCTGGGCACGTCACTGAAGGACTGCAGCTGTAATCCCTGGAGATCACCCTCCTCAGCCACTTCCAAGCCACTGATCTCATCACACATCTCATCCACCTTTATTTTTTAAATTCCACCCCCTGAGGTTTTGTGCTTCCCCCCATCGGAAGATGTCCATTTACTGATGTGAAACATGAGCAGGTGGGGGAGATGTTCATTACCAAGGCAGACTCCAGCTCAAGGGGCCACATGCTGGTTTGTTAGCAGTGCCCCACACGAACTCACAAAGTGGATCCGTAACTACTGTGCAAAGGCAATGACATATGGAGTTCAGCATGGCTTTGTACCCAAAATGGTATTTAAACTTTCAGCCTTCAAGCAGAGACTCCAGGCTGCATCTCATTTTGCTTCTTTCTCTCCTAATTTGTAACCAGCTCTTGATTTAGTAAATGCCAGAATTCAGCTTTGAGGATGAATGAAAAAGCCTCAGGAAACTGATGACCTCCTCAATAAAAGAATACTATAACTTCACTAGATTTAATATTTCAGGTTTCTGTAAGGATTGAATTGGGTTTTTTTTTTTTTTTTTTTTTTTTTTTTTTTTTTTTTTTTTTTTTTTTGTCTTCCTTTCTGCAGGAGGAAAATGAAAGCACCTGGACTTCACAGTTGGTTTCTACCACATTGCATGCAGTGGTAGAAACAGAAAGTATCGACTTTCATTGCAAGTCAGAAATAGGCAGGTTACACACAGAAAACTTTTGAAATATCTGCTGAAGGAATATTTGCCTTTCCACAGACCATTCTTATTTAAATGGAGCTCAGAATTTAAAAGTACATACAAAATCCATCCCAAATGTATTTACACTTGCTTTCTGCTCCCCTGTACAGGAAGTTTTAAAGCATTACTGGGTTCAGCCATCTTCTCAAACTGTTTTTGGTGAAGCTGACATTGTTCCCTTCCAAACAGCAAGTGAAGATGACTCTTCAGGCACAAATTCCCATCTATTGAAGCCCTTGGGAACTCACAGGCTAAAAGTTGCTGCAAGACCAAAACTCATTACTATCTGAGGAGTTTTTTGTAAAGTTTCATATCTACTGGATCATTCAGCTGGCTAAATTATCCATGTCCAGTGCTCAGACAGGACATGAAAAGAGCTAATGACAAAAAAAATCCAAGGAATCTCTCCAATTCTTCAGCAAAAGTGTTGCCCAGCCCTGGCACAGGCTGCCCAGGGCAGTGGTGGAATCCCCATCCCTGGAGGAATTTAAAAACTGTGAGGATGTGGCACTTGGCTCACAGTCTAGCAGTGTTGTGTTAATTATGGTACTCAATGATCTTAGAGGTCTTTTATAACCTAAATGATTCTATAAGTCTGTGAAGACGGCTTTTGTCACATATTTACCTCACTGCACTACAGCTGGGGTAGGTGCCACCTGGGTTTGACCACACAGCACTGCAGCATCTTACTTGGGCAGCCACTCTGGTTTGCCCAGGTTAACAACAGCAGATACAGATAGCAAGAGCTGTGGATAATTAATTCTGTCCTACCCTATTTCTGAAACAGGTGTAAATAGTTCCCCTCCAGAGGCAGTTGTCTCCATGCACTGTCAATAAATGGAATACACATCATTAGCTTTAACTAGTTGCTATAACTTTTTAACAAGATTGTTAAGTGAAGCACTTGTTCCCTTTTCAAGTTTTACTTAAAATAAAATTTAAATTAAGGATAAGAGAAAATTTTTTTTTGAGAAAATTACTGGAAAAACATGGAAAGAATTCTGACTTTAATTTTTCACAGTGATTTTCTACACTGGGTCACAAGGTGAAAGCAAATAAAAAAAAAACATGGACTGACTTTGATCATCTTAATTTGAAACCACTTTTTTTTTAGACTTTTAGAAGGCTTATTTTGCTTTGATTTTATAATGTAAAGTCACTAAAATTTATGCATTTTATTCCTTTAATTCTGCCAGAAATATGGTATTTGAATTATTAAAAAATATAAACAATAACATCAGTCAAACCAGAGAAATGCTATCCATTTAAATTTCCTAGAATTCTCTGGTGATAATGCTTTACAACAAAACCCCCAAATAGACCTACTTGGCAAAGAAATGTAAGAAATATTACAGAGTAAGGAGTGTGAAATAAATGAGATCTCATCTGTCTATTAAGGCTGACTGCTATTTGTGAGATTGTTTTAAAAATTGATGATGAGAAGTTTTTGTTTATCAAAAGACAGCCAGAGGGGACTGTTGATGATCAGTCCTGGCTTTAAACAGCCCATTATCCTTGATCCAAAATGCAGACCTCATTGCACAGTGCAGGCAATGTCAGGCAGAGATCCACAAGAGATTCTATGAACGCTTCCAGGTATTTCCTTCACTGAAAGACAGCTTGTGCGACCCGGGGACTAATGAATGGGCTTTTGAAAAAGTGTCAGGTAAAGTTACAGTACACAAACCAACTTCTCATCAGCAAGTTCATGATGACACAAAGCTGGGAGGAGAGTCTGATACCTCAGAGGGTTGTGCAGCCCTTCCGCAGGGCCTCGACAGGCTGGGAGGGGCAGAGAGGAGCCTGCTGAAATTCAACAGAGCAAAGGCAGGTCCTGCACCTGGGAAGGAACAGCCCTGGCTCCAGCACAGGCTGGGGGTGTCCTGCTGGAGCAGCCCTGAGGAGAAGGTCCTGGGCGTCCTGGTGGACAACAGGGGGTCCATGAGCCAGCAGCGCCCTGGGGGCCAAAAGGACAATGGAATCCTGGGGTACCTTGGAAAGAGCATTCCCAGCAGGTCAGGGAGAGATCCTGCCCCTCTGCTCAGCCCTGGTGAGGCACATCTGTAGTGCTGTGTCCACGTCTGGCTCCTCAGGACAAGAGAGACAGGGAGCTCCTGGAGCAGGTCCAGAGGGCAACAAAGATGAGGAAGGGCCTGGAGCATTTCCCTGCTGAGGAAAGGCTGAGGGAGCTGGGGCTGCTCAGCCTGGAGAGGAGCCCAGCCAAGAGGGAACCCCATCCCTGTCTGTCCCTGTCTCAGGGAGGGGCAGAGCAGGGTCCAGGCTCTGCTCCAGGGCCCAGCAACGGCACCAGAGCCAGGGCAGGGACCGACCCAGGAAATTCCTCCTGGATATGAGGCAGAACTCCTGTCCTGGGCAGTTACCGAGCACTGGGACAGACTGTGCAGAGAGGGGATGGAGTCTCCCTCACTGGGGATATTCCAGACCCCTCTGGACATAATCCTGTGCCCTGTGCTCTGGGATGGCCCTGCTGGAGCAGGGAGGTGGGACCAGATCATCCACTGTGCTCCCTTCCAGTCTTAACCCATCCTGGGATTTTGTGAAATGCATCTTGTATGGGATTTGTTCCCACTAATGACAATGGAAAAGCAGATGCAGAAACACCAATTCAGGCTAATTCAAGGTTATTTTTCAGTACAGCTGCACAGGTGAACTTAGATGCAGTAAGGATCTGCAAGGCTGGCTCTTTTACACAATTATCATTTAATATTCAAAGAAGAGAAAATGTCTCTGGGGTGAAAAAACAATCATAGAGCAGCTAAGTAGAGAGAAGGGGGAGAAAACACCCCCCATAAACATACCAAAGAAAAGACTTGAGGGAGAGCAAGAATTCACATTGGCATGAGAAAAAGTTGGAATAAAGCCAGGCTGCCAGATTTGGTACCCCAAAGTGGTTTGGAAAGAAATTACATAAAGTGCAATTTATTGTTAATACTACATTAAAAAAAAAAAAAAGTGAAAACACAGTGTTTACAGTTTTAATAGTATCTTGCACTGCAGTTTTAATAGTGCCCTGCCTATGTGTATGATGGGAATTAACAATAAATAAATAACCTGAATTTAACTAAGGCAAAGCTTTAAATTCTCTTGAGATTGTTATAACCCACCTCTGAAGTCAAGGGTAACTCAGGTTCTTGTTAATAGATCCCTGGGAGGGGGTTAGGGTGAAAAGGCACTGAATGAACAATGTTTGTAAATATATACATGTAGGGTTTATTTTAGAACAGTTTGGTTGCCATGGAAAGCAGGTATGTAGCCATTTTGGTTATTATTATCTATAGAGATGAAAAAATATAAAAGCATAAAAACAACACAGAAAATGTATAAGGGAAAAGAAAGATGAAGAAATAGTAAGAAGATCTTCCCACCTGCGGATGCAGCTACAAGACTTGATTGCTGCAATTTCAGTACCCCTTGGTTGCAGTGATGGTCACTGCCTTGATGGGTCAGGGATGGGGGAAAGCCCATGGAGAGCAAAGTCCAGTGGATTGATATAAGCTCAGATTTATGTGGGAATGCCCAGGTACAACCCCTGGAAATTTTGCACTGATTGCTGCATCACTGTGGGTTACACACAGTCCTGGGGTGGAGGGCCCCAGAGATGAGTCTGGGAGCACTTCGGGGCTCTCTGATGGTCTGTGAGCCCTGCAGAGACATGACCTCTCTTTCTCACACCAACACAGTTATGCCTCATGAGAAGTCATGGAGACCTTCAGGCTTACATGGGAATGTCCTGATTTCTCACCTGGGTGGGAGTTCTGCACTGAGCCAGCTGTGTTTTTATCCTGTTTTATTGCCAGGATAAAAACAGCTATGCCACCTCACAGGATCTGTTTCTTCTTGGCCTTCTCCCTCATGTGGTTCTAAACTCAGCTTCCTCCTAAGCAAATGTTGGCTTGTGTGGTTGTGCTCTGTTGTTCACTCAGCCCTCAGCTGTTACCTTGACATAGTCAGCAAAGCCCACACTGCTTTTGCAAATCTCCAGTTACTTGAGCCATTAACCATCAACATTTCAGTCTCTCACAGGGACCTTGGGAGCTGCTCAGACAAAAGATTTTCTGCTGGGGACAGGAAACAAAAGGTGTGTGTCTCAGGCTCACTTGAGACTGTGAAACTGTTTTGCTGCTTGTCCAAGGCAGAGCCTGGAAGTTCACGACTTCAGAGTCCAGCATTACAAGTCTTTTGAGCCAATTATATGTTCTTCTCCCAAACCATAAAAGCAATTGCATCTTTTCAAGGAAGACCAAACCATATTTTCTCAAGCCCATGCATTTACACCCATTACAAGGAAATTTATGAGTAATGACACCTAGTACTGCCTTCAAAGCAAAACCCTTGGCAGAAGAGGTCAGTGTCACTATTTGCACTTTACCAGCAGGGAGAACAGGGCACAGGCAACCTCAGATTGCACAGGTGTGAGATGATTTTCAAATGATAAAATGCTTGCTCCTCAGCCTTCCCTTCTCTCTCTTTGCCTCCCAAAATCACTCTTCCATACCTGCAATCATCATTAAGTCTACCATACCTGTATTTCTTATGCATATCCACTCTGATTCACGTCCTCCTTTTTACTCAAAAGTTTCACCAAAGTATTTATAAATGCAGTGAAAACACACTGAGACTGAGGCCATTCTTCTGTGTTGTGCATTTACTGTGCACAGACAGTGCATCCTGGCCCAGATCTGCAGTTAGTGCTCTACAATTCATTGTTCTGCACTCATTCTGTCTGATTTTACATAACTGGGTAATTCACTGCATCAGTTTTAGTAAGGCATAAAATTTCCCTTCACTGATGTTGTGTTAGTATGGCTCTACTGTGCATTTTCATTACAGTTGTTCCCCAGATCTGAACTTCCTTTGGACCAATAACTCATCTTCTGACAAGCAAGTGTTGAATTTATAGCAAGAATCTGTTAGGGGAAAAAAAGCAGGGGAAAAGAAAGAAAGAGAAAAAAATGAGAAAATTTAGAAATATGGATATGCTCTGATGCTGTTAGAATTTTTTCTTGGACATTCAACGGAGAGAAGATTTTTGCAATTTCTAAATTACACAAAGTTCTCCCTATATGTTCTTCAAGCAATATGTCACCTGTGTCTCCACATTCTATAGAGACTGACATCCTCACCACCTCTCTGCTTGCAAACACCTTTTTCTGCTCTGAGTCAACCACTTCCTTATTTCCCAGGCTGCCTGCTTGCCCTACAAAGTCAAACTCAGGGTAATCACTTTAAATCCATGTGCCCCTTTCACATCAGCTGCTATTTCAGGCTGGATGAAAGGGTCATTGTTCTGTTTTGCTGGGCTTTTCTTTTTGTTTTGCCCCAGAAAGCCTCTCTCAGTGCTACCAACACACACCAGCACAGTCAGGCTTGGAGAATCCCTTTGCTCAGGTTGCTCAGGGGGGAAATTTTGGTGCATATACCAACACATAGACAGACTGGCACCACTCTGGTGCAGCAGAGGAGATGTGATATAGCCTCACAGCCTCTGTACAATGTGGTTTTCCAGTTTCTGCTGGCACTGTGAAACTGCTGAGAGGAGAGCAGTGAGCCTCACACGCTCAGCCTCCCTCGCCGGTGCTGGCAGAAGGGATGAGCAGAGCCTCTCTAGCCAGAGGCAGAAACTTTGGGAAAACAGCATACTTTGTCCAGGACACCACTATATATTGTGCTTGCCTATTTAACAATATGGCACCGGGTGAATTTCCAACTTCCTGGGATACAGCTCTTCAGCACAGCTCTGATACTGCTGTTTGTAAAGATGCAGGCAGAGCCTCCATTGTGAGATTTTGGAAACAGAGCATCCTTCTATCAAGAAACTAATACAGGAATTGATAGTTGTAAACATATAAAGGGAGTAGTTTCTACAGACAGTGAATATTTGACAACCCCCTAGAAAACATATGGATCCTGGTTTGTCAAAATATGGATGTATTTTCATCCAGATGAGAACATTTAAAACTTTTTTTGTACACAAAATACCTTTTCAATTAAAGCACTTTAGTTTTTGGGGGGTTTTGTTGGGGTTTTTTTTGGTTTTTTTTTTTTTGGTTGGTTGGGTTTTTTGGGGGGTTTTTTTGGTGTTTTTGGTTTGGTTTGGTTTGTTTGTTTGCTTGTTTGTTTTTTTAAGTGACCAACATTCTCGTTATAATAATCTGGTTGATTCAAAATTTCATCTATAATTCCTGCCTCTAAAGAGAGTTGGTTTATTACTTTTTAATAGAATTTGTCATTATAAATCATCTATAGTACCATCGTGCCTAAAGCAGTAAATGAAAATGACAATTGCATGGACTTTTATACAATTTTTAATGGGCTTTGCCCCTCACCTGGAGGGGTTTCCAAAGGGAGACATTTAATTCTTTACATCCATTTATTGTTTTGTCTCTCTAACTTTTATCCTAAGTTTGTGAGAATAGCACTGAGACTTTCCAGCTCAGTACACATCTGGGAATTAATGTCTTTGCTAAGGGGGTGGGCTAGGAGAGTTCAGTCTGGAGAATAGAAGGCTCTTCAGGAGGATCTCAGAGCACCTTCCACTATGGAAAAGGTCTACAAGAGGGCTGGAGAAGAACTTTAAACAAGAACCTGCAGTGAGAGAACAAGGGGGAACATCTTCACAATGAAAAAGGGTGGATTTAGATTAAATTTTGGGAAGAAATTCTTTACTGTGAGGGTGGTGAGGCTGTCGCACAGGTTGGATCTCACTAACACTCAGGTGATGTACTTTGCTGCCTGAATCACATTGCTCATCAAGTGCTGTCACAGAAAATGAGAGGTGGTTTCAGTTGCACCCACTCCAAAATCTAATCCAAAGACAGGGTGATTATGGAAAAGGAACCAAGAACCACAGGATCTCTAGCTGCCACTGATTTCACTGCAGGATGAAGTCTGTGCTACTGTGCTACACGTGCTGCTTTCCCATGTATGAAACTGGAATACATCTCTTGAGAAGACAGATTTCAACTTCTGACCAATAGTTTAGAGTTGAGATTGCTTTGTGGACCAAAACTTTGTGCGCTCCAACAAATTATTTAGGCTGCCTGCAGCAGGGAGCTCTGCATCAGTGCTTCACAGGAAGAAATGCCAGCCTCTGCTGGCCTCTCTAAACACTTATCTGCTAGATAAACCAGCTCTGCGTCCTGCAGCTCCTCTCCTGAGTCACGATGCTATTGAAGTAATGAGGTAGTTGAGCAACAAGGTGGCCAATACGGCCACTTCCAGGTAAAGTAAAACAAAATGTTTTTCATATGGTGCACAGGGAAATTAAATCCATTCCCAGTTCCCAGTTGCTCTGCCAGTTGTGTTGTGTATCCAGACCAGGCAGCAGAGCAGGCCAGGAATCCTGACCAAACTTTTTCTCCAGCTAATGGCAGAGCAGACCAGCAAGAGCCAAGTCACAGAAAACTGCAACAAAGACAGCCCTATATCCTTCTAACTATGACATATTCAAGGTGTGTGTCATGGAGCTGTGTCTTAATGGCATGAAATTTTGTCAGGGGAGGCTTAGGATGGATGCTAGTAAAAGATTCTTTACCCAGAGGGTGGCTGGGCATTGGAACAGGCTTCCCAGGGAAGTGGTAACAGCACTAAGCTCAAGAAGTGTTTGAACAGCAGTGTCAGCCACATGGGGTGATTCTTGGGATTGTTGTGTGCCGGGCCAGAAGCTGGACTTATTATCCTTGTTGGTCTTCCAACACAGGATATTCTATTATTCTAATGTATTTTTATATTCTCTGTCCTGTGCAGGAAGATGTTCTCTCTGACAGCATTAGCAGGAAAAATCTCTTTGTTTCACAACATCAGCAGGGAAATGACACCTGTGTTTCCAGACTTACAGGCATGTTGTGCATTCAATTCCAGCTCCTGCCTTCAGGATTTACAGTCACCTTCCCAGAAAAGTCATACAGGGAATATCAGCAGTAGAAAGGAGCTCAGAGTACTAAAAACCTGCCCCCAGAGCACAGACACAGGAAAGCTTAGACAGAGAACAATATAAATTTTAGCTATCCATCTTAAGAAGGAAATTCATCTCATCACAAGATATGGGATACTAATTGGGCTAAGTCATCTCAAACTAATAGCTGCCTGCCATATTCCTCATTCCTCAGAGTAATTTTTAATAGCCTATCCTCAGCATCTGATATTTCAACAAATAAAAATAAACAGCTCATAATAATCAAATTATGAGAACTGTAGTCTGAAGAAGTCTGGTGGCTAAGGCAGTGTCCTTATTTCCCCTGACTCGTGGGAAATGGAGGAATGGATGCTGAAGGCTGGATCCATCCAGGACTGTGTGTGGGACAAAGTTTCCCACTGAGGTCAGGTCAAGGATCCGAGTGTAGCCAAGGGAGACCTGGGCCCTGCATTCAGAGCCTCTTCTGCTTGATTTTTGTGGTGGGGACAGGGTTACACAGACTGTTTGAGATTTGCAGATATTACTCTGAGAGAGGAATCAAGATTTGTAACCCTCCAGCTGGAAAAAAGAATTTGAGAAAGGTCTGCTTTATTTTGCAGTATTTTGCAGATGTGAATATTGTCTCCTAGTCCAGAATAAGGTGTTGTAGGACACCCTTCAGGAAAAACTGGCATTTAAGACTCCTGCCAACTGTGAGCCCTTGTCTTTGATGCCAACAGAACAGTGATAGCTGCACTCTCCTAACTCTCAAGCCCTTCCTCTTGTAGTGTTTGTTCTTACACTTCAACACCTCTAGGCCACATAGATGTCACATATGGATGCACAGACATGCCACAGACAAACTGCTATCCTTGGATCCTCTTCCTGTTTCCACAGTAACCCTACAGAAACAGCCAGCAGTCAATACAGAAAATCAAAGGCAGGGATAAGTCATAATTTTCAGTTAGCAAGGAACAGATCTTGAATGCTGAGCCACTGATACACAGCATAATGTGATTTAGGGTGTTTATTATGCTAACCCAGGGCAGGAGCGTGGAGGCATACGATGTGGCAATTACAGCACACATTTGCTGTATTTGGTTGAGCAGGAGTGCAGAGGAGAGAGCAGGTAGAGAGAACTTTATGCTCACAGGCTGTTTAATGGCTTAATCCTGCTGCCAAGCCAGATTCACTTTGCTTTGTACCTGACACTTCCACTCACTCATCCAAGAGGCAGCGCTGGGACATTTATAAACAGACGCCCCATCACTACAGGCACACTTGGTATGCTAAGCTTTGTTTGGGGAAAATAACAAGAAAAGGCCAATCAAATACTTTAGCTAGGAAGTGTCAAACTCTTAATATGAATTGTACTCATTAATGTGACAAGTGTCACACTCATTGAGTCATTTTTTGAGGTTTTTTTTTTTTGGTGGCTGTCAGTATATTGATGTGTATTTCGCAAACAGTTTTTCTACCCAAACTGTTTCTCTCTAGGGAGCAGTTTAGGCAACAGTCAGATGAATTACCTTGTGAAAATTGAAAACTGTTTTTTCTATTAGTCACTCAAGGGGTAGTACTCCAAGTAAGGAGCCATAGCAGCTTTATTCCATTCTCCTCCAGGCCATCAAATCCTTTCAGATTCACATGGTACTGAATGCAGGGCTAGTGGGTGTCCCAGGCTTATTTTAAAGCATATAATCCTCAAATTAAGGACTAAAATTGTATCTATAGTAGCATGGTGAATCATGTTTACAGGACCTACACTCTGAATATTTATTTAGTATTGCTCAGTCTGGTTTTGAAACAAGATCAGGTTTTATGCTGTTGGTTTTAACCTAAAGATTGCACTGTTGGCTTGTGCACATCAGCAAAAAAAAAGGAAACCATAACAATAACATAAGCTCCACTATGTAAGAAAACTGGTGCATTGTCAGAAGATTAAAAAGTCCCTTTTGGGGGGATCAAAGCCTATCCAACTTGACTCAGAGTGACACGTCAAATTGGAAAACATAAGACTAAATATATGTTCCCGCTGTTTGTTATTTTAAAATCTTATTTGTCTCTCTAATACTTTTTCTCCCTGACACCAAACAAAATAATGTTGTTTTGAGATGGATGTTGATCACGACATCAGTGCTCTCCCTGGAAGGAATGCATGTGCCTAAAACCCAGCAGGGCACAATGTCACTCAGCTGGACTCATTAGCGTGGCAAGCAGTTTGGCATTTACATCTCTGCACCGCTCCCAGGGTAAGGCAGCTCCAGTTCAGAGCACAGCATGTGTCTGTCTGCAGCTGACAATGTAGACATGCCCTTAAAAGCCAGGCCATCCTTCAAGGAGCAAGTGGAACTGGCAGCTGTGGAGAGGTGGTGGCAGCTTTTGTCAGGCAAAGGACAAGGGCTGAGCGAGTAATTCTGGATGAAATCTCTTGATCCATTGCAGATAGTGCTTATGGCCTTGAAAAAGGTATGTATCAGCACCTGATGCACAGAAGCACAGAGGTGTCTGGGGTTCAGCTTTGCATAGAATTTAATTGCCTGAGTACACAAGGACTGAGGTCATTTAATTTCTCCCTGTTGAGACAAATCAAAGTAGGAAAAACATCAGCAGGAGACTCAAAATAGAACTCCTTCATCTTTTCATGCTTAAATCTTCCGAGAAAACTTGCCCTGCAGATGTACTCAGAACACACCTCCAGCATGCAACAGGCACTGAGCTGAGCAACCATGGCAATTTCCATCAGTAATGAGGCCGATGGGAGCACCACATCCTGCTCCAAGCCAGCTCGGTGCTCTGCAGCTCAGAGCAGGAATGATTTTATACACCTCTCTTGGTGAAAGAGCTTCAAACCCTGAACTTCTGTTTCCTAGAGAATGCCTGGCCTTTGGCAAGCTGAGGGAGAGTGGATGCCCCATCCCTGGGAGTGTTCAGGGCCAGGCTGGGCAGGGCTTTGAGCAACCTGGGATAGTGGAAGATGTCCCTGTCCATGGCAGGGGGATGGAACAAGATGATCCTTAAGATCCCTTACAAATCAAGCTGTTCTGTGACTCCATGATTTTAAGAAAAAAAAAAAGTGATAAGTATGCCTCTGTTCTTCCTGCATTACTATGTAACAAAAGAGCCAAGATTTCAGGTGTCAGTGAGCAATGAAACAGATATGTGCAGGGATGCACTGTTTAAAAAAAAAGCCCCAAAACCAAGAAACATGATCTCCCAATCAGGGATGGAATTGGAGCTGGAATATAGTGTGGAATATGGAGTTAGGAAAGCCTGTCTTGACCTTATTCAGTTGTCCAGACTTTGTCACCCAAACCCAGCAGTGGGAGAAGATCACAAATATATTTCTGTGATGGCTGAGGTGTCAATTTGTCTTCAGCATCTGCTCTGACTGCCTGGAAACCCAGCTGTTGGTACTTAACCCTTCCCACCGCCTCCACAGGAACACGGAACTCTTCCAGGGACCTGGGCACACAAGGCCTAGGTGTCCCTATGGGCTTTGTCCAGGGTCTTTCCTTGGTTCTCACATGGGATTTGAGAATTTTTTTTCTTTTTTTAACCTCCAGGGTCTGCAGTAATAGTATGTTAACAACTACAAGTTTTTTGCAGTGATAGCAAGACAGACAGGGTGTGAAATTGAGGAATCCTTCAGCATAGGCCAAAAGGCTTTTGTGTGAGTCAATGCCAAATTCCTTAGAAAAATAAGTTTCAGGTGAATTTGTCAGTGTAGGAAACGTGAGAACTTGTAATTTCGGCAGCATTTTGCAGGTTTCCCATTTCCTGGAAATCTTTCCAGGAAATCATGTGAAGGGATAACTTTACAACAGGCACTCTCCAACAACATATACAGTGGTGGGTGATGTTGCAAAGTGAACAATAGTGCTTCTGCTTTTTCCAACAAGGCTTAGTGATGATGCAATTGAAGCACCAGCCACTTTTCAATAAAAGGGTTGAATGGGCTATTATTCCTTTCAATCAATCCAAGGTTGCTCTTCATGAAGGAATAAACATTCCCTCTTTGACCTTAATAAAACAAAGAGGTCATTGTGGGAAAAAAAAAAAATCAGGGTTTTTATCAGAAAAAGAATGTTAAAAGGAGTGTCCAAAGTATGCAATTAACAAACATTAAAGCAATGAAATATTGACCCTCTTTTTTCCCCGTCTATGTTTTCCCCCTCATTTCCAAGATTTGAAGAAATAATAATGGTTCACGATCAATGGGCTTCTAATTAGAGCAGCCCACACTACACCCACAAAAATTATCTTTTGAAAAATCAATAGAGAAGGAAATGTGGGGGGAAAAAAAAAAAAAAATATATATATATATATATATATATAAGGTGTGAATTTCTCTACTTCTATTTATATTCCCACTCCTTGCAACTTCTCCCACCTTAGAGGCAGGAAAGATATCTCAGATGATAATCAAATAATTAAGATGTATGAGTTGTGCATGCCTGTGACACGTGAAATAAAGCATAATGAAGGAAACAATAGAAGCATGTAAAAAGGGCCTTCTCACCCTTAGCAATAGCATTTGCTGCCATGAACAATATTCTTAATCGGAAGAAATACTCCTTCATAACAATCATGCTGCATACAGTGATATTCACAACAGACCCAGGATGGCATGGCTGAGGAGGTATAAAAATACAGAAGTAATTCTGCTATGAAATACCTAGGAAATTACATCCTGGTGGATGTTTCTGTTGGGACTGGGTCATCACTGTTGATCCAGTTTTCACTGGAAAATAACAATAAAAGTGGAATGAACACAGAACTTCAGCCTGGTTCTGTAGATATAGATTTTATCCTAGAACTCCTGGGTGACAGTGTGTAAATTTTGAGAATTTATGAGTCTATTTCAGTAAGTATCAGAAACCAGTCCAGAAACTGAATATTTCCATGGCTGTAATGAAGGATAAAAGCTTTTTATACTAGCTTTGCCTTACCCATCCTGGTGACCTTTACCCATCCACCACCTCAACAAAAAAGTCTGTTTTTTAATTTGAGGTTGAGAGCGGGAAAAGATTGTCTGCAATGAGCACCTAGAATGAGATATAAAGATTTTGAACAGAATGAGATTGGGAAATTCAGGGACTGCATTTTTGCTTGCAAACTACCAGGCTTGATGTCAGGGCTGTGTGGATAACCAAAGAAATCTTCACAAAATGCTACATAAATAATGATGGTTACGATGCCATCTGAAGCTAGCTCAGAGTAGTCCCCTTTAACATTGCCAGGCAACAACTACTACAGGCAGGAATGTCATTGGGAAAGAATTAAATCTGAGATTTCCATCTGGCTAAAATATAGGATGATGGTGGGCAATTAGACCTTATCTGCAACCCAGACAAGCAGGGCAGGAACAGAAACATCCATCCAGAAAAACTGAACGCCCTCCTACTCTTACCACTCATGCTCTGCTTTAGCATCAGGATGTCTCAGGCTTTAAATGAAATGTCAGATTTAATTTGGCTCTGGATGCACAAGATATATGATTGCCCTTGGAGAAAGTTGATAACTCAGCTCACTCTGTGTCAAATGTGAATCTACCCAATAGCTCACTCCATAAAAAGCACAACCCAGCTTTCCCTCAACTGTGCAAATAGCCAGGCCTGCCTGCAATTTGCACAAATAGGTCCATTTTGAAAGAAAACCTTCCTATCAGAAAGGAGAAATGACTTGCTGGAAGTTGACTCCCAGTTAAATTTCCGAATGGCAGTGCTGCACATTACATTAGCATTCTGTGGCGGGGAGGCCGTTACCGCGCCCGCCGCGGATGGCCCAGCAGCGGGTGAGGAATTATGTTAAATGGCACATTTGGATTCTGTGAAGCTCTCATTTGGAAGCATGGTACAATTCCAGAGGCTTTTTAACTGCTTGGAATCCAAGCAGGGCAGAAAATACGGAGGGGATATATGTGATTATCAATGGTTTCACCATTCTTTACATCTACTGCATCTAAACCTGTGCTGAGAGAATGGAAAGAATATCTGAAATGGTTTGCAAGCCTTCTGGTTGAGATTATATTTTATAAACAGTTATTTTAAATGTATACAAGTAAACTTTTTTTTTAACTATTTACAAGAAAATAATCAGAATGTAACTTTGTACTTGCTGTGTTCATCTGGCACTAGAAAGATTTTTCGTCACTGAATTTTTCTGCAACCATTCTTTTGCAGTCATCACTCAGAAAATATTACTTCAGTCTGATAACTTTGCATTTTTTTTTGTGCTTTTGACCTCTTTATTCAGAATTGGAATGCATAATGCCTACTATGCTCCACTACTAGCATGCAAATTGCACTAGGAAAAAGATCTCAAAACTTTGTACCTTGCCATTTAGACTTTACCATTTTTGAAAGCCATGGTGGTTAAAAGTAGAGTAAGTGACAGATACTGTGCAGAAAGACATAAATAGATAGGCAATATCCTTGTCACTCACAGAACATGAGAAATGCCTCATATGCCCAAATAAAAGCTTGCAATCTAGGCTCTGCAGAGATAAGGTTACATATGTGACATTTTGTCATTTTGTTCCAAGAGCAGTGGATATCAAGTTTTACTCCTATATCTAAAAAAGTCTCTACTTTCTTAGTTAATTTAGTGGAACTCGTGCTTGAGACTGACAAGATATTCAATTAAAACCACAATCTATCCTCATTTTATTCTCTTTCTTGAACAGTGTTAGGCCCTTCTCTAGCACTCCTGCTTTGCTTCATCCTTTTTACTCCAGACTGATTTTTTTTTCTTTTTTTTCCCCCACATCCTCTCAGTGGTCTTTTGTGTCCTGAGCTCTCCATATCCCCATTCTTACTATCCCTCCTCTCCAGTCAAACCCCCCGTGAGCAGTTTTACTTTTCATTGTTGAAGAAGACAACATTTTTCTTCTCAAATTTTCATTTTCTGGTCTACCTGCATTGTGTAATTCGTGTCCTTCTAGAGCTTTTGTATTCTTCAAAGCACGAGCTCCCAGGGGTTGAAAAACTTCCCACAATAGCTTTTAATCCCTGTTTGACTCAGAATTTAAGGATGAAATGTACTATTAAACCAAGTTCGTAGGTCTTAAAATATCTCAAGAAAATTAAATTTATTTAAAGGTAGACGGAAGGACTGAAAACAAAAAGAAAAGTTCATAAATATCATTAATTATGTCAGATTTCATAAAAAAATTAAAAAGTTAAAATCATACTGAATCTAGGTCTCCCTTTTTTCTATGAATGTTTCCATATACATAAAATCCATGGCAAGTCTGTGAGCAGCTCTCAGGAACATTTGATCTCAAAGTTGTAATTTCCACTGGCCTGCATTTTTAACAATATGGTCCTTTAATACCAGCTCATTTATTTCTGCAGAACCAGTGCTCTGAACTCCTTGTTCCTCTGCAGTCCTTCCTGCATACTTATTCCTATGAAATAATTTCATTACTTTGAAATAATAGCATCAGTGCAGAGACAAACAATAATATGTTGTCACTGCAGCACAGCAAGCTCAATCTATGCCCTCCTCAAAATCTTTAACAAAATGTAACAGAAGAAAAACAGATGGCTTTGTGGCATGACCAGAAGGTGAACAAAGTCATGCCTTTTCCAAAGAGCTATAAGATTATTGTTTCTTTTCTCGCTAGGCCAATATTGATTATATGTTCCAATTTCATTCGGATATTGAATTTGTTTTATTGGGCAAACAGCTGCAGCCTCTGTTCCCCATCCCTTAGCAAATATTATTTCAAACTTCCTTTGAACTCTCATTGTGCAAGTGTGATTCTGCTGCACTCTCAAAAGGTTTTCCATTATGTGACCCTCGTCTGGGATCACACAGATGGTCCAAACATAAGTCAACACACTGATTTTACTGAAATAAGCCCTCCCCTGTGTCTTTCTTGAATCACACAGTGATTCTCCTCCCATCTTCTCTACAGCACTGGTGGCCACCATGCAAGGCAGCTAGATTGCTGTCATCAGATGGGAAAACATGCTGCCTTAATATTCTTCTCATAACAGTTAGAAATTAAAGTTTATGCTTTACCTCAAACTGAAAGACAGCAAGCACTAAAATTAGGCAGCTGATAGTTTTCTGTCACCCCACTGGAGAATACTGCAGTTGATCATTCTTCTTCAATCACAGCTTTAATTTTTTGTTTGCTTTTTTTTTTTTCTTTTTAATTATAAATGTTTCAGAAATAAATGGTGTATTTATATAGACCTTTTGACCACCACTTCACTTGCCCTCCTTTAGTTAATAATCTCTAATCTATTCCCTGATTTTTTTCCTCAGTTTTGCTTGATGAAGCAGTAGAAAGCAGACATAGAACAGAACAGGCATTGAGTCAGAAAATGTTGTAGGCAAATTGACATCACAGAACTGAAGAGATATAAATCCATCTATTTCTATTTCCATAAAAAAGAGGATGGGAAGAAAGATTACTATCATTTGGGGTGTGGTAGTTTGAGCATTTTGGGGTTTGGAGATCAATCACGGCCACAAGGCAGCTGGGAAGTGACACTATGGAGAAGCAACACCACACTGCTCTCAGGATTTCAGTCTTTTCTTAAAATTATAACAAGTTTGAAGCACTAGGATGATCTCCTCAAAATCATATTTGTTAATGTTTTGAAATGTTTAGATTTCAGCCTTTGTTTAAAAATTATTATATAGGGGAAGAAACATGCTTTTGAACAGTTTCTTAAAAAACACATACAAAACATTTTACTCTAAAGTGTTCAAAGAGGATGCCAAAATATTGTCAGAGCTTCATCCCTTCACCCAGCTATTCCTTCCTTTAAGTTTCTCTGAAAGATTGTTGTCCTAATGTATAGAAATATTTTGATTACAGTGGGACTGCATTTTTTTTTTTGTTCATGATTTCCAGGAACAATATTTCAGGAGTTTTACTATCCCAGTCAAATGAATAATCTTTTGAGGATGTCTGATAAAAGTTATTCCAGCTCCTGTGCAAAGCTAATTCTGTGAAGTACCAAGAGAATGTAAGAAACATAATAAGGTAAAAGCATATATTTTATGACCTATTCAATTTATTTTTAATTTCATTTACATGACTTTTTTTTTTCTCAGGCAGGAATGATCCCAGGAAGTTCCCCCTGAACATGACAAAGAACTTCTGCCCTTGGCAGAGGTGACCAAGCCCTGAACAATTGTGCAGAGAGGGGATGGAGTCTCTCTCACAGGGGATATTCCAGACCCCTCTGGACACAACCCTGTGCCCTGTGCTATGGGATGGCCCTGCTGGAGCAGGGGGTGGGACCAGCTGAGCCCACTCTGGTCCCTTCTGTGGGGACCCATTATGTGGTTCTGTAAATAATATTTGGATCCTCATAGCTGCATATAGGAACCCTAAAAATTCTTTCTTAATCTTACTTGTGAGGCTTCTCCAAACACATATAATTTTTACCTTTTTCAGTTTTTATGTGTGACATTTGATTAAGTAGAGTTTGAGTAAAGGATATTCTCTAGCAAAACAAACAAACTAACTAACTAACTAACTAGCTAATTAACTGCTTTCTAACTGATGTCTGCTGTTAACATTTTCCTTTCTATAAGAAGACTCAAACTTTAAGTTGCCAAGGAAAATAATTCTTAAAAGGTCTATAGCAGAAACTGAAAGTGTTATTAGGCTAACACAGGCTGAGAAATCATTTATTGGAAAGGTTTTCGGTCACTAGAACACTGACAGAAAGCTAGCATGCTTGCAAAATGAAACAAATTACTATGAAAATAATCAGCCAGTACAAGCATTTATAAATGACTTGCAAATGTATAATGAAAGTGCAAATTTTTGCCTCTTAATATGAAAGGGGGCAGACTTAAAGCGATCTGTTTCCCATCACTCCTCCAGAATCTTTGTATCTGTGGAAAAGCACATAGAGGTGAACAAAGCTTTCATATTCAGAGTCACCCATGGAATATGAGACTCATAAAATTTGACAGATATAAAAATGGAGGAAATAACCATTATATTCTGATACATTACTGAAGACACGCAAACAGGGAAAAGACCAACTAGGTTAAGTATTGGCATAAATTAAACAAAAAGCACATTTGCTCTAGCACTGGCCTTTCAAATTGAGAATGATGGCATGATTAAATAATTGAACCATCTCACCTTGCACAGTCAGACAGAATTCCAATAAGAACAGTTATTCCAAAATGGATACAAAGGCAAATCAAGCTCTTCTGCAGCTAATACAGCAACCTGCAGCTTGACTTTTTTGCTGCTTTGTGGATGTAAGCAGGATGAGAATCAATGGGTTGTTTTTCTTCAATTTTGCAAATGTGTCAATTACTCCATTAGGGCTGATCCCTTCAGCAGTAATTTTCTTTGTGATTGCTCATGTCAGGCAGTGCTGCAATAAGGTATTCCTAAATATTCCTAAGAACTAATCCCCATGTTCACCCAACACACAATTTAAAACCCAAGCATCACGTCCGGCATCTTGAAGGTGTTCTTTTTCTCTCAGGACCTTGTAATGAGCACTGCACGTGCTATGTAAGCAGCAGCAGTCCTGTCACTGAGGTTGGCACATCCCCATTGCAGCATGAGGCTCAGGATGTTCACGTGAGAGCTTGTACACAGACCTCTGTGGCACAGCGCAGGTCCCCTTGAAAGTGCAAAACTGGATTCTCACCTCATACAACCTCTCCTTAAAAACATCCAGTGAAAGAAATTGTTTCAAGGATAGTCTTCCCAAGTTTTTACATCTCTTGAGTTCTGAAATGTTAGTTTTTAGTTGTTTTTTTTTTAGTTAAAATTTAATCTGACACACTCTTCTATAGTTTTTTTTGTTTGTTTTTTTTTTTTTTAATTTTATTTTTTTATTTTTATTTTTATTAAAAAGTGCACTTAGGAGGGGTTAAGTCTATTTACCTGCAATTGCAGGTATGTACCTGTGATGGTGAGCATAAAAAAGGGGAAAGGAAGGTGCTTTGTACCTGTGATTACAAGCACACAGCTCCTTCCATTCCTGCTCTTTTACTATCACCATTGCTTCTTGGCTTGCTCTGGCTTCACCAAGCTCAGTTATTTTTATGAATTTAAGGGGCAACATTCCTTTGCAATTTTCTGTTTCACCTGTTGATTTGTGCCAGGCTGGGATTAAGTTAATTTTCCCCACAGCAGCACTCCCAGAGCTGTGCTGTGCACAGAAAGGTATTGATGACACAGCAGTGCTTTGGCTGCTCTGAGCAGCACTGGCACAGCATCAGTGACACCTCTCCAACATCCCCCTGAACTACTCTCCTGGACATGAGCAAGATACTGGGAGGGGACACAGCCAGGAATGCTAACCCAAACTGTCCCAAGAGATATCCGATACCATATGATATCTGTTTAAAAAAACAAAAACAAAACCAAAAACAAACAAACAAACAAAAAAAATCAAATCCAAAACTACAAAAAACCCAAACAAAAAAAAAACCCACCAAAAAAAACCCAAAAAAACCCCCACAAAACCAAAACAAACAAACAAACAAACAAAAAAAAAATAAAAGGGGGATGAGGGGATCTTTAATTATTACAGCATTTGTCTTCTGAAGCAACCCTTGCCTGTACTGAAGCCTGACTTCCCAAGAAGGACAGGTTGGACAGGGCTCTGAGCAACCTGATCTAGCTAAAAAATGTCCCTGGTCAATGCAGGGGTTGGAGAAGAGCACCTTTAAAGGTCCCTTACAACCCAAACTTTTCAGGGCTTCTCTGTTTTTGTCATCACCCTGCTGATGGGAAGAAAAGGACAAATCTGCTTTCCCATGCTTCTGTGTGGTGTTTTTGCTTTTGCTTTATTACAATACCTTGAACCATGAACCTTTTTTCATCCTATTTTCTTCCTCTCTGTCCAGCTGAGGGGAGTGTTGGAGCAGTTTGATGAGAACCTGGCATCCAGTCAGGACAAACCCATCACAGATTTTTTTTCATAGTAAACACAGGTATATTTAGTTATTCTTTCCAGCCTCAGGGGGAAACTAACGAATCATTATCCTTTTCCAGCTATCTGCCTGCTTTTATCCCCTTGAAGCTGATAAAAAACCCCCACTATCTATGAATATTGACGTTCTCTGATCAAGGAGATCTTTGGATCCTATTGCTGCTGCTTTTTCTTCTGCACTAAATCTTTCTATACTGCTATTTTAATGACCACTGCATGAAGAAATATTAGTAACTCTTCTCTCTCTTCAATCTCTTTTTTTTTCAGCTCTGCAGTTTGTTATTCATTCAGGGTTATTGTTTGTTTTTCAGTTTTGGGGTTTTGTTTCCTCTTCTTTGGAATTTTATAGTAGTTTTAATCAATCTCTACAAAGTTCTTTCTCATCCTTTTCTTTTTCCTGGTGGTCCCAAAAAAAGTCTGAATTTGAGCTTTCCATATTCCTGTCAACCCAAACTCTTACCATCATCTTAGTATTCTTCATATTTCCATATCCACCTGCATCAAGCTCAGAATCAGAAAGAATTTAAGTATTTGTAAATTCATTGTTGATGAGAAGTGGCCAGAGGAGGTTGCAGACAGATGTGGCTCTATCTCTCCTGGGTAACAAGGGACACAACAAGAGGAAATGGCCTCAGGTGTTGGCAGGGGAGGATTAGGTTGGGCATCAGAAAAATTTCTTCACTGAAGGGGTGGTCAGGCACTGGAACAGGCTGTCCAGGGAAGTGGTGGGATGTGTGTGTCTGTGGCACTTGGGAACCCAGCTTAGTGGTGAACATGGCAGTGCTGGGCTAATAGCTGGACTTCGTGATCCCAGAGGGTTTTTCTGACCTTAAAGAGCCAAAACTTCTACTTTCTTTAAACCACTTGCACCTATTGCCAAGATAGTTGGTTATCCTGAAAAGGTAAAACACCATGGAATTTTTTCCTTTCTTCCTCCTTTCCCATCGTTCCAAACTGAAATTATATCTTCACTCACTGCTCTAACAGCTTGGCCTGTGCAACAGCTGCCTCCTGAGAAGAGATGAGGACCTCAGGCTCACACCTTTCCAATTATGATTGGAGACTTATGACTGGAAGTAATCCTGCAAGAATATGGGGATGGGGCAAGGTAACCTTACTGTTCTCTCTCCTCCCTAAGCATTGAGGAGTTTGGGATGCACTGCAGCTCCTCCTCTCTTTGTGATGCCTGTGACAGCTCCCTGGGGACACAGCTGTCCCCGTGCCAGCCCTGCAGCGCTGCAAAGCAGGAGTGTCTGCTGATCAGGGAGTGCCTTGGCAACAAATCAGCACAAACAAAGATTCAGCTTATCGGAGCAGGGGACTAAAATGGCAAATATTCACCTGGCTTAAAGAAAAGGTATTTAAACTCCACAGAGGTGTTCATACTTGACACTGAAATTGCCCAGGCAACCACCAATGCATCATGGCCTTCTCTTCATAAAAGCCAATTATTTCCAAGGTTTGACACGGAGCAGTGAATAAGCTTTTGACATTTTGATCAGAATTATTGTTAAACAGAGAATTCTTTACAGTTTTGTGCCACCTCCTGTAAGCACAAACCACTCATTTGTGTCTAGCAGTGACGGTGAGTAGCCTACAAAAAGAAAAAGTGCATAGTAAGGTCTGCTCTTTACCTTACAGTTCACTTACAGATCTGTTCAGGGTTAAGAAGAAAGGAATAAGAAGCAGCCTGAGATCAAGAATTATGTCCTTTTCCACCATCAACTAGTCAGCTGGTGTGGGAATAAATCCTCAGCTGTGGGCATTTAGAGAAGTAGCAGGTTTTGACAACCCATATCTTAGTTTCTGAAGCCCATTTATGTTGCACCAGAGAGCAGTTCAACTTAGCTGGCAAATTAAAGGTTTTCCCTCTTCTTGCACCAGGTGGTCATCTGAAACTTAACTACTAGCCCCACATGACAGCAGACCTTGAGGACAGCTGGCAAATTAGGCCTTAGGGCTGCTTTTGAAACAGTGTGGGTATAATCTTATTCCATAAAATTATTAAGACAACAAAAGCAGTTCCCTGTGGAGGAGAATTACTGTCAGAGTATCTATAGAAATGATTCTTAGAGACAGCTCCAAGTGAGTAATTAAGTACAGCTTGTTTTATGAAACAGTAAAAAGCACGTTTTGTATTTCAAAATCTTTTGGATTTAACACTCAGAAGATAATGAGTTCACAATCTACCTACTGTTTTTTAAGACTGACTCTAATCTGCTTGAGATTTATTTCAAAATTAAGACACCTATATGAAGATGTTCACAGACCAATGGGATCTGCTTTGTATATTCAGTGGAGACTGAGCCATTCACCAAACTAGTGATGGTGTCAGGTTTTAGTTATCTCTGTGCACCTCTCTGGGGACACAAAACCTTTGTGGAGGGTGGCATCTGCTGTATGGGACCATTCCAATAAAAGTTAGACAACACCTGAGGATGCCTCAGATACTTCTGGATATCTGTGTGTGAACAACTGAGCTCTAAGCCACCACAGATCATGGCAGGAGTTGCATCTGGACACCCCCATGTGCACTGGCTGTTTAATCTGGAGCTGACTCTCATGATATTTGATTTAAACCCATAAGAATCTAAGAGGGAAGGGTTAGATTTGACATCAGGAATAAATAAGGAGGTGGGGAAGCACTGCAACAGGCTGCCCTGAGAAACTGTGGCTGCCCCATCTCTGGAAGTATTCCAGGCCAGGCTGGATAGAGCTTTGAGCAGCCCGGTCTAGTGAATGTGTCATTTTCCCTGGCAGGGGAATTGGAATTAAATTATCTTAAAGGTCCCTTCCAAACCAAATCATTCTATGATTCTCTGATTCTGTGAATTAAGACAATAGTTGACATCACAGTTAAAAGTGTCCTTAGTTTCCAAGCCGAGGGTGACTTCTGAAATCTAAAATCCCCAGTGCTCTAGGTCTCTATGGCTGTGCTCTTTCAAGAGTGCACAGCTGAAGTACAGGGAGATTGGATCACATACCTCAGAGTTGGCTGGCTCAAGCTCCTTGCACCCATATTGTGTGCAGAGGCAGAGCAAGAGCAGGAGTTGACTGTCACCTTCTTTCTTCTGCCTTTCTACTTGCCCTCTTTGCAGTGCAGAGCATGAATAAAGCTTAGGTAGCTCAGACTATCTGAGCATTCATGGTGAAATCAGGACCAAGCCAGGAAAACACAGGAGTCTGGTGTCACCTCTGTTTTTCAGTTCCTCATCCAAAAAGAAGAGATTCTGAGGGTTTTTACTCTCAACAATAATCCCTCTGAGTCTGTGTCAGTTTTGCATTATGTTTTTGTGCAATATTAAGTGAGAAGAACCCCAAGCACATTTGTGCTTCCTGACATGAGTCTACACATGAGTCAGGCACATAAATTCTCCTCTCTCCATAGTGAGCTGGTCTTTGTGCTTTGAGCAGTATCATCAAATCCTATATTTTCCCCCCTGGTCTAGGTCTTAGCTGATTCCTCCATGGTGACTGCTGCCTCTTCTCAGGCCAAAGGGCAAACAGCCAGACCCAGCAGATGTGTCCAAACAACTGGAACACCCTTATTTCCATACAACTTTCCCATTAAACAGACCTTTTTGCTCACTGCCTCTTCTGATTCACTTTTGCCAGCTGACCACCTGGAGCTGAAGGTAACATTTCATTTCAAAGGGCAGATGTCTTTGTGTGCCAGTTTATTCAAAGGTCTGTGTCTCTACCACATACAACAGAATGAAGCACAAGCATATTTCAAAATGGTTTGTATTTTCGTGTGTGTCTACAGAAAGAGCACTGTCGTCTGCATTGCTGTAATGCAGCAAATAAATAAGAGTACAGACATGGGAAGAGAAGTGAAAAGCTTATTTAAATTGTTATACAAAAAGAGTTCTAAAACACATTTCTTAAAATTAGGAAAGAGTGGTATGATGGCACAGTATTTTCACACTTGTCTGGATCTCAGATAGTTGAAATGCCTCAGTTACTGGAGTCTATTCAGGGCATAATCAGGTCCTAAGCTGTGTCTCCCAGTCAGTGTTGGGGCACCAGACACTTAAAGAGGACACAGCTGGTTAATTATGCCTTCCAGCTGTATCTAAAAATCACAGAAGGTGTTATCTATTAGCTTGTTATAGCACATCAATGAACTGGTAGTTGTTCTTTGAGCAGTTCTGCAGACATGAGAAAGAGCTATCAGCACTTTAATAGGCTAATGGAAGCTGACTGTCTTTCCTCCCTAAACAAAAGGAGCAAGAACAGCATTACTGCCCTTAGTAGTTTATGCACACAACAGAAGTGAAATAACTGGGCACATCAATTTGCCTGTGCCCTTCTTAATATATAAGAATATATATTGGGGAAAAAAAAAAAAAAAGAGCTGTGCTCCCATTCTCTTTTGCATCTGGATTAACTTTAAAAGTATTCCAGTGTTAACACAGAATCACAGAATGGTTTGGGTTGGAAAGGACATTAAAGTTCTTCTAGTTCCACCCCCTGCCATGGGCAGGGACATCTTCCACTATCCTGGGCTGCTCCAAGCCCTGTCCAGCCTGTCCTAGAACATTTCCAGGGATGGGGCAGCCATAGTATCTGTGGGCAACCTGTGTCAAGGCCTCATGACCCACACAGAAAGGATTTATTTTTTATATCTAACCTAAATTGCCCTCTTTCAGTTTAAACACATTACTTCTTTTTCTATTGCTACAGACCCTGCTAAAAATTTTGGATTTTTTTGTCCCCGTCTTTCTTATTAGGCCCATTTAGGCACTGGAAGGGGCTCTAATATCTCCCTGGACTCTTCCCCAGGCTGAACACTCCCAGCTCTCTCCACCTGCCCAGAGGGGCTCCAAGCCTTGGAGCATTTTGTGGCCTCCAAAATGCTCTGGACTTGCTCCAACAGGTCCATGGGGTCCTTGGGGACCACAGAGCAGGATGCAGCCCTGCAGGTGGGGCCTCACGAGGGAGGAGCAGAGGGGCAGAGTCCCTCCCCACCTCAGCCTGGTGGCCAGACTTCTTCTGATGCAGCCCAGGACACAGCTGGGGCTCTCTGGGCAGCCAGTGCACATGGCTGGGTCCCGTGGAGCTTCTCAACAACACCCCCAAGTCCCTCTCTCCTGGTTTGCCCTCTGCTGGGACTCTACTTGTGATTAACTTGTGATTGGGATGGCCCTGACCCAACTGCAGGATCTGGAACATGGCCAAGACTTCTCAGATATGATGGACAGTGGCTTAGCCATTAATTTCACCACTTTTCTCAGGATCTGCAGTTGTGTCTCATCAGACTCTATACAGCTTTTGTTTCCTCAGATGGTCTCAAACCCAATCTTTGACAGTGGGCAGTTCTTCATTCTCTCAGTCTTGCCTCTGCCTTCTGCACCTTGGGCAGTGTGGCCTGGAGCACCTCAGAAGCAATGAGACCTCCTGCTTCCTTGTGGAGAGGGAGCACACTTTCCCTTATCTCCTTCTAATCATCATCATATCTATAGAATCTCCTCAAGTTGCCCTTCATGCCCCATGAGAGATATAATTCTTCTAGGAGTTTATCTTTGCTAGCCTGGACCCCATCTGCTCAGACAATCTCTCTGTATTCCTCCCAGGCTACCTGTCCCTGCTTTCACCCTCTGCAGGCTTCCTTTTTTGTGTCGGAGTTTGCCCATGAGCTCCTTGTGCATCCACACAGGGTTCCTGGCATTTTTGATATTCCTCTTTGATATTCCCAACTGAAACCTCAGGGGAATAAAAAATCAAAACCCAAGGAACAGAAAAAAGAGTGCAGGATCATAACAAAAAGAACAACATGACCGGTTACAGAAGTGGAAAAAGCCTAAGGCATAAAAAACAAGCTTAGCCCTTTGTATTTGTGGTACAGTGGGACTTTTTGACGGGTTATCACTACGATACCAAGTACACAGGAAATTGGTTCTATTGTAAAACTCTGAGCCTTCAGAAAACAACCCTTACAGGCACCTTTAATCTACTGAGGCACACCAAGCCTTCTTAACTCACCCATGCAGTGGTTTGAGTAAAATCTGCAGCTGCAGCTTGTGTCCTCTGAGGTCCCAGGTAAGGGTCAGGCTTTTGCTTTTGCGTTTTGACTCTCTGATTTTTTTGCACTTGATTTTCAAAATAAAACAGAATTTTCAATTAACTCCATTGCCCACAAACTTGGGGATTTAAAAATAATCCAGCACTGATATCCAAGATAAAACTGTGAATGCTGGCAACAAGTTATTTACCTATACCACAGTCCAGAGCTTCAGTCTGGTATAGAAGGGGTTTTACTCATGCAGGTGTCCTTACAGGGGTCAATGTAGTGGGTCATCTTGTATAATGGTCATCAGGGCACCAGTGAAAAGCCATTCATTTGGAGAATAAGAGCAGAAATATTTATTCTACTTGTGTATATTTTTTTTAGCTGCAATTGAAATGGTAGAAGTTAATGCAAAAATCAACAGAAGCCCCAAGAAATTACTGGGTTTCCACAAAACATTGTCCAATGTTGATGTAAGTAGAAATGAACTCCAAGACATTTTAAAGCATACATAGCTCCAGTGAAAAGTAAGTTTGCACCAAATGGGGATGTAAACTGTGCCAAGAAATATCCATGTTTCTTCATGCTAATGCTGTTGCCTTGCAGACACACCTGCAAAGAATGAGAGTCTGTTTCTGGACATTCAACCACCAAACTCATGCTCACCTCATTTACCCTTTCATTTTATACTGCAGTAAGGAGAGCAAACTTTCTGGGACTTTTTGGCATCAAAACAAAAATGTGAAACTATTCTAAACTATCCTGGGGTTTTTGTTTTATGGTTTTGGGTTTTGATTGTTTCGGGTGGGTTTTTTTTGCAATTAAGTTAACTGAGTGGAATATAACACAGAATCACAGAATGGTTTTTTTTTTTTTTTTTTTTTTTTTTTGTTTTTTTTTTTTTTTTTTTGTTGTTTTTTTTTTGTTTTGTTTTGTTTTGTTTTTTGGGGGTTTTTTTGGGTTTTTTTTTGTTTTTGGTTTTTTTTTTGTTTTGTTTTGTTTTTGTTTTTTTGTTTTTGTTTTTGTTTTTTGGGTTTGATTTTTTTTTTTTTTTTTGCTGCAATAGGACTAGGAGAAAGGCAACCAACACAGTTAAAGGCAATGTAAAAAGGTTAAATTATGTCTGGGTGGACTCAAAAGGAAATCTTCCATTATCTCCAGAAAGGGTAGGATTTCACCCTGGAGCACTGTGAGAGAATGAGAGAAGAGAGATAGAAAACATATCATGACTTGTAAGACAGGGAAGACCCTCACAGGTAATTTCTGCTCTCCCTTCATGCAGTGAAATCTGCTCACTTAGGATCCTTGCTTTATTTGAAAGCTGCTTTTAGCTGCAGTTGCAGGTTGAGAATGCTTCAGGAGATGACAAGGTTGTTAAACCTCAAAGCCAGAGTGCAGCATGTGGAAGATGTGCCTGAACACACACAGAGATGCATTGAGGTGTGACATGGACTTTCCAAGGGACTGAAGGGCCACCAAGTCAAGAATGCCTTTTGAACAAAACTCCTAAAGACCTATTTGCTACTTAATCTGCTGAAAGCCCTCAACATTCTGTCCCACACTCTCCTAGTTTCTTCTGCATTTGGATGTCTTCAAGTCCTGCTCTTATTCCAAGGAACTTTTCCAGTGAAATTCCTTCACTCTTTAACTTAACTCCACCTTCATCTTGTCAAAATTCCTGGTCCTGACAGGGGTGGTAGAACACCTCCTCCTGCCTGCTGGCAACGACCTGCTTCCCCCCGGTGACTGTAGCCACAAACCTCTGTCAAAAGCCATTTCCCCTGAATTTATCAAGACAGCAGAAAGATTGCATAGCAAGTCTCCCATTAAATTTGTAAGGCTTCAGCCACTGACACTTGAGAAATCGTTAGCTCCTGTTCTGCACAGAAAGTCAGAGGGTGCTGGATGGTTAATCAGCTCTCTGTTTAAACATGCTGAAGATATTTAAACGTTAATTTAAGGTAGTTAATGGAGAGCTTGATAGTCAGATAGTGAGCGGATGTGTCTTAATATCACTGTGGTCTCTCCAAAATGTGTTTTACATTGCAGTGAAATAACCATATTATATTGACTTAATGAGTATAGAAAATCATTATTCCCATTACTACCAGTTTACATACTCACTCTTAACAGCAGAATTCAACCTTAGAAATTGTCCAATCTATTGCAATCTTCTGATACTGCCTGCAGAAAAATAGCAGTTATCAAATGCATCTTACTTTCTTGAAAAAAAATCTGTTTTACTCATGAGCCTTTTTAAGGTCAATCTTTACATTCTTCATCTTAATTTTTTTAATCAGCAGCTGGGGTATCCAATATTGTAATTACATGAATGAATATTTTGGCCTTTTTTTTAATGACTCTAAAATAAATACTGTAAAACACACACCATGGAAGTGATAAGGTCTATCATGAGAAATAGTGGTTGAGCTTTGTGAGGTTCATTTCTTAATCATCATGTCACGGAATGTCTGGGGTTGGAAAGGCCCTTGGAGATCATCTTGCTCCAGCCCTCTGACCTCGGTGCCTTTCACTGCTCAGGGCAGCCTGGCCTTGAACACTTGACAAAGCCTGGCCTTGAGCACTAAGCACCAGGAGGTTTTAGGACTTGCCTGCCTTTCTTCCATGTCAGCTCTATCCTAATTCAATCACAGTGTTTCACTATTCATTATTTACTTTCCTCAGACCTTCACAGATGTATTCTTACCGTAGAGTACTTTAGCTCTAAACTGCTTCAGTATGAACGACACTTTGTCCTTATGGGTCATTTTCCCTTTTCTTTTTGTCCCTGAAATGGCAGCAAATGTATTCACTTCTCCTCTGCAAATACACACACTCTTAAAAGCACATTATTGAAATCAGCAGTACTAGCAGCTATTATTTTTTCTTTTCACATTTATAGCCCTGAGAGCTTCAGCCTACAAAACAAATGAGAGACCCACAGTGGCAGTCACTCATTTTGTTTTTGTCTCAAAAAGTTTGACTGTTGTGAGGAACATATCCATGAGATCCATCACAGCAAAAATTACTATTTTCTAGTGATTTGCAGATGCATTGAACTTAATGTAAAAGAAACTGATAATCATGAGACAAAGGAAATAACACACAGAATAAAAACTCTCCTAGAGAGCTGAAATTCATACTGATGTCAGCAAAGGTGGGTGAGGATTATGATTGCAATACTTTTGTAAGTAATTACCCTCTCTAGATAATTGAAAAACTCTGCCTAAATGGTTAACAAGCTGCAATGACAGTCTGCATTTCTCTAGCACATTACAGCTCAGAAGTGCAAAATTAAACTTCATAATATCTTGAAAAAAGATGTGTTTGGATTAATGAAAAGATTATTAGCTACATGAAAGTAAACAACTTCCGGTTTTAATTTTGAAGAGTGAACCATCATCCTTCATTTCACAAAGATTCTTTCCTTCCTGCTATTTTGAGCTTAGGTCTATTTGAATTCTCTGCTAGAAGTCTTAAGTGAGAGAGACTTGGTCTTCCTACAGCTTTTTTTTAATGATTTTTTTGGGTTTTTTTAAGTGAAAAGCTTGGAATTGAAATTAGAAAATTCTTGAAGGAAAGTGTTGGAAACATACAGAGTGTTTGCACAGCAATTCCTCTGAATTAAGGAGGATTTTATTACTGATTGCAATGAAAACATCCTGTCATTAGAGAGCTATTTGAAGTTATTTAATAAAAGAGAAATATCTCTCAATTTACTTTATGCAGTAAATCAGGAAAGGTAGACCCTGGAGCTGAGTATCAACAAAAAAAAAATAATTTAAGCAATTAACAAAATCAATACTGTAAATCTTTTCAGTTCGGAAATTTCTCCTTTTAAAAAAATTAACCAAGATGGTTAAGGGCAAATAATGTAAGGGGTGTTTATGACATTCAAAGTGTGTTGCCTGAGGTTACCTTCCTGTCAAGCTGGCAGCTTGCAACTTCCCAACCTGCTGGCACAGTCCTCAAGGAGGTTGTTCTGGGGGTTTCCAAAAGAGCTGCCAAACGCACTGGCAGCTTGACTCCATGCCCAGAGAACCTCTGGCCTCACTGCTGGGCATTTTTTCCAGTGGCAGGGCTGTCCCTCAGTGCTGTGGACACAGCTGCCAAGCCTGATGGCGTGGTGGATGCCTGGAGCAGATCTGGGTCCCTCCTGGCATCCCCTGAAGCTCAGCTTCCACCTCACAGCAGTGCTGCTCTCCAGTGCCCTAAGAATTGTGATCTGGTTCACCCTGATTTGAGGATTAATTAGTGCTACTACAGCTTGCTCTTGTAACTCCTAGGGGCTAATTAATTTTTGCAGTTTTTTGTTTTGGAACAGACTGGAGCCAATGGGGTGACTTGGAGGGGAGAGGAGAGTGTGACTCCTTTGTGGTCTGGTTTGTCTCTTTTGGCTTTGTCTTTTTTCAGATCTGTCTACCTATCTGAGTTTTGCAGTGGGTAAAAAAGCAAAATAAATAAATCAATAAATAATTTAGAATTATGCAATGTTTTGATTAACCTATCTTGAGGGTTTGCTTTCTTTTTTTAATATGTTTCTTTTAACTGAAAATAATTTCATTTTACAGCACACGCCTTGTGAAATAATTGAAGTTTCCTTGCAAATGCTTGGTAATATTCACATTTATGCATTCAGTACTTAGCTCCATCATGAGACACATTGATTATTGCTTTAACTCATGTGTAATTTTTCTGCTCTCTTCATTTCAGAACTGGTTGTACTTGCAGATTCAGTAGTGGTAATTGTAGCTGGAGATTCAGTAGCAGAGTGGAAATTATCTTAAGCTTTAACTTTTTCTTGTAAATAAATAACGTTTCAGAGAAAGTTATCCCTGCTGTCCTGTCCCACATATGTGTGCAGCTTAAGCCTTGGCACCTGGGGAAGGAGCTGTGTGACAGGAGACTCATAGATTGCATGTGGCTCAAAGCAACTCATATTCAGCTAGATGAAATGTCCCTAAGCCCCACTGAGAACAACATAAATATGATTTTTTTGCCTGGTTCTTCTCCACTATAAAGCACAAAACAGTGAAAGAGGTCAGTACTGAGGCAGTGAGGCATCAGTGAGGCATCTGATTTCATAGAAAGGGTAAAAGATTTACATACTCTAATTAAAGTTTTCCTGTGGTTAGTGCTTTGTAAAAGGAACAAAAATTCCAAGATTTTTAAAGGAGCCAGCCATCAAATTCAGGACTGTGTTACTTAAGGCACTTTAGCTAGAATAAAACTGGAAAAAATAAGTAAACTGTCTTCTTATATTTTTGGATGTACCCACATGGAAAGGAGATTTCCTGACAGTAGATGACAAGACTTCAACACCTGACTTCACCCTGAAGACTCTAAAAATCAGCATCATCTGGAGGATTACCCACATTTTACTTCTTTATGTCCAGATCTGATGTTTTACTCTCATTCCACCTAGGCATGCTTTCTGTTCCATTCCTCTCGGGTAGCTGATCTAAGCGAAGCTGACCTGAAATGCACTGCGATAGAAATACATTAATTTTCATCCCATCTCTGCATCTTTGTACAGCTAGACACAGTTTCCCTGAAAAGCACTATCAGTAGAGATGTCCCTCATCTTTTCCCCTATGTCCTATTCCAATTCTCTAAAGGCAAGTGACCCAATACAGGAACAACCCTGGGGATGTTTCAGTCCAGTGTTGTGCTGTTAATTTTTATTGTCTGTACTCATTTTAGAGCAGACGTGATTCCACATCTTTGTATCTACAAGCACAGGCACTGAGCTGAGGTGACTCTTGTATTAGCTAGTTCACCAGGCTGTGGCCACAAAGTGGAGATGAAACTCTTTTTGCATCAGCAAAATTACATGAAGTGACGTGGAGAAATGTGCATTATGGCATGCTGTGAGGAGCTTAAACTGCGGGATAAAAAGCTGCAGAGGGCAGCTGAGCCCAGTCTTCCAGAAAGATTGTCAACCACAGAGATGCTAAATCACTGAGGGATGCTTAGTCTTGCTCCTGACACTCTTGACTGAATTTAATAAATGCCTCCTTCTCCGTATTTCTCAAAGAACAAAACAAGATCTGAATAGCAGAGTCCATTGTCACTCCATATGGTAAAGCAAGACAAGATGAACAGAATCCAAAGCACAGAGCAGATGATTTGCTTTGTTCTTCTTCCACCAGCTGCAACAAGGAAATCATGAGGAAGATACAATTTGTGCAGAAGAGGAAAAATCTTTGTCAGAATACAAAGTTGTTAGGCAAGCCTGTACTATGACCTGACTTTTCAATATTGAAGACCTGATTTTATTACAACCTCCACTGCATAGGTCATAGAATCATTAATGTTGGAAAAGTCCACTAAAATCATGAAGTGCAACCATTCCCTCAGCACTGCTGAGCCCACCACTAAATCTCATCCCCAAGTGTCACATCTACATGGCTTTTAAATTCTTCCAGGGATAGTGTTTCCACCATCACCCTGAACAATCTGTTCCAACAGTTTACTGCTCTTTCAGTGACAAAATGTTCCCAATATCATACTTAAACTTTCTCTGGTGCAACTTGGGGTTGTTCCCTCTCCTCCTGTCCCTGTTCCCTGGGAGCAGAGCCCGACCCCCCCGGCTGTCCCCTCCTGTCAGGAGCTGTGCAGAGCCACAAGGTCCCCCCTGAGCCTCCTTTTCTCCAGGCTCAGCCCCTTCCCAGCTCCCTCAGCCTCTCCTGGGACTCCAGCCCCTTCCCAGCTCCATTCCCTGCCCTGGACACGCTCCAGCCCCTCAGTGCTCTTCTTGCAGTGAGGGGCCCCAAACTGAATTTCCCAAAAAAAATAACACTTACTTTACTGCCTAGTAAAAGCAAGTCATGGCAATGGAAAAGTTTCTCTTTCTCATGTGATAATGAGTCTTTTAATGGGGACAGAAATGTCCTATCTGTGTCATGCAGGTTGAGAAATTTTAATGTTTCTTGCATAAATCTATTTCCTCCATACTCATCCCCCTTAATTTCATTTCTTAGGAGCAATAGGTGTGCATAGGCAGTTTTCCAAAGGAAATCTTATCAAGCCATATATTATCAAAGACATTTTAATTCCTAGACAAGGTCAAAAAGAAGTCTAGAAAAGTCTTCTGTCTCAGTCTAGAGAAGCAGAGTCAGTCCCAGGGGACATTTTGTGACTGCTTGCTTTTCCCTTGTCTTTCAATCAATAAGTAGGAGTCAATGTTTTCTATTGCATTGATATATGCTAAAAAATCCTCAACCCAACCCAAAACAAACCAACCAACCAACCAACCAACCAAAAACAAAACCAAAACAAAACCAAAACAAAAAAAAAAACTTATAGGAGGAATGAGAAACTGTACAAGCAGCCAGAAGCCAACAAAGAGGTTGTATTAAAAGCTAGAGAGCAGCACTTTCTGCCTGTCAGCTGGAGCATTGCAATTGAGTCCAGAGATGGCAGAGTCTGACAGGCTCAGAGATGTTACCAAGCAAGTTGTATCTCTTTAGGAAGAAGTCTGTGCAGCAGTTAGAGAAGATGTTGTAAAATTCTTTAACACTTAGTGTATAATCCCTATATTTGTGGGTAATGCTTAGTTTTGTACCACACAGTGCTTAGTACAAATGCCAGAGATTAATGTTGCCTTGAGTTAAATCCCTTCATCGTGACTAATAAGTCCTGTGCCAGCTATTGTTTCCTTGCTTACTCATATCAGTTGTTAATATGTGCTCACTGATATCTTAGTTTTGAGAACAGAGACACAGTGTCAGAGTAAAGAGTGATAAGAGAAGTGCATCATAACCACATAATAGAGATACTCTCAAGGAAAAACAAAGATTCATCTGAGGGTCCAGGGCTATAAAAGGGAATTTTGAGGAATCGCATGTCCCCAAACAAGCAACAAAGACCCTTAAAAGACCCTTACTCATATCAAAATAAGTTATTGGAAATAATTAGCATGTATGTATGTATCCAGGAAATTTAATGAAAAAGGAGTAGGAACATGATGAACAGGTTCTAGTTTCATGGGTATAACCTGGTCTGTTAGATTGCTGTCCATGCTTGGAGAAGAATTCCCCATGCAGCCAGCACTGTCAGATTTCTAACACAACAAATTGGTTGGAGAGTTTATTTCCCAGTTTTCGGTGCCAGACACACTGAAGGTGTCACCTTTCCCAGATTTACTAGTCACAGAGCAGAAATATTACATCAGGTTTTTCAATGTAACTGGCAATGATTATTGACTCAGCATCACCCCTGTTCTAGTGTTTCTGTGTTACTTGGTTGGGTTTTGGTTGGTAGTTTTGTTTTGGTTTTTTTAAATGCAAAAATTACAGGTAAAAATTAGCAAAATTAAGCAAATGGAAAAGCTTCAAAAACTTAATTTCTATTTGTATTTTGTTTGTGTGACCAGATTTTGGGGTGGGTGGGACGGGGACTACAGAGGTGGCTTCTTTGAGAAGCTGGCCAAAGCTTCCACTATTTCTGAGGCCAAGAAAATCTAATTGTAGTAAAGGCTCTGAGGTAATGTATTTGAGAAGAGAAAAAAGTTATTGCACAGATTTAACTGCAGGCAGAGAAGAGAGAAGTGAGAGGATGTGAGAGGAGCAGCCCTGCAGACAGGCAGGGCAGGGCAGGGCAGGAGGGGCAGGAGCTGCTCCAGGCTCTGGAGCTCAGATTCCCCTGCAGCCCCTGGAGCAGCCCAGGGTGAGGCAGCTGTGCCCCTGCAGCCCAGGGAGGGCAGGGGAGCAGAGATCCACCTGCAGCCCCTGGGGGAGCCCAGGCTGGAGCAGGGGATGCCCAGAGGAGGCTGTGGCCCCATGGGAAGCCTGTGCTGGAGCAGGATCCTGGCAGGACTTGTGACCCTGTGAGGGAACCCCTGTAGAGCCTTAAAACTCACAGTTTCCTGTTTCAAACACTATTAAGGCCACAGAAGGATTCTGCCGTGAGATAAGCATGGAAAGGAGCAGTGGAATGGTGATGGCTCCAGGCCTGGTGAGGCCTGGCTGGCACATCCTGAGTAATACATCCAAAGAAGGGTCCCCACAGCAGCAAACTGTGTGGAGAGGCAACTTGTACACATATAATTGGCCAGGCAGCATTGTTATCTTACCCTGAGTTACAGGACAGATGTCATCTGCAACCACCAATAAACACTGAAGCACAACATCTCACCCCCAAATATGCCCAGAGTATGGATTCCTGGAACTTGGACTGTAAGTTAAGCCAGTAAGTATTCATTCCTCTGTCTGCTAAGATGTATAAATAGTAAAAAAGCTTTGAAAAAGCTCTGGACCCCCACCACTAAAAAGCCTAGGGTGAAGAAGGACCAATGGAACACTGCTGGATCCATGGGTGGTGGTATCCCCTCTTTCTATTTAATCTGTCTCTCTCTCTCACTCTCCCACCCCACCTCCCCCTCCCCTCCTGAACCTTTCTTTCTTTCTTTCTTTCTTTCTTTCTTTCTTTCTTTCTTTCTTTCTTTCTTTCTTTCTTTCTTTCTTTTTTTCTTTTTCTTTCCTTTCTTTTCTTTTCTTTCTTCCTTTCTTTCTCTCTCTCTCTAACTCATATTAGCTGTTAAATAAAATCTATACTGTTGTCTTTGGGATAAGGTGTTGTTTGCACCTAACTGCAGGCAGAGCCATCTCTCTAAAAATAAGGTCATAGCATCCATGCTGAAGCAAGTTGTGCATGAAGGATCAGGCCCCATGGAAAAGTGACCCAAGCTGGAATATCTTGTGGGTGACTGCTGCTCAGGGGATGGACTCACACTGGAGAAGTTCATGGAGAACTCCCTGCTGTGGAGGGACCCCATACTGAAGCAAGGAAAGGATTCCTCTCCCTGAGCAGCAGCAGGGATGTGTGATGAGCTGACCATGAGACTCACTCCCATCACCCTGCACTGCTGAGGGGGAAGACCTAGAGCTCAGGAAGAAGGGAGGGGTGGGGGAAGGTGCTCTTATGACTTGTTTTCCTTCACATTATCCTGTTCTGATTTTGATTGGTAATAAATACAGCTAATATCCCCAAGGTGAGTCTGTTTTGATTGTGGCAATAATTGGTTTGTCATCTCTCCCGGTCTTTATCTCAATTCGTGAACCTTTTGTTACACTTTCACTCCCCTGTCCACCTGCAAAGGGGAGTGAGAAGGTGGCTTTGATGGGTGGCTTTGATGGGTGTCTGGCACCCCGCCAGGGTCAATCCACTACACTATGAACAATAAAATCTGTGCTTCTTGGACCACATTGCCATGCTGTTGAAGCAATGGGCAGAGCCACGATTACAGATTTTTCCCTTGTTTTAATGTGTGAAGGAATAAGTCATTTTCTACCATCATTTTAATAATTAATGTTTTCTAAAGCAATAAACAAACATTTTGTAAGCCTTGTACATGCTGTGAGACAAGACACACCCGTCTCTCAAGTCACGCCTTAAATCCTACAGAAACACATCCAACACAGAACAGCATCATGGAGTCATGGAGTATCTCATCATGAGGGTACAGTCTGAATTTCAGGACTGGATCTTAATTAATCTCCCAGGATTTCTTACAAAGCTCCCCTAGCATCCTGTAAGGTAGGCACTTTGCCATCCAGACCCATGCAGACTCATCCAGGCCTGTGATGTAGCTGTGTACTCGCAACTGGCTGAAACTTTCACGTGCAGGCTGAGTCCTACCTGCTGAAACTTGGTGTGCAGAGGGGTAAGCAGAAACTAAATAATCCATGACTAACATTCCCAGTTCTGCGGGAAATGTAGCCCCTTTAATGATCCAGCAGCTGGAACAAATGACTGCTCACTCATAACATACACATTGCAGTTGTCATAGAAACGCACTTAGCAACAAAGAATCCTTGACCTTTTCCCCATCTGTTTTGAGTCTTCAAAAAGGCACATTAATTTCTATATATTGATTTTTCCTCTTTTTTTCCCCCTTTTTTTTTCCACACCCAAATACCACGTTTTGTGTGGCTCCCAGACATCAGCAGAAGTCTTCCATAACTTCAGGGGCAGTACTGCAGAGGTCCTGCCTCTCCTTACCCCTGTTCAGTGTGGGGCACCAGCTAATTCCTGACAAAAAGCCTAGACTGGATATAAGTAAACATTTCTTCACTGAAAAGCTGCCCATGGCAGCGGTGGAGTCCCCATCCCTGGAGGCATATAAAACCCATGTGGATGTGGCACCAGGTGATGTGGATTAGTGCTGGGCTTGTCAGTGCTGGAGGAATGGTTGGACTTGATGGTCTGAGAGGTCTTTTACAACAGAAACAATGATATTATTCTGTATAAAGATGACTGCAAATTAGGCTGTGCAACTGACTACTCCGCCTCAACCTGCAAACTTGAAAAACAATCTGTTTCAGTTTGGGAAGGGTGAGGGAAGCTCAGAGCTCTGTGGTTTTGGATCAACCAGTACAGTAAGAGTCTGTAATTAAATCAGAGCATCCCCTTCAAATGGATGGACACCATCCAGAAAACAAGAAAATTACCAAAGGCCAACATGTATATGGCAACACGACCGTGATGAGGACAGCCTTGCTACAAAGGGCATTGCTAAATTCCAGGAAGAAACAGAGATGGATGAAATTAATCCAGACTCTGAGTAATGGTGAAATCACTGCATGTTCTGAAGGCACAAAGATTTTAGATAAAGCTTGTCTGATGTAATCACATTAGCCATCAAATTAGATCCCCAGAGTTTGGGTTTTTTTCAGTATGTATCATCACCCCATGTTTGCCATTTGAGATAAATAGAATAGACTTCATTACAAATTATTTTTTAAAATGAAAATAATAAAAGAGAAAATAAATAATTTTCCTATTTCAGTAATTTTAGAAAGGTCCTAGTGCTCAGTTTACTTTTTAATTTTACACCTCCTCTCAAATTGATGATGTTTACAGTAGGATTTTTTTTTCTCCTTTTCTCTCTACATAAAATATTATGTAATGAGAAAAGGAAAATAATACTGCACACACATGCATAAATGCACATATACGCATAAACACACAGAGAACTGGAATATCTGCTAAAAAATAAAAAAATAACTTAATGCATCTGAAGGAAAATTATTAAATGCATCATTTTCCCATTAAAACATATTTTTGAAATAATTTCAAATTGCAATTATTATCCATCTTAAATTTCTGAATTACACAACAGAGAAAGGATTGTGTAAGATCAATGGCAAGGCACTCACAGCTTTATCAAATTTATCAAATCAGTGGACCACGGTTAAGATTCAAAACATTTCTGGCAACAGCACACTTTCTTAGTGTCAGAATTTTTATTGGGAAAGGAAAAGTATGGGTTGTTATGATTTTGGAATTTGGTGAGGGATCACATCCTGGGTAATTTCTTGTCTGCAGACCTCAGCTTAAGTAATGCTGGCAAAGGAAACTTTTACCTGCATTGGAAAAAAACAACATGGCTACACCTTCCATTTGTCTGCTGTGACTGTACTAAAAGGCAAATAAAGATAAAGAGCTGTGAAGGCTTGTGGAGGAAAAAAAAAAAAAAAAAAAAAAAAGCATTTTTAGAATTGAGAAGTCCTAAGATCTAAGTGGCTTGCCTGAAGTTTAGCTAAAAAACAGATGGCACATGTCTGGGTCTAATGTATTTTTTTATGCATTAGTAAATTGCATTAACAAATGCAATGACAAACAAGCACCACAAGCACCGCAGTTGAAAGAAGAGCATGGTAGTGTAGAAAGAGAATGAAGAGATGGATTTTCAGAGCTGATATTTACATCAGCTGGCTAATGTTCAACATTTTTTAAATGTTTGGGTTTGTGTGTAAATGAAGATATCGAAATCATGATTTGGGTTCCCATTTAAAATTTATCATAGTGGTATATCTGCAAATCAATACCTGAGTGTTGATTTTGGGCAGCTCCTTCTAAAGAACTCACAATCAGAATCTCAAACCCCGTCAAAATTGATTGATTTGGTTAGCACTGGCCTGAAGTCTAATTCCATTTGTTACAGATCTGAATCCTCTGAAAAGTTGGATGGGGCTCTGACCAACCTGGTCTAGTGGAAGGTGTCCCTGGGCAGGGTTGGAATGAGACGACTTCTAAGGTGCCTCCCAACCCAAACAATTCTGTGATTCTGATTCTATGATTCTGTGATTCTGGGACTGATTCTGTGATTCTGTGATCTAGCCTACCTTTACAGCACCAGGGGCTGAAGCTGAATTTTCCATGTGTTTTCATGGAGCTTGGACCAGCCCTCTCTCCAGAGAGCTGAATGAGCCCACGTGCATCTTTTCAGTTCTACAGCACTTTTAATCTTGCTGGTATTTAAGCTGTGAGTGTGATAAACAGTTACAGCAATTGCAGATACCTCTGTTTATAGGGATTTAATGGAAACCTTCAGCATAAAATTCACCAAGCAGCACCTTGCTGTTGGGAGTAGTTACATTTTAAACACCATTAAACTTGATGGAAATCACAGCACACAGCCTCACATAAACCTTTTGGTAAACTTAAACAGGGAGGCAAATTCCTGTCTAGAATGGCTGGGACATTGTGGCACAGTTTTCTTCACCTTTTGCCCTTCCTCAGACCACCCCATTAATTAATCATGCCCACAATTAGTTAAAATATACCACCATAAATTCTACTCACTTCCCCAACTCTCTTCCCTAAGATAGGTCCTGTATTCAAGCAGGCAGCACAAAGCCACACAGAACCCTGTAACATCTGGTCTGAAACGTTTTTGGGGACAATTTATTGGTTGTATCCCTTTGGTGAGGTTCAAATGAGGGACAATTGGATGATTCTTTTAATTTGGTGGTCTCAGGAGTAACCAATTGTGTGTCCTTCTCCACCTCACCCTCTGCTTACCATCATTTGCCTTTAGTGAAGAAAAACCTAACAAAAAGGAAACCTAAAAATTCCCTTCCTAGTGCAAATAACACATAGAGAATCTGTGCTGGAAAGAGAATATTTTCAGTGGATAGTGAGTTCATTCTTTGTACAAACAGGAAAGGCCAGGTCAGTCCTGACATGAGATGAGTCACATCCACTGCCTGCTGCCCCCTCCCCAGGCAATATTGAACTGTTCAGCCTTGCAGACCCTGTTCCTGCACTCCCAGTGGGGCCAGCAGAGCCACCTTGAAACAAAGTTCTTTGCTCCCTTGATCGAGATTTCATCCCAGACTGAAAGTGGGAAAGATAATTTATTCATTTGAAATCACTGCATCAAATAATTGCATTTAAAATGCTTGCCGTCATCCTCAAGGCATGAAACATGGGCCTTGGAAGAATGAGCTTGACACACAAGGTTTTCTCTTAACCTGAAAGAAGGGCAGCACCTGTCAGTGTTAAATTTGGGTGGAAAACAACTGTTGTGTGTTACACTTGATATGGTAAGCAGTTAAATCACCTGAGGGAAAATGTCACTGATACCTGTACAGCAAAAATTAGTGTTCACAGGGAAAAAGGTGATAGTGTTCTACAGGTGTAGAAGAAAAGCAGAGCCAGGTGATTCATCACCTTTAGGAAAGGTAGGATGTTGCAAAAGGAAGGAGGAAAACAGAGCACACCTTGTATCAGTATTTTTCCTGAATCCAGGATTTTTAGTGAACAGTGCAGTTTTGAATTCCAATTCACACATTTGGTTTTTTGAACAATTTGGTGTGGGGTTGTTTGGTAGGAGTGGGGTGCAGAGTAGCCTTCCCTTGAGATTCAGACTGAGAGGTCAGAGGTAGAAAGGTTATTCAGTGAGAAATCCCCTCTCCCTGCTAGCCTGGTGCTTCTGTCCCCTGCTGAATTCCTTCTGCACAAAGCTTCCAGGAGAACACACTTTGCATGGCAGGACATACCTTGCATTCAGGTATTACCCAGGTGTCCTACAAGAAAAATCTCACAAGTTTTGAAGGCCGCATCATGAAAATAATTTATTGCGATGGCTGTGAAAATGTGTTTTCAAACATATCCACTCTTCCAGAGCAGCTTGCCTTCATCCAAAGTGTTGGCTTTTGGGAGAAGTTTCCAGGAGCTGGGGAATGCTTTGAAAAGGCTACAGAAATCTAGGAAAATCCATGGAAAATCACTTTGTATAAAAGACAGGTAGCACAGAAAGCACAGTGAAGGGGAGAATGATAGGCTGCTGTTGACTCTAAGAAATTATTCCTCCTACCTATGTACATTATAAACACAAGCAAATACACAGATAACTGTGTACACACAGTTTTGTTACACTAGGGAATGGCAAGGAATGGCTCCAAAAGTTAACACAACTGAGCCAAAACCCACCTGCAAGCACCTTTCCAGCCCAGACAAGTGAGATGCTGAAGCACCTCGATCAAGCAAACTTGACAAATAGAGGTGCAACTTCCCAGGGCCAAAAACCGAGCTGGAGTCACCCTGCTTGCTTGAGAACATGGAGAGGAGTATCCATGACCAGCTCCATTATTCCCACTACTTCTGCTCCTATTTATTTTTTTAGGAATTGTTGCAGTGACTGACTGTTACGTGTTGGGATGTGACCATACTGACAAAATACAGCAGCATATGATAAGCTACTGTCACAGCACATTAAACATTCCATCTCCTCTGGAGCATCCTGCTTGACTTGTGTGAGGGGAAACAGCCTTGGCAGGTCCCTCCCACCCTCCAGGTCACAGCTGCACCAAAACCAAAACAAAACCACGAAAGAAGATCAATGTGAGTGCTTTTCTGCCCTAAAATACTTTGAATAGTGCAAATACTGCTCTATAGGGGAAAATTGAGAGAAGCTCTATAAAGCTGAAACTTTTAAAACAACATTTTTTTTTATGAAAGAGCTAGAAATCTACAGGGTTTGAACTTTCATTGAGTTGTTCTATGCTATCTTTTTCTTTCACAATGCAAGAAATTAAAAATACACCGGTCATAATTCTGATTTCACCTTATCAGCACCATGGACTGTTAGAATTACTCCCATTTACACTAGTACAAAAGGATATTCTGACAGATCCAAGAAAACTCAGACTTATTAAAAGCAATAAATATTTGTTATGATCCCAGAGAAGCAAAATCTACTACTCTACTTGTTTTGTGTATGACTTCAGAGATTAGGGGACCCTGCTACTTAATTGCTCAGAGGGACACTAATCTTGTAAAGCTCTTTTCCTAGCAGAAGTTATCAAATAGAAGCAGGACTCCTTAATAAAATTACAGTTATTAAATTCTCCCTTTTGCTGGGAAGTTACTTGGTCCAGAAACACTTGCCAAAAACACTCTCAAAAGAAAAAATCAGGCTGCAGTATCAAGATCTGTAAAATTTAGATAAGTTAGAACTGAGGATTCATTTCACAGTTGGTTTTGTATGTGTATGTTACTTGGTCATATACACTTTTTCTTTCCCACAAATTAAATTTGCACGCCAAGCAACAGTTGAGAAAGGGAAAATTACTAAGGGGCATGTTCTAGCCAAACTGAGGTGTCAAAAATATAGTTTCCAAAATCTCTTGTGCCCATGTAGCATTTTTCAGACCAACATATACAATTTCTGATACTGATGTTACTTGCCCAGTGGTGCTTCAGCCTCTCTTGGAGAAATTCTGAGTAATTGCATGTTTTCAGTAAAACAGTGAGAAGAATGGGTTTTGCCTATAAAAAAAAGAGAAATATTTATCAATAGTTTTCCCTAAGATTGTTGTGAGACACGGCTGTAGGCATCTGGGCTGGAAATAAGCCTGCATAAATTTTGGGCAGATCATTGGTATTTTGAAATATGGTGCTGTAATAGGAGTACCTATCACAGAATCACTGAGGTTGGAAAAGACATCCAATATCATCGTGTCCAACCTACAACATATCATCCACCCCCCATCTGTTGGCAGATGACTGGGGAGTAAAAGGACCAGCACTTAGGATCCACCCCCAAAATGCTCTCCCTCTGCTTTCTCCAAAAGGCAGTGAAGGCACTTTTAACTGCTGGAGAGACCATCTGTGCTGCTAACAGCAGAGACAGGAATTGAGGAAGGAAGCTCCTTCATCAGGCTGTGGGCTGTGTTCTGCTGGCAGCTTCCTCTGAACCTGTCTGTGCCCTTCCCAGGACTGGTGCTGCTGGTGCCACCACGTCACACGGGATGCGCCAGGCAGAGCTGCCTGCCCAGGCTCTGCTCAGCTCAGCACAGCTCACTCTCCCTTGGATCCATCTCTCAAACCGTGACCAAAACAACCCATCCGACTGCTGGATGGAATGGGATTTGCTGTGGAAAACACAGCTCCTGTAGGCTGCTCATTATTAATAATTATAGCAGAATAGAAAGCACACAGCTAATTGCTGATCCCCTGCTATAACCTGATAGATTAATAGAAGCAGTTCTTTCTCCTCAGGAGAGTAGGCTCACTTTCGCATTACAAAAATAATTAAAGTGTAATCAAGTGCTGAGAAGTCACCCAGGAGGTCTGTGCATAATTGCCCACGCACACGTTTTGTCTTCTGTGCCCAAAACTGCTCACAAAGCACCAAATCTGCCCTGCCATCAGGTCCTGATTCCCCACTTGCACAGGAGAAAGGGGAAGAGTGACTTCCACAGGAGAGCTCTGCACTTTTTACATGGAAAACAATCACAGGAGACTACACTTCCCCCCAGCATATTATTTTTCCCTCTCCTGGATCACTGTTTTGGTTTAGGTGTTAAAGATTTAGGTGCCTTCCCAGTACCTAAAATAAACCCTAAGATTGCTGCAGCTCTGGAAAAAGCAGCACAAACCCCAAGCTCCAGACTAAAAGATCAATAAATCTTCTTGTGGCTTTTTTCCCCTCCCATTCTAATTATTCTTTAAACTCATAAATAATTTTGAGAAGATCCACTCACACACACTTCTCTCTCTATAACTAATCTGCAGCTTCTTTGCACTCCAGAGTGAAAATTACTGCAATTCTCATTGTTTTTCTTCCCTATGCCTGGAGGAAAAATTTCCCTGCAATGACCACGTTTTTACTCGCAGGGTTTCAGACAGGAGATCTTCATCTTCTTACGCAAGAGGCAAAATCCACTTATGAGTCCTCTTTCTTTAAAAAAAAAAAAAAAAAACCCAAAAAAAAGCAGCAAAAAAAAAAAAAAGAAAAAAATTACAAAATTATTAACTCACCAAAAGGCCGAAGTCAACAGGTTGAATTTCACGGATTTTAAATGGGAAAGAAAAGGAATAGTTGCATTGTCCTGTCTGACTTCTACAGACCACTGCCCCTGTGTTCCATATTTTATCTTGAACCCACACCACAGTTAGAAATAGGCATTTCAGTCACTTAGATTTTAAACTATTGTCTTTCACAAACGAAAGAAAAAAAAATCCAATAGCACTAATGCCAAAGGCCCTTCAGTTTCCTTGCCAAGATGTGTTCAGTGTGGGAGTCACAAAACAAAGGGGGAAAAAAATGAAAGACTTCCCCAAAGTCTGAATCAAAATGATGGTTCCCAGAAACAAAGTCTAGGGAAAGCATGTTTCAAGACCTGAAGCCAGCAGGCATTTGGTTCTGGATGTGTGGACAACAAACAATCCAGGACTCTGGAGAAAGAGGCTTCACTTTTCCATTCTTCAATACAATTCCAATTTGGCCAATGCCCTGGGGCTCCAGCTATGCTGAGGTGGTCTTCACATGCTGAACCATCTTCTGTAATTGGAGTTGAAACTTCTGGTTGATATGACTCCTTTGGCTTTATGTCTTTAAGATCCTTTGTCTTTGAGATTTTAAAAAAATTCCTGTCAAATGAAAAACTATTGAAATTGCATTTTGAAACACAATGCATTCAGTATCTCACAGAATTCCAGAATCAGTTAAGGCTGGAAGGGACCAGAGTGGGGTCATCTAGTTCCACCTCCCTGCTCCAGCAGGGCCATCCCAGAGCACAGGGCACAGGATTGTGTCCAGAGGGGTCTGGAATATCCCCAGTGAGGGAGACTCCATCCCCTCTCTGCATAGTCTGTTCCAGTTCTCAGTCACTGCCCAGGACAGGAGTTCTGCCTCAGATCCAGGAGGAATTTCCTGGCCCAGTCCCTGCCCTGGCTCTGGTGCCGTTGCTGGGCCCTGGAGCAGAGCCTGGGCCCTGCTCTGCCCCTCCCTGAGCCAGGGACAGACAGGGATGGGGTTCCCTCTCAGCTGGGCTCCTCTCCAGGCTGAGCAGCCCCAGCTCCCTCAGCCTTTCCTCAGCAGGGAGATGCTCTAGGCCCTTCCTCATCTTTGTTGCCCTCCGTTGGACCTGCTCCAGGAGCTCCCTGTCTCTCTTGTCCTGATGAGCCCAGACCTGGACACAGCACTCCAGATAAGCATTTTCCAAGGTACCTCATAGTCCTCTCAATGGCAGGAAAATTATCCCCACTGTAACTTGTCCCAAGGAAGTATTTTTAATACTTTAGGTTTTTTTAAATGAACATGACTACAGGTCAGGAGAAAGTGGTTGAAGAGTGGCCTCTGGTATGAGTCTCATTTTGATGCCGTAAGTAATTTCTTGTCAAAGCTCTGAACAGGATATTGATTCTGATTTGGGTCAAGAGTCAAGTATTTTTTTCCCACAAATGGGAATTAATACATCCAGGGAAATTCCTTTCAAAGTCTCTGCATGAAGAATGCAACTCCCACATTTCTGGGGTTTTCAGAGGGGTATAAAGAGAAGGTACAGAGGATGGAAGAGGCAGCAGTGAACATGAATGCTATTATAAAAAATTGCGCCTACTTGACTTCAATTTCACAAATATTATATCAAATTTTCACCACCTACTCTTCTGGAGTGAAATGGCTGTGCCACACTTCTGCAAAACTAATAGCACAAGAATTGTGTACAAAACGGGAATTTTTCTGTAATCTTTTTTGACACAAACAACATGCTGATTTCACATACTTTTTTTTTTTTTAAATTACTGTTTGGCTGGTGATTATTTGCAGGAGATAAAGAATGTTTGAAGGCTTCTACATTAATTAAGTTTCATCTTTTTAGACTGTTCTTTACATGTAAAGGTAATTGGTTTTAGTTGTTATAAATCTTATGTAAAATTCCTCAAGCAATAAACACAAGCTGTATCTCAGTAATTGTCTATTGACTATACTTTCCAGTATGAATTAATTTTCAATTACAAACTTCCTTTCTTATAGTATCAGGTTGGAAGTCTGCATTTTGAACATGTAAATATTCTCATCTTGTACAAATTTGTCTCATATTATACTGGAAGAAGAAGAAGATAGAAATTCACTGAGCAACCATCAGTATGAATATCAATGCAGCATGACAATAACTCATGTCAAAAAGTGCACGTCAAAACTCAGGTTTCCTCTGCAAATTCCCAGACAGCAACAAAGACACATTTCCAACCCTAATCATTTTTATTTTATTGTTACATTGTGCTCTTCTCTGCTTCATCTTTAAAAGTTAACGGTTTGATTAAGAAGAGGATCCTAAACTCAGTCAAACTTTCACAACGACCACAAATGACATCTATCCCTACTTAACTGGGAGTATTTTAGGGAGAGAGTATGGAAGTAAGACGGGGAGGATAGGCTGAACTATCATGTCTCTTTCTGCAAAGGACTACAGAAAGACTTTCACAAGTGTTTATCTGGAGTTGGATGCCTAAAGTTTGCTGATGCTTTCAGAGTCGCAACATCGCTAATTACAATTTTAGTTGTGGGATACTTTTCATGTAAAAGCAGCTGAACCCCATCTTCCAAATCTACATAACTCACCCAGCACCACAAAGTTTGGTTATGTATAAGTCATGATGACGGAGATGACAAATATCCTCCCACATCATATCTGGGGAAGAGATGAAGGCTTAGGGCCTGAAAACAGCCAACTGACCTGCTGGAGAGAGCACCAAAGCCCTCTGGGGGGAAAAAAAAGAGAGATGTTGATTCAAATGGTACAAAATGCCATAAAGGGCTAGTGCTGCTAAAAAAGGAGGTCTCTATCCTTCTTTCTTGTCCCTTCCTCACAGCCATGAGCTCCCATCCCTGCCCTGTTCTGACTCTGGCTCTAACAATTTCACTAAATAAAATAGCAGAAAACTCCTATCACTCTTTCCTGCCCTGAGACATGGGGTCTTAAGAGCTACAAAGGCAGTGCCAAACTAATGGGCAGGAGAATACACCCTGGAAGGGAAGGCCGGAAGGAGCTCCCACCCCAGTGCCACATATATGTTAGCTGCTTTTGAATCCTTTCCCTCAAAGGCTGAGGCATCACATACTTACCAAAGCCCTCTGGGGGGATCAGTTATAGTTGAATGGATTTAAGTTATGTATGTCCCATTCCCCCCTTTATGTTAAAAGTGGTTCTGCCCAGGTTGTCTCCTTCCCTGAACCCCTGTCTGTTTTCTTGTGACCTCCCCTGTTGTCCTAGCAACCAAATGTATCCTTTGTACTGTTCCTCCCTGGTGCCCTGCCTGTCACTCGGCAACCCGTCCCTTTCCTCGAGAACCTTCTCTCCAGGGGGTCGAGTGATTGGTTCAGGGGCCGGGGCTCCTCCCCAGGATACCCCAGGTTGGTCAAGCCGGGTTGTCAATTTCCCCTTGCCTGTTACCCCCTGGGCCCCTATTGGTTGGAGGCCAGGCCCCTCCTTTGTACCCCCCCCTCTTTAAAAGTGGCTGTACCCTTGTGGATTTTGTCTCTGCCTTCTGGACTTCCTCGCTCCTCCAACTCCTTATCCCTAAATAAACCCAGTTCCTCCAGGAGTCAGAGTCCGCCTTTTATCTCTTCTGCCAAGAGCTAGCCAAGTACTTCTAAGGCACACGATCTCTGTCACCGAGGATCAGAGAGTGTGCACTTTCAGCACTGCAGCTCGGGTGCCATCGGGCTCTGCTGGGCCGCCCTGAAAAGGGACACACGTGGCTGCAGCTTTACAAAGGTCTTGCAACACTCAGAGAGAGAGAATCCCTTGTGGTTTTCCACTTGCTGCCCCTAGGCTTTCCAATGGGACTCTGGGTGCCCCAGATTTCCTGTGTCTTTCCTGGAGGAGTGTCTTGGATGCCCCATAGATTCTAAAGGCCCTGGACATGTACATTAAGGCACCTGAATCTCTCTACCAGCTATCTCAAGTGATGCCACTAAAGTTCAGTCATATCAGTGACTTTAAAGGGCTGTATTCCCTCCAAGAAAAGGGGATATATTAACTCTTAATTATTGCATAAAGTGTGAAAGAGCAGAAGTGTGTTCAAAGCAGTTCCGAGTAGGAGCACACTGAATGGTTTATAAGGTATAAAATAGGAACTAATAAACAGTAGATTTCAAGCTATGTGCTCAGCACATCTGCATTTCAAATTTATGAGTTCCTATTCAGGAATGTTAATAAATTTAACTGGTTCAGGGTTATCATATTTCTGGTAGGAAAAAAAAAAAAAAAGAAAAGAATATGCAAAATATACACATATATCTGTAGATTATCCCACACTTGGGCATTTATGTAAAAAAGTATTTTTTTCTGTTCTCTGGTATTTGCCATAACTGAAAAAGGAAAAAAAAGAAAAAAAAAAGAAAAAAAAAAAAAAAAAAAAAAAAAAAAAAAAAAAAAAAAAAAAGATCAGTACTCCCTGTGCAGGAATCCTGGGAACGAGACTGAAAAGAACATAATGGTAGAGGCACATAAAAGTGAGGCTTGACCATGTCACTTGACCACTGCAACATGAAAAGCTCCATTAGTGAGATTTGTCCTTTTCCTTCTCTTTTCCTCCCTGTAGTATTTGTCCTTCAGCCTGTGAAATAAAGACGTCAGCAAACAGTGCCACCACATGGGCCCTCAGTGGAATTGTATTCACTTACTGATATCCTAGCAGGAAAGGGAAAAAGAAAAAGAAAACCCCACAATACAGCATTTCTATTAATTTCATCCTGTCTTTTCATCTCTGCTGTGGAAATTCTCTAGCAAGAAACCGAAGGTTTTATCGTGTCTTACATAATAAGGTGAAAAGACCTTGGTTTTACTTTTCAGTGCAATAACTTGGTGCTTGCAAATTTTTCACTTAGGTTAATTGTCTCTTCAGAATGCGTGATCCACACTACCGAGAGGCAGAATAAAACATTTCTGTATACTTCTAATGGATTTATTTAAAAGGATGATGTGACGAGCCAATTTACTTTTGATTTGTCTCAACCCTGGCTGTCAGAGGCCTGTGGGAGAGGGGCTGCACATGTGGTATGTCAAGGAGGCAGCTAGGAGACGATGGAGGGAAAACTTGTTTCTGGGGAGACTTTGCCTGGCAAGCAGTTCACATCTCACATGGGACAGGCAGTCAGGAAGGGAACACCAAAGACACTGAACCCTCCAGAGACACTCTGCAATCGATGGCAAAATGTCTCTACAAATGGACTACAGTGGGACACTGGACTGGGCCAGCAATCCTGCCAGCAGGTGTACTTTGGGAGGAGCCAGGGGCATAAAAAGTAACACTGCCACAAGGTCTGGGAGCTTTTGAGTCTTACATTTTTGCCCTGGCCACAGGCTACCATTTGGGTCTCTTGCCCTCACTGGCTCTTGCTTGCTGTTGTGTCTGTCCTGCCTCCCTGTGTCCACAACCAACACTCTTCCTGCTTCATCTCTGCATCCCTGCCTGAATTCCCTGTATCCAGCCCTGCCCACCTCTGAGCCTGACCACCACCATGATCCTCACTGCAACCCTGTCCAGGCCTCTGGACCTGCTGCCTGAGCGTTCCCTTGCCTCATGTCCAGTCACCTGTCGCCACAGGAGTCATTCCCAGGCAGGCAGCACTGCGAGCACTCCCCAGCCCCTGCTGGTAAAGCCCTCTTTATCCCTCTGTCTCCCCTCTCTCCCTCCCATTTTTCTTCATCTTGCTCTGTCTTTTCTAGACCTCTTTAGTAGGGCAACTCTTTTTTATTTTATTTTTTCATTACCAATGAATGGTTCTGAGATACAATGCTTGCCACGTTTGGCTTAATTTCATTCCTGACTGTGGGAGACAAGAAATCCTGTTCACTTCAGCTCTACACAAAACACTCTGGTAAAAATTCAGCTAACAGCAAGGTACAAACCTGTAACCAGAAATCAGATTGTATGGCTGGCATGTGCTTACCTCATGCCTGAGGCAGTGACTGGCTGGAGAGGTGCATGGATCAGAGAGCTGATTGGGTGAAGGGACGCATGAACAGTGAACTGCAGTGGCAGGGAGCCAATGAGTGCTTGTTTGGGTTAAGTTTAGAGTATAAAAGTGTTTAGATTCTTACAACCTTTGAGACAAGCAAGGAGGTATGTGTGTCTTTGTGCCCCATTGCCTGACCATCTATTTTTAAAATAACTTCTCACAATTCCCACAGTGTAACGCTACATTTTAATTGATGGGAGCAGCAGGCAGGACAGCCCTGGCCTAGGTGGACACAGGGAGCTGTACTGACCTCACTGCAGAGGCAACTACAAGTAATGCCAGTGCAGTCTCACAGCAAAAAGATGACATCAACTTCTCACTGATCACCTGGAACATTGATGGGTTGGATCTAGAAAATATGAAAGATCGATCTAGAGGATTCTCTACATACCTGGCTTTATACACTTGTACTTTTACAGGAGACATCCCACCACATCTCTCCCTTCTCCAGATGAAATCAGGCAATTACACTATTATTCCACGTAACATAGATGAGTATTTTACTGTCATCATGTTAAAGAAATGAAGAGTGAAGTTACTGAAACATCAGATAATACCTTTTCCAATAACTGCCATGGAGAAAAACCTTTCAGTTTCACATGTGAGCATACCTGGCATTAAACTTTGCCTTATGACCCCTCATCTGGAGATTACTAAACACACTCTAACAAATGTATAAAGCAGCTGCAAATAGTGTTAAACTAAATGCAGGAGTCCAAGTCCACCACTCTTACATTTTGAGGGGGATATGTGGTGGTTTTAAATAGCTTGGTTTTTGGTGAGGAGGGAAGAAGCCAACCACTGAAGTGATTTTTGCTGTGAGAAGCTGCTAGCAGCTTCCTCCTGGCAAAACCAATTGCCAGCTAGCTTTGAGAACAGGCACACCGATAAGACAATCACAAAAGCTGCTAATGCTTCTATGACAACATATTTAAGAAAGGCAAAAACCACAGGAACTTCTCTTTCTCCCTGCCCTTGGGGTGGTGGTGGTGGTGGTAGTGGGGGGCTGTTGGGCCCCTTCCCAGTGTGGCCAGCCAGGCCCCCTTCTTGGAGGTCATTTCTGGACCCCATGCTGGCACGGCTGCCAGGCCATGCCACCAAGGGCTACCCTGGCATCACAAGCAACCATGCAGTTGCCACCATCCCAGATTTAATAACTGATTATTAATGCTACCAGTGTTTTGAAGGAGAAAATTCAAAGAAAAACAAGCGATGGTTAGTTATCTAACAATTCTTCATGGTTTAGATACTGAATGTCAATGTACTTCGTGCTGTGACCCAGTGGCCAGGAGGATGTTTTGGCTGGAAAAGGAAACTGCAGTGGATAACTTCAGAAAGTTCAGTCTCCTCTCTTGAGAACCCCGGAAGGTGAGTGAAAGGGTCTGTCTATGCTAAATATAACTGAATGTTGTGTATGTAATACAGATATAAGCGAAACTGCAGTCTGCTATTTCAGTCCCTCATCCAGTCCAGGAGCAGCCACGTCGCCAAGACTGTGCAGCTGAAATCGGTGTGACCCAGATGGTGCCATGCAGCCATGGCAATCTCAGCATGCTTCACAATGGACTATTTGCTCGGCCACTTTTAGCCAGCTATGTTGCAGACAGGAAGACAAAAGTGGTGGCAGCAGCTTTCTCTTTTGGTGCCTCACATGAAGAAAAGGTGCAGAGTGAAGCCGGCAGCTGGTGCTTGCTCAGGAGAGAGACCTTGTGATCAGCAGTGAGAAGCACAGCAAGTGATTCCCCAGTCTGGAGCCCGGATGAGATTAACTTTTCAATGCTGCAGAACACTATAAAATCTTTTCAATTGATGGGTAGAACTCGAGAAGAGACAAACCTACAGACACCAATTCTCTCACAGATCAGAGAGAAACAAAAGGTGAAGACAAGGAGGAGATCATGGCGACACTAAGGTCAGTGCAAAGGAGAGAGGTGGGAGGAGGCGGTCCAAACCTCACAGCTGACAGTCTTCTGCAAGCTGTGGTGAGGACTACAATACAACAAACTATTTCCCTGTGATTCATGAAGTGCATGGAGGGATGCAGAATTAATCATCAGCCCGTGAGAAAAGTGTGCTCACGGTGGAATGTGTGGATGCTGAGAAGCTGTGATCTCGTGAGAGGCTTGAACAGAAAGAGAACCCTTGCTTTCAGAGACAAAGGAAGAGCCTTTATACTAGGACAGCTCATCCTTAAAAAGTGCAACCCCCTGAACTAATGGCCATAGAAAAACTGTTGTCAGAACACTGTTTTTTGCCCATGGGAGGGGCTCACATTTTAGCTTGTCAGGCAGCACTGCCATTTGTGAAAATTAAACCACACACATTGGAAAAGTTTACAATGAAATGTCACTTTCGGGAAACAACCCATGACATAGGAAAAGAGACTCCTCTCCCTAAGCTAACTGAAGAAAGATCTTTAGAAGTAACAAACTGACTAAAAATCCCATTTTTTTCCCCCGCACTGTCAGTGGGAAGGGAAGAAGGGGTGGAGTGGGGAGAAAAAGTGTTCTAAAGGTTTATTCTAGCTCTCATTATTCTTTTGTAATTCTGTTAATAAATTTTCTTTATACCTTTCTCATTGTAGAATCTAGTTATTCAGTGTTAGGTACAGTGGTTCACTACATGTACCCCCATTTTATCCCCTCATGATGGTTTCTCCCAAGTTGTTTACTCCGAAGTTTTCCCACCACTTGGCTGTCACTCAGTGTATCCATCTCCCTGTTCCTCCCCTCCTTTCCTTGTATGGTCCTGTCAATCCAAGTTGTGCTGCCCTCCTCTCCTGTCTGCCCAGATCCTCCCATTTTACTCCAGAATGTTCTGTCGATCACCCTGGTTCAAACAGTTGTTTTGTCCTTCGAGCTTCTCCCCTGTGTTAACTCTATTGGTTTTGTCAAGGTTTATGGTCAAGGAGTATGGTTTTTCCATACTCCTCCCCAAATGTTTCCCCACTGAAGCAGCTCTCTTTAAGAACCCTAGCTGGACTCCTTTTCTTCGTCACTCATCCCTGACCCATTCCTAGAATAAATCTTTGGACTGCACATGAGTGTCTTCTTTTCCCTGAGAAATGCTTTTTTGGGGCCCCTAAGGGTTGGTTTTAAGGTATGACCCTCCTTGGGAAGTTGTTTTGCGCCTTCTTTTTTACAGCGTGTGTTTTAAAGAAAATCTTTTGTGTGTTTTTGGGGGTGCTTAGTTTGGGCACTTAAAAGAATATAAGATTTAAGGTGTGACCCTCCCCAGAAGTTTTCTTCTGTAGAAAACAGTAACAATGAGTGCTTGTGCTGTGATAGGGGAATGGTACAGTGATCCATCTGCCCCCTTCCTGGATTTTTTAGAAGCTTTCAGAGCAAGAACCTTTGTGCCTGGACTGGAGTGGGCTAGGGACCATTGGCACAGCGTCCAAAGTGTCATAGACTGGGTCTCAGCCTTGTGGGCAAAAGCCAAGTGCAAGTCAGGAAAGGAGAAATCTTCCACTTGTGTGGTGTTGGGTGCTGCTCTATTTGCCACTGTACAAGAAAGGGCTGCTTGGCATTGCCAGGGGACAGCGGCAATCAAGTCCCTGAAACCGCTAGGGCAGATACTGCAAATCCATATTGCAGACCTGTAGGGAAAGCTGGAGGATAAAAGGGCGCACAGTGACAACCTGCAACAGGTTTCAGTGGATATGGTAGTGATGGGAGCTGGCATGCTGGTCCCTGTCATGATTAAGCTGAGCCCTGCTGTGGCACAGCACACTGCCAGTCCCACAGCTGCCAGTCCCAGTGAGTTAATATATTGCATTTATACTGGAAAAAATAAAGACTGAGCGAGTCAATGGTCAAATTGAGGTCACAATTAAAATTAAATGAGTAAATCAGTTCACTGTATCAATGCAATACATAATGAAATCAAATTATGGGCTTGATAGCAATTTAAATTACTAGCCTTTGGCTTCTGCTGAATTTAAGAGAGGTGTTCTCCTTCCACTGGTGTTATACCAAGAGTGCTGGCCCAACAGGTAAAGAAAGTAAATATCCTCATATATAGCTCTGGTAGATTTCCCTGGGAGACATCTAACACACAATAATGACAGCTGAAATTAAAAAAAAAAAAAAAAAAATATAGCTCTTGTTTCATTTTAACAGTGCCTCCTTGTAGGAGTCAGCCAACCTGAGGTAACCAGAGACTTAAGGCCATGGGAATAACCTTTCTAGTTTGGGTGAGGAGAAATGGCTGCTGGGAGTTTTTATGCTAATAGAGTTACTCCATATAAAATTTTTTTTGAGTTGTGATTAATGATTGGTTGGTCACATTTGACATGTACAGTTGTTTCTAGTTGTCTTTTATGACTGCACCCTTATATTCAGATCTACCTTATCTATCATTGTGTTTCCCCCATTTTTGGGTCCTTTGGAGTCGACCCCATGCAATGTGCACTATTGGTGCAGATGCAATGTGCAATGTGCATCTATTGATTGTTATTTAAAGTTCTTTTGGTTTTGGGTATCCCAATTGACCCATCCTTTTATTCGCCACACTGCTACCAGCAGGCCTGGTTCTGAGGTTGCGGAGGCCAAGACCTTGACAAGTGGCACCTGAACAGGGGCACTGATATTCAGGATTCCATTAGGTTCATGTCAGCAGGGAGAAGCTGACCTGTAGGCCATCCTCTTTCTGGTGTGAGTTTTCAAAGCCAGGCCTGGCAAGTGAATAGGTGGGTTTGGGCATCCAGAGGAGCGGCAACCCGTGGACGCCTGCCATGGAGACAGGTGAGTGGAAAGGGGAGCATCCACAGGAGGGAACCTGTGTTTCTGCATGAACAAATCATGACTATTCTGCCCTCCTGCGTCCTCCTCCTTCTTGCACCTTGGAGTACCCTGGAATGGGATACAGGGTAGAGAATAACACTAGTGTGCACAGATGAAGCCTGGGTTATACCCGTTACTCTGCTACCTAGTGTCCCTCTCTGCTTCCTCCACTCGGGGCCTGATGTTGAGGTTCATGTTTACTTCATTAAGTTGCTGTTAAATGGTTCATTCTCTTGTCCCTTCCGCCACGTTTTCCCCAAGTTGGTTTATCTCTAAGTTGTGTCATCCGTTAAATCTGTCTCTCAAGCTATTCCCTTTCCTTGTTCTAGTCCCTTCCCTGCCTATCAAGGTGACCTTGCCCCTTTTTCCTCAATGTTCCCTGCAATTGTCTCCCTGAGCCAATCCCTGACTGAAACACCCATTAGGAAATCTCCGAATTTATGATGCTTCATTGGCCCACGTGACCTTTCTCTCTCCTCCCGCCGTCCTGATTGGTCCCACGTTGTTGATGTAATACTCTTGCTCCACCCTTGAAGTTTCCCTATCGGTTGACTTTTTGTATCCACTCCCTGGTCTGTAACTGTATGTAACCTCATGCACTGAGGTGCTCAAGGCTCTTTTTCCTCACCCTCTTCACCTGGAATAAATCTCCCCTGTGTAATGTGAAGACAAAGAGGCTCTTCGTTCCTCCTTTGCCTGGTGCCTGCCATGTAACAGTATGCACTGTAGAGTTTGTAGCTCTTCAAGTGCATCTGTGGACAGAACCCACTCCCCAGCTGTTCCCCACTCCTGGCATGGCTGCCAAAGTGCTCAGAGCTATCCCGGGCTCCAGTGGGCTACATCGGCCCAAGGTGGCGAAGGCCATGCCGTCTTGGATCCTTCCCCTTCCATCCTCCCTCATTCTCTATCATCTCAACTTCCCTCCTCCTCCACCAGATATCCTTCCATGCCCTCTAACAGCTGCAATTTTGTCATGTTTTCCACCTGAACTGCCATTTTACCCCAAGGCTCTTCCCTCAGCTCCACCCCTTCTGTTTTGGGTTCCAGCTACTCCGGGGGAACCACAACTATTCCCACATGATTCCAGAACCACCATTCTCCAACATGGTGGTGCCCATGAGGCCTTAGTCCAGGCCCATGCCGGAGGTCAAGCACTGATACCCCCACCCTACCAACAATAAAAAGATTGTGTCTGGTCATTCTTCACCCTCCTCCTCCTTGGAAGAAGATCTGAGCCCTTCTGGATCCAGTGACTCCATCAATCCCTGGGAGAGGATCCGGACAACAGTGTTAAAAGAGGAGGACTGGGAGATAGTTTCTGTTGAGGCGAACACCCCATGTGTGGAGACACAAGGTTTGACCATACTACATTGAAACTATACTAAAAGAACAGAAAGAAAAGAAGGCTACAAAAAACAGGAATAGAATGCATAATAAAAATCCTGTGACTGCTCACAGTCTCGCCACAGGTGGCTATGATTGGGCATCAATTGAAAACAGTCCACATGGACCAATGGAAGATGGATCTGTTGCATTCCACAGCAGCAAATACTTACTGTTTACATTTCTTTCCTGAGGCTCCCAGCTCCTCAGGAGAGAAAAAATCCTAAGAAAGGATAAAATATCATAGCTACATGTTTCTAAATTAACTGCTGCTCTGTTACAGTATAGAAGGGGAGGTGCAAATCCTAGATCGGAGCCAGTAACATACAGGGAAGTAAAAGAACCGCGTAAAGTGGATAAGAAATAGGGGAGAGAATTGCCTTAACAACCTAGTACAGGCTACCTTCACTGCACATGGGTTAACTGTGGGGGCTGAAGAATCAGCCAGCAAAGGGTTTGCTGCTCTCCCCTGGAGGGCTGGCCGTTGAATCCCATACTTTTAGTTAGGGTGAGAAAATCTCCTACCCAGAGGCCTTTGCGAGTTGTATGTTGATTCGTTGTTGCTTACTAGTTCACTCCTTGTCACCCCACGAAGTTACCTGTATCCCATTTGCTACCAGTTTTTCCCCCACCCCTCTCCTTTCCTATATAAACCCCACTTTTTCCCTGTTGGGTGAGCTCCTGTCCCTGCCTCCCTTCACAGAGGGCCCTGCTTCCAGTAAAGGCCTTCACTCTGTGGATTGCCACACAATGTTTCCAGTCGCTTTCTCTGTGTTGCCTCAAGAGCCATTGCTGAGCTTGCTGCCGAGTTGGAAATCACTCATCTTGAGTTGGAAATCACTCATCTGGCTCGGAACGTGTCTGAGCCCCTAGGCTTTCTCAAGATGCTTCTTCATGAAGGTTGCGGCATTCGTACCATCTACGTCACCACGGCATATGGCGCCCAATGTGCAGCACTAAAGGCCCTTGAAGGAGCATCCCCTTGCAGTTCTTACTGCAGGGAGAGTCACTGTTGGAGCCACCATTCCCCGAGGAGAACCCCTTGTGTTCTAGCAAGTGCAATCCAATGGGCGACAACCAGGACCCTCACTGTTCATCCAGGGAGAAGAAAGAAGATCCCCTGAGGAGTGGCCGTCAGGTGACCACCAACCCACCGGCTTTCTGTTAGTTCTGCAGGCAGAATAATATCCAGAAACAGAGTCAGTGCAATAAAAGCAGAGCCGTGGAAGGAGATTGGGTAAAAGATGCAAACAAACCTAATTTAATATTAGAACAATTAGTGGGGGAAGGTGACTTTCAAAAGCCTTGAGACCAAGTGATTTAGATGAGACAACTTTAAAAGATGTTGCAAATGCTGGCAAGATGTCTCTTCTTGTTACCCCTGATGACAAAGTACCTGCTCAATGCTTCACCACAAGGGTCAGGTGAATCTTTTATGGAATACATAGACAAACTCAAATTAACTATCAAAATGCAAGTAGAGTCCAGAGGCTCAAAAGGAACTTCTAGTGAAGATACCCATGCCAAATGCCAATACTGAATGCAAAGGAATTGTAAGGGTCCTTCCCCTTGACCCGGAACACACCGTTGAACAAATGGTTGAAGCCTGTGCTAAACATGCCTCCACTGAGAACACTATTGCTCTAGCGGTTGCAAAGGGGGTTGCAGAAGGCATGTCCAGTGCCTGTGCTCTGGCAGCAAACCAAGACACTAATTGTTGTTTCAACTGTGGTGAACCAGGACATTTTTTTAAAGACTGTCCAGAAACCTTTTTTCCAGGACCACCACCTTCATCCCACCAACCACCACTGGCCCCTGAGAACGAACTGGCACCAGCAGCATTTGGGAAACTTCAAGCAGACCACAGGACATCAAATCAAATGCTACACTGCTCCATTCCACCATCAAGAGTGACCATCCTGCCTGCGAGACCTACTGGCAACGACCAAAAGCAGGGAGGTGGACCACACAGAGATTTGTGAGACATCGCAGCACATTCAGAAGACCCAACACATGGACCACTTCAGATGGAACCCAGCGCCAGCTAGTAACAAGACTGCCTATTCACCTTGATAATGACTGTGTTCAAAAAATACCCACAGGAAAAGCTCGTCTACTGGGGGGTCCTTCAAACATTTTAGTTCTTGGGGACACTTTTCATGGTACTAAACAAATTTACATGGTTCCAGAGGTAAAACTGTTAACCCAGAAGAAGAAATACTTACACAGCTTTCCTGCATAGACTCACCATTTTTCCTGTCTAAAAGGACATCGATGGCACAGGCCTTTATTTTACCACCCAACTGCCCAGAACATGTTCCCCTCAACCCTACCATCACGTAAGCTCAAGTTGTGGGCTCCAGCAAACTGATTGCAGAGTGTGGCCTAAAGGCCTAGAGTGTTCTGTAGAGGGGAGAAGATCCATTGCCCAGGCACGCTGGACACAGCAGCAGACATTACCATCATTGCCCGCTCCGAGTGGCCAGCTAATTAGGAACTTCGGCCTGTGGCATGGATGATTTCAGGGACTGGAGGTGTCACAACCTCCATTCACAGCAAATGAAACGTCATCATAGAAGAACCCAAGGGAAAGATGGCGACCATCAATCCATTTGTAGTGAGGGCACCAACTATGATCTGGGAGCATAGTTTTATTTTTATTTTATCCCAGTGGGGAGCCACTTTGAAAATTCCGAATTGGGATTTTTAGTGGGGGGCCGTGGCGTTGCATGTTTTTTCTTAATGTTGTTATTGTTTTTTACTAGTACAATGGTTTAATCCCTGCCCCACTCAGATGAGGCCCTCAGAATGGTTGCTTCCCAAGTTGTTTACCCCATTTTTTCTGCCACTGGGTTGCCCCTCAAAGTGATTGATCCCCTGCTCCTCCCCTAAAGCCCTTATATGCATGTGTCAATGCCTGTGGTGATGCCCAACACCGCTGGGTGTGATTGTAACCACCGCCCTTTTTTTCAAGAAGATTCTGTATCACTTATCCCCGATCTAGCCTATGATTTACCCCGAGGCCTCCTCCCTCCCCTGTGTAATTCTCATTCATTCCATTGCATTTCACACCTCTCCCCGTACCTTTGCCTATTGGCTATCTTATGTTTGCACCCCTTACACCCACTGCAGCCGCGTGTGTCCCTTTTCAGGGTGGCCCAACCGAGCCCGATGGCACCCGAGCTGCAGCGCTGAATGTGCACACTCTCTGACTCGCTGTGACAGAGCAGAGATCGTGTGCCTTAGAAGGCCTTGGCTAGCTCTGGCAGAAGATACAAAGGCGGACTCTGACTTCTGGAGGAACTGGGTTTATTGAGGAATGGGGAGTTGGAGGAGCGAGGAAATCCAGAAGACAGAGACGAAGTTCACAAGGGTACAGCTTCTTTTAAGGAGGGGTGGGTACAAAGGAGGGGCCTGGCCTCCAACCAATGGAGGACCAGGGGGTAACAGGCAAGGGGAAATTGACAACCCGGCTTCACCAACCTGGGGTATCCTGGGGAGGGGCCCCGGCCCCTGAACCAATCACTCGACCCCCTGGAGAGATTCTCCATATGGGCTTAGGGTCGATTCCAGGGGAACGGGTCACCTTTTGAGGGGTAAACAGTTTTAGGGAATCATTAAGAGGAGAGGGGAGGTCTTCTGGGCTAAAAGGGATTCCCACAAGGCAGGTCGACAAGGGATCTGCTGCTGAAGTGGTCGTTAAACATAGATGGTCCTGACCGAGGGCTCTCGTGAGTATTCTCCACACGTTTTCCTTTGGCTGGGGGATGATCCATGAGGCCGCCGGTGGTGTGGTGAGCCAAATGGATCCAAAGAGGATGACGATCCAGAGCTGTGTGAGGGTCATCGGGGTCGGGTTTGCTAGAATAAGGTAAATAAAACATATGAGGTTAAACTTAAAAAGGGGAGTGGTTCAGTCCCAGGAGGTCTAGGTCAAAGGAAAAGGGCTTCTTTCTCCTCCTCCAACACACGTCCCGCACCTGATGGACTTGACCGGCCACGCGTTGTTTCCGTGGTACAAATGGCTTGACCCATTTGGAGGGTACCCACTTTGGCCCTGAGGGAGTGGACACGCAAGCGTATCCCCTCCCCCAGGTAACCAAATCAAAAGGGCCCTCAACTTTCCAGGTCTCCGGGTCCTTTACCATGACCCGGGGCCTGGCCTTCAGCTCCAGCTGCGGATTCGTGCGGTAGTGCCTTGCCATAGGTGGATTCAGGTTATCAAAACTGCAGTTCAGAAAATTTAAAGTAAACAGGGCCTTGGCTAACCGGATCTGGGGAGGGTCCACTTTCATAGTCTCGCGCTGATGTTCAAGCGTGCGCTTGAGACTCTGGTGAGCCCTCTCCACCATGGCTTGGCCCGTCGGGGAGTAAGGGATGCCGGTCTTGTGTCTTACTCCCCACTGCTGTAGGAAAGCTGCAAATTCCTTGGAGCGATACCCCGGCCCGTTATTTGTTTTAAGTTCCTTGGGGGCGCCCATGTAGGAGAAGGCCAGAAGAAGATGTTTCTGAATGTCCTTTGCCTTCTCCCCTGTGTGGGCGGAGGCATAAATGGCACCAGAAAAGGTATCAATGGACACATGTACATAATTCAGTTTGCCAAAGGATGGTACATGTGTCACATCGGTCTGCCACACCTCGCAGCTGTTGAGGCCTCTAGGGTTAACCCCGGCACTGACCGCTGGTAGTTGGTCTCGTTGGCAGTGGGGGCATGTGGCCACAATCGCCTTGGCCTGTTCCCTGGTAAGTTGGAACTGGCGAACTAGGCCAGGCGCATTCTGGTGGAAAATCTGGTGGCTGATCTTAGCCTGACCGAACACATCTGGGAGCGGGGCCATTTCCACCGGGGCAGCAAGGGCATCTGCCCTCCTGTTCCCCTCGGCAATGAACCCCGGCAGGTCTGTGTGCGATCGGACATGCATCACATAATATGGTTGCTCTCGGTGGGAGACTAACTTTACTAGTTTGGAGAGCAAGTTAAACAAAGCGGTGTTGGAAACATCCTGCAGTACCGCATTTTCTGCTCTGGACACCACACCGGCGACATACAACGAATCAGTGACCAAATTAAAAGGCTCGGTGAACCTCTCAAAGGCTCTAACGACAGCGGCCAACTCGGCTATCTGAGGTGAACCCTCAACCTCAACAACGTCAGCCTCCCACCGCCGAGTTCGAGGATCCCGCCAAGTCATAACTGACTTGTGGGATTCTCCGGACGCGTCAGTAAATACTGTTAAAGCCTTCAAGGGCTTCCGGCTTTGAATATTTTTTAATGCTAATTTAAATTGAACTTCCGAATTAAAAATTTTGTGGGCCGGTCTATGAATAGAAATTTGTCCAGTGTAGTTGTCCAATGCGAACTGCAGGGCCTCGTTCTCTTGGAGGAGATGTTCCAACATAGCTTTGGTGATTTGGCCCGAGTTCAATTTAATAGGTAGATGGATGCAGTCCAAATCACACCCTGCCAGCTCCCTGATTCGCAATCTTGCCTTGCGAATCAGTTCGGCCATTAATTCCTGTGGCCTTGTCATTCTTTTGGATCTTTGGTGGCTCAGGAAAACCCACTCTATTATCAAGAGAGGATCCCTTGAGCCTTGATCCTTCACCTTTCCCTTAGAGGCCTCGTCCCATTGAAAAATGAGACCATGAAGGTGTGGCAGACTCCCTAGAATGATGAATTTGAAGGGCAGGCCCTGTTGATAACGGTGGGCCTGCCTACTAGACATAAAAGATTGTACTTTTTCTAGGGCCTTCTGTGCCTCCGGGGTGAGTGACCTGGGAGAACTAAGCTCCATTCCCCCTTTCAACAAATTGAAAAGGGGGGCTAGGACATCGGTAGGAATTCCCAGCCAAGGCCTCACCCAATTTAAAGAGCCACACAGTTGATGAACGTCCGCCAAGGTACTCACGGTGTTCTTTATCTCCAATTTTTGAGGGACGATGGTCCTTTTGGAGATCTCCAAGCCGAGATACTTCCAAGGTGGCATCCGCTGAATCTTTTCGCTTTGCAACTCGAACCCTGCAGCAGTTAACGAAGATGTTACCAGGTCAAGCGCATGGGCCAGTATGTCATCGTTGGGGGCGCAAATTAAAATGTCATCCATGTAATGGTACAAGATGGTCTCTCCCATGGTTTGTCTAATCGGGGCGAGCAAGGAAGCGACGTACCGCTGGCAGATTGCTGGACTATTTTTCATTCCTTGTGGAAGAACTCGCCAGTGGTATCGCTTCCTTGGGGCTTCCCGGTTGATGGTGGGAACCGAGAAGGCAAACCGTGGGGCATCATCCGGGTGTAGGGGAATTTGGAAGAAGCAATCTTTAATATCAATTACAGCCAAATTCCAATTTTGGGGGAGCATCGAGGGGGATGGCATCCCTGGTTGTAGAGACCCCATATCTTCAATAATATTGTTAATTTGGCGGAGGTCGTGTAGGAGCCGCCACTTGTCTTTGTTTGGTTTTTTAATTACAAAGACAGGGGAGTTCCATGGGGAGGTGGACTCCACGATGTTCCCCTTTTGCAGCTGCTCCTCAACGAGCTCTTGCAGCGCCTTTAATTTTTGTTTGTTGAGCGGCCACTGCTCTACCCATACTGGTTTATCTGATAGCCAATTCAGCTTATGGGTATGGCGCTGGTCAGTGGCCGCTGCCCAAAAAACCTGGGGGGCTTTAGGTAGGTCAATTTTTGCCCCCCACTGGGCCAACAGGTCTCTACCCCACAGGGGCTCAGTGTAATCTAAAACGAACGGACGAATCGAAGCCAATTGTCCGTCTGGCCCCATAAGTTCGATGATGCTCCGTGATTGCTTAGCCAATTGTAC